>NC_082418.1:1225244-1531556 GCF_004011695.2 Ascochyta rabiei
ATTTGGAGCTGGAAGAAGTGACCACCAAACTTTTGTTCTTTAGACTTGTAGTCTTGGTCCTTGAACATCTTCTCAGCTTCGTCATACGTCTTCGTCTTGTCTGCCTTGGGGATGAAAGCTTTTACGAAAGCGTTCCCAAGCCCTTTCCCTTTGCTCTTCTCTTTCTTGCCTTCTGAAGTCGCAGCCCGGAAGGTATCCGCGCGCTTCTTTGCGTCATTGATACGTCCACTGATGGCAAGAAGGTCGAGGCGGGCCTTGTTGATGTTCGCCAGATCAGGGTGGTCCGCATCGGTGACTTGCTCGAGGGATTCGAGAAGTAACGGGTACTTCAACAAGCGCTGTGCTGGCTTTACAAGTAAAGAGTCAAGATCCCAGGCCTGTGTCATATTCTCAACTTGTTCAAAACACGCAACGACCCACCCGGTGAGTTCCGGGTTACTCTGGTTCTTCTTGATGTACGCGTGTTGGTTCTGCGAATTGAGGTAGTAGGTCGTATACAGTCGTTCCATTTTCTCCAGATTGTCGAGAAAGACTCGGCCGATCGAGGTTTGATGATCGTTCTCTAGCGTGCAGTTCTCGAACTGGTTGAACTCGTCGGACCGAAGGTTTGCTGGCAACTCTGCAGAGCCGAAAGATTTGGAGTCGGTTGAATCGCGGCTCCAGGGACCTGTCGGTGGAGGCATGTCATGGTTGACAATGGGTTTTGCCGCTTTCTTGAACGCTCGAAATAGCGAAAGTGAGAACTTCTCCAGGTCTTTGCAATTACTGAACAGCGCACGCTTTTCTTTTTCTGTCATGATACTGCCAGCCGTCGCCTCGAAGATGTTGTGAGCGATCATCATGTCTATACAGAATTGATGCTCTGTTGTCAGCATCTCCTCGAGAATCCGATAGCGCTTGTTCAACGCTTGCTTTGCTGGGTCTGGGGGAGTGTCTCCAGGCGCTGCCGGTGTTTTTTGTTCCGGCATGTCAATCTCAGGTAGTGGTTTGTCACTAATCTCTACCGAATCTGATGCGCTATAGGGACCATCGTAATGTCTGTCGTGCGTATGACCAACGGGCGTGTGCGCACGCGCAGGATGTAGCTCAAAACGCTCGTCGGTCTGCAATGCAGGGGACGGCCGAGCGTGCGCTGAAAAAGTATATGAGGGGAAGGAAGGCGAAATCGGTGACAGCTCATCAATAGACTTGGGAGGCGGAGGTGGCGGCGGCGGCGAGTACACGGGCCGTGGAGGATGCTGAGCCGTCGGTGAGGGGACTGTAGGTGAAGGAGGCATATAGTTGTTCATGGAAAGGCCAAGACCTCCATTGGTCCATGCAAGCTGCGGCAAATCAAGCCCGTTTGTCGAAGGTGACGCATTGTTGTACGCTGTATTTGGTAACAAGGTTTCCTGAGACGGATTGCCGAAGGAGCTGCCTGACGGGGATGCATCTTCCTGTATGAGTGTGGTTGCCGACCCTTGAGAGCCACGAGAGTAGCGGTGTGACTCGGGAGGGAAGACGAAAGCCGGTATCTGGTTGGCAGGATCTGGCGAGGGTTTGCTCGCTTGATATACGTTTGGCGTGAGAAGTGGCAAAGATTGTTTCTCGCGAGGAGTTTCGTTGGCGTTTCCCTGATCTGATTCGTTGGCGTCACTTAAGATCTGTGCTAGGTAGGTTTCTGTGACCTCTTTCGATGCCCAATCCGGATGCTGCGCTATTATGGGCGAGACCTGCTGAACTCTTTGTCTTGAAAGAGAAGCTAATTCTGGCGAGATGACTGGCGACTGGTGATAAAGATTCAGCACGGAATTGATAACGCTGTACATATCGCTTTTAGCATGTGAGGGTCTAGCTGATCGGTACGGGGCGACGCTGATCGAGTCATCTGGGTGCAGCGAGTCGCGGTTATAAAAGGAATCTGTGGGCAAGTCCTCTCCCTTGAAATGAAGTGCAGGTAGTAGAGTCTCATGCCCATACACCTGCACCGAACGTCTGGGGGGAGGGGGAGGCTGCGTGTTTTCTTCCTGTGGCTTTGGAGCGCCGTTTAGATCGGCGGGCAGATGCTCATTGTTGAACATGATCGGTATCGATTCTCTGACGCCCAGTATCGACTCTTCGACTGGGGGTAATTCGGGGGCTTGCTCGCTACCAAGTGCACGGAATACAGCTGGTCGGAGTAGCTCCTGTTCGTGTTGAGATTCTCGCGTATACTCCTGCTTAGGCTCCAGTTCAGGTTCACACGTAGTCTGCTGCGTCTGCGCTTCTTGCGACTCTTGCGACTCTTGCGGAGCTACCGGAGGGGTCAAAACGAAGCTGCCAGGAATGCCCAGTGTTGGAGACTCGTCGAAATCTGTCACCGCAGACCACGGCTGCGTAGGTGGCGGTATACCCAGGCTAGAAGTTTGCAAACTCAGCGACTGCTGGCGCCTTGGAGATAAGGACTGGGTGTCCTCCTGTGGATGCTGAGTTGGAAGCGGTTCGGTGTCTTGCTCATGCGGAAAAAGCACGCTTGGCGAGAAAGAGAAATTCAGGGTCTGAGATTCACTTTCACTATCCAACAGTCCCAGTTGGCTCGCCAAAGGGTCTGGTTTCGGGTGAAGGTGGTCGGCCAGTGAAAAGTACTCACGTTCGCCATGCGAATCGGGTTGCGCATTCGGAGACTGCAACGGTTGTCGTTCTCTTGAATTACGCAATCGTGGGGAGGGCGGTGGAGGTGGGGCAGTCACGACTGCTGGTACGCTGGGCCCGGTCCTTGCGGGAGATTTCCCTCGTTCTCGATATCCACGGTAGGCTAACGCAGGTAGCGTAGCATGATCCGCACCGTTGGTCTTTACGGGTGTGGTACCTCCCACTGGGTTTCTGCTCATGTTGCGGTTCGGGGAGGATCGGTTGCTGCGAGTGGGTGTGTACTTGACTGACTGGGCTGTAGAGCTGGCCTCTGACGCGTTGCTCGACCGCCGTGAGCGCTGCGACATGACTGGTATTCGAGAAGGTGGAGATTGGCGCGGTGGGGACTGTAGAGACCGCGAGGGGGGTCGTGACTGTCGTTGTCTGGTAGAGGTTGTCGTGGCATTGCTCTGTGAGCGCTGGTGCTGTGGCGAGGCAAAGGTGGTTGCAGGGAGTTGGGTCTCGTCAACCTGTGTGTCTTGAGCGTCGTTGGCCGGGGGCAGAGGGATCTGTGCGGCTTGTGCGGCTTCTTCGCGGGCTGCGCTCGCGAACGTTGGAATCATGTATCCTGGCAAGGTCGCGTCCTGCCCACCTACGATTTCCCCAAAGAGCTGTCGCGCGCTCGAAGACGCGCGTTGGAGGCCAGGCCGTCGATTCGGCGAAGAGATTGACTGCTGTGATGGCGAGGTGACCGAGTGTCGTGTCGGCGAAAGGGTCTGGTCGATGCTGCTTCTGCTTGCATGGCTTGCGTTTGTTGCGCGTCGTGCTGTTCGTGGAGGTGACGTAGGTGCGGGTTGCGTTCGTTCGCGTGGCTTGAGGTTGTTGAACTTGTATGATCCATAGGTGGCTTCCTTGGAGTTGCGCGACGCTGACGCCGACGCCGACGCAGACGCAGGCGAGGACGTTGGGGCGACGTGACGCTTGACGGGGTCGTGTGCTCCAGCTCGCGTGGGCTCCCTCGACCGCGCGCGTATGACAGAGGGGATGACATCGCCGCCCGGCGAGCGCTCGAATCGTTCGGCGAGGGCCTTTACTTTGTTCGACGCCTGTGGGGGCGAGCGTGAGGAGGCGACCGAGGAGGCGGGGCCAGAGACGGAGCGGGCGGTGGCTCTCGGGGGCGAGCGTATGTTGGTGGAGCTCGCGATGTTCTGGCGCTGGCGGGCGACGTGCATGTCGAGGGGCGGCACAGGTATGGGGGGCGCGGTGGCGGCTTCGTGCTCGGTCATGGGCGTGTAGGCAGACTTGTAGTAGTCATCGGGGGAGGGGCTGTCTGGCGCGTCGTCGGCACGGCGGTGGTGGTGGTGGTAGTGGAGGTGGTGGTGGTGGTGCTGCTCCTGCTGCTGTTGTTGTTGTTGCTGTTGTTGTTGCTGGTGGTGGTGCTGGTAATGGTGCTGCTCCTGCTGCTGCTGCTGCTGTTGTTGTTGTTGTTGTTGTTGTTGTTGCTGCTGCTGCTGTTGTTGTTGTTGCTGCTGGTGCTGGTGCTGCTCCTGGTCCTGGTCCTGGTCCTGGTGCGGCGGCGGCTGGTCCAGGTGCTGCTCCTCAATGCCGGCCAGCGACATGGACTGCACCCAGCTGGCCACGGCCGGGTTGTATGCATAGTTGGGCTCGGCCATGTTGTCCCTCCTCTACGGTTCCATGCTCCTGTCTGCGGGAAGCGAGGGCGCGAATCAAGGCAGCGGCCAGCACCGTCGTGGTCCAATCGACCGTTGGGGCGTCGGTACACCAAGGTCGCGGCGACAGCTCAGGCCTGCGAGGCTTCGGCGGTGCAGCCAATGGTGGGCGGTGCAGCCAATGGTGGGCGGGGGAGCGGCCGTGGCTGCGCGTGTTTCAGCCAGAGAGCCTGGCAGCAAGGCGGCCGGGTGCCGGGCTACAAGGTCGCTGGGTCGCGGGCAGAAGCGCGTTGCTGGCCTTGCTGGCCTTGCTGGGCGTCACGGGTCAAGCAGCAGGCGGGCAGAAGCGCGTTGCTGGGGTCAAGCAACAGGCGGCCAGTATCAAGCGTCGGGCGTCGGGCGTCGGGCGTCGAGCATCAACGGGCAGCGGGCGGCAGGCAGCGGGCAGCGGGCAACGGAGCAGCGGGCAACGGAGCAGGAACGTGGGTTCGAGTGGTGTGGAGATCTGCCGCACGCCCAGCCCAGCCCAGTTCGACCGTCTGTCGCTGCCTGCGAGGGCCTGGTCGATACGGCAGCGGGCAATCCACCTGGCACCCACTCAACCCAACCAGCCCGCTTCAACGGCACTGCAGCACCTCTGCACAGCTGCTTGTGCCCTATGCTATCTATTCTACGAGGCTGCAAGGGGAGAACAGGTCCAACCGCTCTTTTGGTGACGCTGCTGCTGCTGCTGCTGCTGCTGCTGCTGCTGCTGCTGCTGCTGCATGGCTGCCTCCTCTCCTCGCAATCGTCCTCGACATGTGCGTTTGGTGGAGCCAGCCCCGGTCGTCGACTGTCTGGCGCCGCCTAGCGCGCTCCCTAGCTCGAATCCAGTCTCCATGCCTTGCTGCTCCCACACATGGACCTGCAAGTTCCTGGGAGCACTCGGAACTCTACTGCAACCACAGCCTACCTCGACTGCTCCCGTCTCCCCGGCTCGCACACCCAGAGACAGCTGTCGTCCGTGTCGCAGCATCGTGACGAGCCGTGCAATGGGTGTTGAAATACGCTGCACATACCGGTAGTCAAGGTGCGCGCATCCAACATCCATCGCCTGTCGCTGGCGTACCTTCTTCTTCTGGCTACCCAGATACAACAACGGCCCCCAACCACGCACCAGCCCACGATCCTCTGCCACTTCATCTACGCCTGCCCTGTTCGACGCCTGCACGCAGCCGCCGTTACATCAATGCCGTCAGGCCAGCATGAAACGGAAGTGCACATCCCACGCGGCTGGCTCTCGCAAGAAGGCGCACCTCGTTGACCAATCTGCGAGCGCCACACCAACAGCCATCCAACAGCCTGTCTTGCAACACTTCTATCCCCGACTGCTTACACTGCGCCACTACCTCTTGTCACAGCTGCCCAACTCATCCAAGAACAGACGTCGAAAACTGGCCGAGCTGGGCCTGGCAGCCGCGACCAAGACCGCTGCAGCGTCAACATGTGATCCTGACTACGAGCTTGGACAGCTGCTCGATTCCACTGTGATCGGTCAGCAGAGCATGGCAAAGACGGACAACCAGCAACAAATCACAACAGAGCGTAACAAAGACATCGAGGCTTTCATTCAGCAGCTGTCGCCTGCCATCACCGGCGGCACCTTCAAGCCAGGCTATTTGCTGCAATCCGAGGTAGGTCTTGTCGTGCAGTGACATGTCTTCGTGTGCCAAAACATACACAGGCGGGTGCTAAGAAGCACAGATTGTTGACATCGTGATTTGGCGCCTGTTCAAAAGGTCTTCGTCCCACAAGATTCGCCATCTGATCTGCCATGGCTTTGAACGATCCGGATCAACGTACCGTCAAAATGCTCTCGACAGGGACAACAGTTCCTCGATACCTGGCCTGGTTGCGCGCTACCCTAACAACTATGTGCGTACACTGAAAGGGCCGCTATGGTGTCGACTACAAGCTGTCCTTGGCGAAGGCGGTGATCGAATCATGATGGACATGCTTATGGACTGCGCTATATTCCGCCCCGTCGACGGGACCTTTTCAAACTACCATCAGCTGAGCGGTCCTCCCATATTCGACTTGAAGCCTTGTGTCCCTCTGAAGGAGCCTGCAGCAGAACCTCTATCGATGAATCCCAGATCGAGACAACCTTCGGATTCCGCCAGCGACTACCGAACACTGTGCAAGATAGCCTTTGTGCGCAACCGAATGTTGTATGCCAAACCTGCTCTAAATGGCAAAGGTGGTATCACTTTCGGCATGCGCCATATCCGTCCGTGTGCTCCTGAGGTCCATGTGGTCTTCATAGCTGACACGACTTACAGACGTGCTGAATCGTTTTTCCCGCCGAGAAGACAAGCAGCAGGTCATTCAAATTATGAGATATATATTTCCACGACAGTTCGGCTTGCACAATGTCTTCACTTCCAAGGTCGACGCGCGTGAGACGGCAATGCCACTCAAAGACTATACCTTGCGAGAGAAGGAGATTCACCAAGGCATGTGCCGAGACTTGGGCGACAAAATTCACAACCCAAATGAGGTGGCCAAATGGAAGTTACGTGTACCAAAGAGGCTACGAGGCGATGTGGTCTTGATGATCGAGAAGCTCCGCATACTCAATCAGAGATGTTCGTATGCAGAGATGCTACGCCACTACTGCCCAGTCGAGGTATGTCTTCATACAAGATAGGTGCGGAATTGAAAACTGAAAAACCCCAGGCTTTACCTCTATCGTCAAATCCAGTGTGGAGGAAGTCTCATCTTCACCTGAAGTATGCTACCACGGAATCCACAGGCGTTGCGAGCAGAAGGAAGAACCACGCTATAGCTCAAGCAGACGAGCAATCGAATGAGGAGGCATGTTTTACAGACATGGCCTGTCCCACAGCAAACGTATCTGCGTTCTGCAGAGCTATTGTCTCTAAAGTCATCCCAAAACGCTTTTGGGGCGACAAAGACATCAAGCGTACAATCATGCATTACATTGATCAGTTTGTGAGTTTACGGAAGTTCGAGACATTGACGCTGCACCAGGTTACACAGAAGCTGCCGGTACGTACCATCCAAGTTTTGGTTCATTCCGAAACTGAGACATCACAGATTACGAGTCTTGCGTGGCTCCGGCTTCCTGGTCAAGACGAGACCGCCAAGCTAGCGCGGTCTGACTTTGAAAAGCGCAAGGAGATCCTTCAAGAATTCGTGTATTGGCTCTTCGATTCATTCCTGATACCCCTGATCAGATCGAACTTTTATGTCACAGAATCAAATGCTCACCGCAATCGACTATTCTACTTCCGACACGACGTTTGGCGAATGCTCGCAGAGCCGTCGCTATCGACCTTGAGACTGAAGATGTTCGAGGAGATGCCGACAGAACGCGCGAACAAGCTCCTGGCTGTTCGTCCACTCGGCTTCAGCAAGATACGCCTTCTGCCGAAGAAGCAAGGTATTCGCATGATCATGAATCTGAAACGAAAACTACAAGTGACGCGATATGGCGCCATGACCCTCCAAAAAAGTATCAATGCGGTCATGGCGCCTGTCTTTCATGCCATTACATATGAAAAGGTCTGTAGTCGACACGACACGACACAACACAAGTATATTGTCCTAATCTGTGGCAGACCCTTCAACCCGAGAAGTTCGGCTCCTCGCTGTTTTCAGTGGGCGATATGTTTCCGAAACTCGAGGCATTCAAGAAATGGTTACAAGAACAAGGGTTGAGTGGCAGGCCTCTGTACTTCGCCAAAGTTGACGTCCTGTCTTGCTTCGACACCATCCCTCAACAACGTCTGTTGAGTATGATGGACAGCCTCGTTCCAGCGCAAGCATACCAGACAGGTAAGCATGTAGAAATCAGTCCAATGGGTGCCTTACAGCGTCTCGACGGTCAGCACGTCAGTCCAGCCCCACTGAAGCGCTGGGTTTCGCATACCGTAGCTGCCAACGACACACAGTCATTCAGCCAGCTTGTACAAAACAAGCTGGTAGGCTCGAAGAGCAACACCATCTTCGTTGACGCGAACTTGCAGCAGCAAGAGACAAAAGCTAATCTGATGCATCTACTTGGCGAGCATGTAGAGCGTAATCTTGTCAAGATCGGCAAGCGCTTCTATCGCCAGAAGAGGGGCATTCCACAAGGCTCGATCCTGTCGAGCATCCTGTGCAACTACTTCTACGCTGAGCTTGAACGTGATGTACTAGGCTTTGCACTGAGCAGTGACTGTCTGCTCTTACGTTTGCTCGACGATTTCCTGCTGATAACAGTCAACCGCCAGCATGCAGAGCGCTTCGTACGCGTCATGCATCGCGGCCACGCAGATTACGGCGTTGAGGTCAAGCCTTCGAAATCCATGGCCAACTTCGATGTGACCACTGAGGATGGCACTCGGCTCCCCAAGTGCAGCCCGGCCACGGATTTTCTGTACTGTGGAGTTTGTATCGACACCACGACGTTAGAAGTGAGGAAGAATAGTGAACGTTACACAAGGACTGGTGAGTGGGATCGAGTGGCTTGCGGAAGCTGGACAGGGAGACTGACGTGCAGTAGATGTTGGGGACTCGCTGACCACAGAGTTGTCGAAAGTGCCAGGACAGACGTTCCATCGAAAAGCACTCAAGTACGTGGGCAGCTGTTCCCAACCTCCAGCTCGGCGCTGACATGACACAGTGGGTTCAAGATTCAGCTTAAAGCCATGTTCATCGACACGGCATTGAACAGCGTGTCGACAGTACTAAGCAATTTGCACCAAAGCTTCCATGAAGCGGCGGTGAGATGTCTCGAATACGTGCGCGTGTTGGCAAAGGTGCGAACAACGTGTTCCAGCCTGCTCATCAGTGCGTTCACTCCAAGCCCGACCCTTTCCCCAATGTACCCGCGAGATAGGTTGGAATCCTAATGGGCTTGCTTCTCCAGCCAGTCGGAAGAGAGGCAGGCGCAAGCGTGGGTTGGATGCACAGATTAAGCGAGGACACGAGTAATCTGCAGTGCAGCGTCGATCGTCACGGCTATCTCTACCGATCATGAAGGACTGACGAGTTGCACAGGGACTGTAGACAGCATCATCGCGCTAGCATTTGTGATGGTGCAGCGACGTGCGCGTTCTCGCAGCGACAGAAGCGTTGTGCATGTGCAGAGCGTCATCTCACGCCGACAGCTCCAGTGGTAAGTGTGGCTGAGGCCAGCGTCTCACAGTGGGCGGAGACGGAGCTCGACGGCTCTTTCCCCCATTGCGCAACCCAGGCCAGGGGACCTTCGGACGAACGCCAGGGTGCGCGAGACGGTCTGGCGGGGAAGTGGTGTCACGGAGAGTTTGATGGGCGCCAAAGGCTAATTTGAGGACAGGCTCGCTTGTAAAGCCTTCCACACGGTGTTTCAGCGCGCGCAGACCAAGCATAGTGCTTTGCTGGTATGGCTCAAGGCATCGCTCAAGGCGGCTCGCATGTCTGATGCAGCGCAGAGAGAAATGCTCGAGGCGGCTGCCAGTGCTTGGCAGCGAAGATAAGAGACGCTGATCGTGCTATGCGGATGGTGTTGTGGACGGCAGGCAAGCTCAGAAAGCTGGCTGCAGCGTGGAAGCAAGCAAGTCAAAGCGCGTTCAACGGGGTCAAGATCGGACGATCGGACCCGGGACATGTGTTAGCGGCGCGGCGCCCGAGGCTTGGCTGCATGGACGGCGCATGGCGGAAGAGCAGCAATGTTGACGTTCCCAAAATCCTGCTTTCGTCGAGCAACCGGGAGGTAATCATCATGGAAGTTCCCATTTTGTGCACTCGGGGCGATCAGCCAGCGGGCAAAGGTCCAGCGAGCGCTGATTGCTGGGAGGAGCCGCAAAAAGTGGTGCCTCAAGCGTGCCATTGGTCGGCGGTGGAATTTCTCTGATGTCAAGTCCAAGTCAAGCGTGTCAAGGCGTGCACCGATGAATTGCAGGGGCCGGGAGCAGCGGTACCAGCCACAACGAGCCATGACGGACTTTGACGGTTTCACGTTGGACGGTCGTCCAGTCCCCAGATGCGGACGGGCATGGGCGCTGCAGACGCCATGGGAGATGCCCGTTTAGAGCTTTTCTGGTTCAAAACTCCGGCATCCCTTGCGCGCGTCGTGTTGGAGCTGCCTCATTACCCACGAACATGCCCGCTCGATACACCAGTGCGCCCTCCCCACCCGTGCATGCAGCGACCCTCTTATCATCTCCATTGAAGTGCGAGCCTGCCCGCCTGCCCGCCTGCTCGACGTAACAGGACGAGAGAGCAGCCGTCCGCGCGCCTGGAACAACGGCTCGAGCAGGGATCATCAGGGGTCTAGCGCAGCCATGCCTTCCCGAAATTGCGTCGCCCAGTTGGAGCACCAACACCAAGTCTGTGACGAATACGACGACGACAACGACGACAACAACCACCCAGCGGCGGGCGAGCGTTATTTTTCAAAAGGCACCGCGCTGTACATTATTTCAGAGCATGACTACGGCAGGCAGCGCTCGCTGATTCCGCTCCCGGCCTCTCGCGTCTGCGCCCAGCGAACAAAGTCGACGTCTGCGTACCTTCTTCCTCACCGCATTGGGGCCCCAGTCCCCGTCCGCCCGCTTGCTCAGCGCCAGCCACGCTCGCTCATGGCCACGCTTGCATACGCCCAGGGCATGCAGCCCACACAGCACCACATGGCCTCCTCGTACGAGCTGGAGCCGCCCGACCTCACCAACTCCAAGTCGAGCAAGTCGTCCAGCTTCCACTCGGAGACGCTCTCCGACTACATGGGGCCGAGCGACCTCTCGCACTTTGAGGAGATCAATCTCGACGACGTCAGCAGCGGTCCCAATGCCTTCCCCATGGCCACGAGCCCCGACCACCGCGTCGTCTACGAGGCCCGCAGCATCTCTTCATCGTCGCTGTCAAGCATCCGGAGCACTCCGCTGCCGCACCCAGCCCAGCACTCGTTCCGCGACCTGACAGGCAGAAAGCCACAGTATCCGAGTCTGACGGGCCACGTCAACCATGCCGTGCGCCAGCCGCCGCCGCTGCCGCCGCCGCAGCAGCAGCTGGCACCCGGAAAGATGCGGAGGGGGTTCACGTCGCCATCAGCACCCTCGCTCCAGACCATGAACCTGAACCTGGCAGCACCGCGACACGCCTCCCGCTCGCCCTCTCCGTCGAGTGCACACACATCGGCACCACGCACACTCTCGCAAATGAGCTCGCGGACACTAGACGTCTTGCCTTCGCCCTCGGTTAATGCCCGGAGGCAGTCGTGGCAGGACGCAAAGCGCAAGACAGTGAAGGAGAGGGAGGCAGAGTGCGACGACGAGGACGACGAACTGCCCGAGGACGCTGTCATCTGGAACATTCCCATCTCACCGCGCCCCGCTCAGGAGCGATCACCAGCCCCGTCAACTAGCGGCAGCCCCCCACAGCCCTCCCCGGCCGCCAGTGCAGCCAGTGCGGGCCTTTCGTCGGCGAGGACATCGCCAGCCCCGAACTCACGCTCTCCACAACCGCCATCACCACACCCCTTAAATAGAACAGAATCACCGCCCACACTAGAAAGACAGCGGACGTACACATGGCAGGATGCCTACGGATCTCTCGACCCGGATGCGAAGACAATGACGGAGAAGCTGGAGGAATATCAGGTGGAATTCGAGCGGAAGCAGGAGGTCAAGCGCCAGCAGCCGGGACTTGCAAGATCGACCTCCCTAAATCAGCCTAAGCCCAAGACGAAGAAGACCACATTACCACCCATCCGCAAGAGTGACCCTCTGATCGACCCGTTCCAGCCATCCGCTGAGAAGCAAAAGTACCTCTCGCGCACTCGCCCTTCGTGGTTACCACCCAAGAACCCGAAGGAGGAGAAAAAGCACCTCAAAGAGTACCAGCGGATGCTGGCGCGGATCGAAGAAGCTGGTAAGCTGCACAGCGTTCGTGTAGAGGTGTCGCAGACTAACGGTTGTAGAACGCCTCGAAGCCCAGCGCGCTCAAGACGAGACCCTTGCACGCGAGAAGGCCACTCGCATAAAAGCAGAGTACTGGTCGAATCTGCTACTTCCCAACTGGGCCACTGAAATGACGAAGCCTGAGCTCCTAGCTTCACACCGGAAAATGTGGTGGAACGGCGTTCCTCCACGGTTAAGAGGGCAGGTCTGGTCAAAGGCAGTAGGAAACGACCTCGAAGTCACAGAAGGCACCTTCAAGATCGCACTCGAGAAAGCACAGAAAGAGATTGCGCAACTAGGCACCGAGGCACTGGGCGGCCGCTACGCACAAATCCTCGAAAACACGCGCTCTGTCTTCCCTGAGCTGAAGATGTTCGCCGCTCCCTCCTCCTCAGCCGCAAACGACGAGCAACCACTGCATCAAGACCTGGTCAATGTGTGCCTGGCGTACGCAACCTATCGCCCCGACATCTCTCACAAAGAGAACGGAATTCACCACATCGCGGCACTGCTCCTGCTCAATCTTCCCACCCCAAACACTTTCATCGTGTTGTCGAATCTGCTCAACAGACCCCTTCCGCTCTCCTTTCTTGTCCAGGACCCAAATGCTATCCATGCTGCATACTCCACCACGCTTCACGCCCTCTCCAAGAAGTCACCCAGCCTCACAAAGCGATTGGAAGACCTTCGCGTGGAGCCGAGAGACTACCTCTACCACATGTTCAGCAGCCTGTTCTGCGGGCGGCTGGGCGTCGAGCACGCAGCCCGCGTCATGGACGTGTACGCCATTGAGAGCGACAAGATCCCTCCGCGCGTCGCTGTGGCGATCATGCTGGTGCTTGAGGGCAGCTGCATGGAAGGCGAGAAGGGCGCTGTGGAGAAAGTGCTGGGCGAGAAGAAGGTAGCCCTGAGTGTCGACGAATTCATGGCCAAGGTGTATGAGGCGGGCAAGATGAGCTCGTCGCCGACGCCTTGAGCCCTTTCGACGCATGGAGGAACGAGCTGTTGTATAAAGGAAGGAAAGCAGGAAAGAAAGAAAGACGACGATGATACGACATGACGCATCGAGCTTTATTCACATCACACGGCTGCGACCTGCTGTCAGCGCGACGCAGCGCACCACTATATTGAGCATTTACACCACGGCGTTGGTTCTATCAGCTTTATACTGCTACCTATCTATCCTTTCCTTTCCTTTCCTTTTCGTTTCTTTCCATTCCCTTGTCTTTCGTCAACTTTGTCATACTACATCCCCTTTTACCATCTACATCTAGTTGTATATACACCTTTCCACCTACTACCTACCTTCCTACCTTACCTCTCAATAAGAAGCGCGAAACCCCCCAACACAAAGAAAGGGGCGAGTAGCTATATTCTTCCTCTTTCCACCTACTCTTCTTCTCTCTCTGTGTGGTCTTTCCTCTCTTTCTCCCCTCTAACTTGCGATGGAGGAGGCTGGGAAGTCGCCTGCCTTGTTATGCAATATTCGTCAGTAACGGTTCCTTGTAGTTATGCATGTGTGAACATTTAAATGTATATATGTATATTCCCGTTTGTCAGTGTCCCTTAGACCCCCCCCCCCCCCCCCCCCCCCCCCGACTGCAACCCCAGACCCTGAATGCTGGACCCTGAACCCCCGACTCAGTCCACATGTCACATGTCACACACCCTGTCATTCCGATGCCACATGCCAAACCCCTGCCACTCCACCACCCATCCTTGAAACGTGGCGTCGGCGTTGGTTTTTCTGGAATTCTCTGGTTGTGGCGCTCGTGGGTTTCAAGCAGGGTTGGCTGGCGGCGATGCAGAGCCGAGGGGGACGCTACGTTTCAGTGCTGTGTCAGCACTCGATACGGTGATGTGGGTTGGTGGTTTGTGAGCTTGAAGAAGGCGGTCAAGTAAAGGAAGGGGAAGGCACGTGGTGAACAGAGTGTGTGTGAGAGGGCTTGTGAACTGGTGTTGCTGTTTTTTGTTTTTTTTGGGGGGGGGTTTTTTTGGTGACACTTGTCAGGCTCTGGCTAATGAGGCTCTCGGATATCGGCATCTGGCAAAGCGTCTACCTTTGACTAGGTTTGGCAATAAGTACTGTTCTGGCCACGTGCTCACTATCTGAGTGAGCATTGATGCCTTTTTGGCATGCCTTGGCACGGTGGGCAGAGCTGTGTCCTGACACCACACAGTAGCAGGAGTTCCGGCGAGGGCTCTTGCGCTTTGAGATGAGTCGGTTCGTTCTTCTGATTGCTGGGTGTGGTGTGTATAGACACACATTTCCTGGTTGTTGGTACAGTCGTTGACTCGATGGTAATATCTGCTGCTGCGTCGCTGCTGAGGATAGAAGCAGATGGCTTCTGGTGCTCGTGTGATATTACCAGGTGGTCTAATGCCTGCGGACAAGATTGGAGATGACAGTGGAAGTGTGGCTATACTGATGACTATAACCATGCTGATGTTGGAGTCACGGGTCATTATCTACACAGTCGGAGTGAAATCCTTCTCATGTCCAGTATACAAGGATTCGGTACGTCGAGTTTTCAGCACAGAGGCTCATGGACGCATGGGTCTATAACGGCCTAGTCTTGCAATCACATCTGATAACACCGGTAATAGGCTGTGTGGATTCGACACGGTGGGGCTGCTGGTTGGTGGAAATGCATCATTTGGAGATTCGTGTTGTGACGAAGAATTCTTGTGTTGAAATATTTGAAAAAAGGGTGTGAGACTTCGAACTCCTCGGGCTTTTCAAACCTTACATTGAGGATGATGCAGATGATAGGGGATCAGGTAAAGGTATCAAGCATCTATTCGCTTATATGACTGGTGTGTCGTATTGTCAGTGCGGTACTGAACACGTTTGATACTCAAGCACTGACGGGGATTTCTCCACACCCCAGATGCTGTCAAATGTCATCTCGTCCCCATTCAGCGTGAATGATCCCAAGTCCTCGGTGTTGGGTGTCCAACCGTAAAGTAGCAGCTTCTCCCAAGGGTGCAATGACGCAGTCGAGCTCCTTAGACCAATCTATGATGTGATAGACTCAAATGTTCCTCGTCTGTGGCTACCGCGGTCCGCATGCGGTGCTTTTGAAAAGGCTTCCATTCTCGCGTACGATTTACAGATCAATATTCTCGTTCTTAATGACTCGGCCAGGCATGGCCAGTCAGCCCTTGCTGAATTAATCATTCTTCGTGATCGCATCTGAGAACGAGAAGACCTGACAAGAGGTAGAGACCGCACTGCCGTGCGCAGCTTTCGGTCTTCAAGAGCAGATAGAGATACGGCCGCGGATCTACTTTCACGAAGACACACAACAGGAAGCGATATACGGGATAGGTATGGAGCGTACCCAGATCCAACAGAGGCAGTTGGAGTATGCGTTGAGCTGAATTGTTCGGGCTTTCACGTAGGCTTGGATGATGTTGGACAACACGGGTTGCCAGGGAAGAGTGCGTAATCTTTGCGGTCAAAACCTCCAGCATGTGGCCACCTGAAAGCGGGAAGTATTTTCGATCGAGAATAAAACAGGTCATGGTCAGCGTATGCTTGCGTTGTGCGCTTCAATCCACGTTTGTATCTCAGCAAAGTCGCTCGCCCACACCATCTGCCACTCGTCTGCACACTTCCAGTCCTGCAGACGAGGACAGCAGATACCAAGGTCTTGCAATCGCTCGGCCAGCTTCTTCTGCGAGCTACCGATGGGATCATCGCGAACGCAGATGCCAAGGTCGGCTTCCAAGAGGCATTCTATGTCTGTCCAGCTGTCCCCAACATATACAATTGGTCTGCTGGAGCCGGGACATTCGTTTCTAGATTCGCGATTCTGCTTCCGTAACCGCATCAGGTATTCCAGCTTATCACCACTGGATATAATCTTCATCATCGCGTCCTCGACGGGACTGATCTTTCCGGTAGAAACCAAGTCCCTCTCGATGCCATCAAGCTCATTTGCGTGGACTGCCTGTGGGTCCATGTAAGCTTCTCCAGCTTCCAGGCAGGATCTGATGAAGTGACGACTCCAATTGACACTCAGAATGTCTAGTTCATCGCGGTCTCGGCTTTGCATGCGCTGAAGGAATTGCGCGAAACCTTTGCGCAGCTCTACTTCTCTTGAATCGATGACGCGTTTTGCACCTTCGGCCAAAAGCTTCCTAGTCAGGCCCGCGAAAATCCCAGATGAGGAGACACGATCGAGACTCGCTTGCTCGACACTTTCAAGCGCCCGAAGCAGATCTTTTTCTTCTTGTACTGTCGTTGGTAGATTACTACCCGGGGCAAGCCTCTCTATTGCAGCAGTGTAGTCGGTCATGTAGGCCTCCGAGACGCGTTTCCATTCGTCGAGTACAGGTGAACTAGGCTTAGAGGAAGCCGCGATGCTGACGAGTGCATCGAGAGTGTCACGGCGTGTAATGGTGCCATCCCAATCCAGGACCCAGTGTATTGACTGATTTGGATCAAGGGGTGGTTTGGCGGTCATTGTGTTTGCTCGTCTTCTGAAGGCGCGTGTAGGTGAACAACGAAATGCAATCACTTTAAGCTTGTAGGAGCGTGACAATATGTGCGACATTCAGAAGAGTTGCCGACTCGACGTTGCTTGCGTTTGCACGCATGGAGCTCGGCTCGTGCAAAAGGAGAGCACGACAAAATACTCACGTGACCTATGTGAGGCAGACGAACGCCTCTCCAGCGGCGGTTGCAATGCACAGACACCGGAAAAGCACTCAAGTGTCCGGGTTCCTGCATGTTACGACAGTCTTTGCACATGATTTCGTGTTCTAGACGTTGTTGACTCTGACAGTTGGGCGAGGGAACAGGTCGTGGCTACGTCAGATCTTGTGAAGACAGGAGCAACTGCTGCATCAATGCTCCTTGTTCCAAGGTCTGATCATCTAGATAGAATCCGAGTATATTTTGAAAACCGACGTCGAGCCGCTGACGTCCAACAAGCGCAAGATAGCGGATTCGAGTGTTGACGTTTTCGATGTTTAAGATCGTGGCAAGGGTCGGAAACCAAGTCCGGCTTTGTCCGAGGCTTGCACACAATTACGTGACGCTTGATTGGCCACACGGTGGCTCTTTGCTCACCCATTGCCGAGGACGTTCGAACTTCTAAGAAGGCACCTATCTGACAACAGGACATCCCGCACTCTCCACTCCACACAACCCACAATGGCCTGCACACGCACTTTCGCTCGTCTGGCTACAAGGCAGACAGGTATGCACACGACCAACACCAGCTGCATGCGCCATTGAGCCCTGCTGACGCCATTCACGTAGCCTTCCGCCCGGCTGTCTTCTCGCGCGGTTTTGCCTCCGTCACCGACACGACCGCCCGCGAGCCCATCTCAAAGGTCGCTGAGAGCATCGTCCCAGACCCGGCCCGCAAGCCCGTCCCCGAGACCAAGACATCGACCAAGCAGGAGCCCGAGCCCAGCAAGGATGCGAAGACCAAGACCTTCCACATCTACCGATGGAACCCTGACGAGCCGTCATCGAAGCCCAAGATGCAGTCGTACACGCTCGACCTGAACAAGACCGGTCCCATGATGCTGGATGCACTCATCCGCATCAAGAACGAGGTCGACCCCACCCTTACCTTCAGGAGAAGTTGTCGCGAGGGCATCTGTGGAAGCTGCGCCATGAACATTGACGGCGTCAACACCCTGGCCTGCCTGTGCCGCATCCCCACAGACACCGCCAAGGAGTCTCGCATCTACCCGCTCCCCCACATGTACGTCGTCAAGGACCTCGTGCCCGACATGACGCTCTTCTACAAGCAATACCGCTCCGTCAAGCCCTACCTCCAGCGCACCACCCCCTCGCCTGACGTAAGTACCAACGATCACCAGCAGCAACAGCCCACTCACTAACACGATCCAGGGTCGTGAGTACCGCCAGACCAAGGAGGACCGCAAGAAGCTCGACGGTCTTTACGAATGCATTCTGTGCGCCTGCTGCTCGACATCGTGCCCGTCCTACTGGTGGAACCAGGAGGAGTATCTCGGACCCGCCGTTCTCCTCCAATCCTACCGCTGGATTGCCGACTCGCGTGACGAGAAGAAGGCCGAGCGCCAGGACGCTCTCAACAACAGCATGAGCTTGTACCGATGCCACACCATTCTTAACTGCTCGAGGACATGCCCCAAGGGCCTGAACCCCGCGCTGGCAATTGCTGAAATTAAGAAGAGCATGGCTTTCACCTAAGCAAGACGACGGAAGTTTGGATTAGGGAGAGAGACGAAGGAAGATGGTGATGATTAGCATTCGCTGTGTGCACACAGGATCGACTTTTTGAGTTGGTGTTTTCGAGTTAGGCCTGTATTTTTTGGAGACATGTACGCAAACCAATCCATTTACATTCTACCAAACCCTTGCTTTCGACAGTGTCATGAGAAACTCGTGTCCCAATGGCAGTCGTGTGTTGCGAGACTTGGGAAGTGGTCAACCCTCTGGAACTGTTTCGCGCAACGTACACCGTTTGATGTTTGCCACAACGCCTTAGACACAACTGTGGCATTGTCGTCAATTGCATTAAGCGACACTGCGAGCCTCTCGTTCGCACAGCTGATGTCCACCAGAAGGTTGGAGCGAATCGCAGCCAGCAGCTGATTTGCTTCGCGTACTCGGTCGCTCAGAGAGGCTGATTAACCTTTAGGACGTTTGTCATCGTAAAGTCGGACAAAGACTACTCGTTTCATGCATTGCACTGTTGGCAAGATGTAGGTTGTTTTGCAGCACCCGTTTCACCTTTGCTCAAGCCTCAGGCTTGCAGTACATCGAAGTCACGTAGTCAAAGGACTTCTAGGAGATGGTTCAACCATTTCGCATAATTCCTGGTTGAACAGATCGTGTTAGCCCCCGTTGTATCTGATCAGCTCATCACGTCCAGGTAGGCCTTCCAAGCCTACGAGTTTTGTCCGCAGAAAAGCCTTACGATTGGACTGATGCAAGCAGGTTTGATGGTATGATCACAGGTTTCTAGTCAGTGATCTAGGGTTCTCAAGACCGTGGGGTGCACTGGATCTGACATCAATGCGAATGCCAATAAAAACAGCGTAACGTGATTATCTACGCGCATATATCAGTCGGTCCATCGAGCGCTATCTGTGAGTGATGCTGCATGACTTGTGCTGTGATTCAAAAGATCTTGCCGCTTACCTGAACCTACTGTTCTTCTTCTTCGACTAAGAGGACGAGAAAATACAGTTTTAGATATATCCTCGCATCAAGCAACAGATACTATTCACGTCGGCACTTTCCTTCGGTTACTGCACTGTGTCATACCATCTGAAGAGAGTATGAGGTAGTTGATGCGGGAGAAGGGTCCTTCCATCAGTTAAACGTATCCTTCCACTGGTGACAAGCACACTCTAGATATGCTCTGACTCCCCATGGCCTCTCGGATGAGTATCGAAGGGCATGCATCGTGAAGAGCCGTTTACGTGGTAAGGCTCCTTCAATGCTTCACATTGGCCTACGAAGTGAGCTGACAGCGAGAACCACCAGGTAGTATCCACAAACGAGAGGTGGAACACAGCGGAGCAGAGCCTCATCCTGCACCCACGCGGACGACACGAAAGACGACGAACATGGACATGTGATGGGTTGACCGAAGAGGAAGGTGCGATGATCTGTGCCACCCCATCCGGGCGTTCCAGGCCTTTCCCCGCCCCCAGACTCCGACAACGCACCAACGCACGCACCCAGGGTCCATCGTGTTGATTGGTCTTCTGACCAACGGTCACCTGCCCGTCTCCTTGGACACGCCCAAGACGGGCTTGGGGTGTTGGCCTAAACCTAGATGTAGGATGCCGTGACTTGTGCGGCGCGCGGCAACATGCTCGTCCCGAGCAAGACCCCTCTCGGCACGAGCTATAGCGATGGCTTGGAGGGACGACGGACGGCCGGCCGGAGGAAATACCGGGTGACAAGACGGGCTGCGCATATATCGACGGCAGGATCGCAGCACTTGTACGTGGAAAGTCGGATCCCGGTCTGCTGTGAAAGTCGAGAGTCAACAGTACGTTCACACCTCGGAACACAACATCGAAAGCCTCCCTAAGGTGGTCCGTTGTATCAACATCAAGATCATTACCAACGAGGACAAACATCTCTCCACAATGCCGACATCGTTCCTTGACCTCCCTCGCGAACTGCGCGACCAAATATACGATTCCTTATGGATCGCCACCCCCAAGATCTCTCTCCTTGACCACCCGTCCATGGGTCGCATCGTCGCCTGCTACAAATCGCTCCTTACCCCTGAGACTGCCCTACCAACATGGCTCCTCACCAACAAGCAAGTCCTCGCAGAAGCAACAGCACAAATGATCCGGCACGGGACCTGGGTCGTACGACTGCGCAGCGAGTACGATGAGCAGCGAGTCGGCGCAGTGCTCTCTCCGTTTCTGGCTCGGCGATTGACGGTAACGCTCACCCACCCACTCGAAGGACCACGACCGCGGTGGCCACACGTCGTTTCCGAAGCCACACTTCGTCCATCGAAAGAGAACGTCGCGTGTTTGGCTCGCGTCATGTCCCAAATCTCCTCCACGAACAACGCGCAGGATGTCCGCTTAGTGCTCGAGCTCGTGCGGGAAGAGCCGGATGCGCGGATCGACCTCTCGCCATTGGAGGTTGCGAGCTGTATGAAGCCCGGTCTGAAGAAGCTGGAGGTGGTGGTTATGAGGGAGCAGATCTACCGGATGTATAGCGCGGAATTTGTCGAGGCTGTTGGTGCCGAGGTCAAGAGGGTGGGCAACAACATCATGGGCAACGATGAGGACCCGAGTGTGTGTGGATTCTTCCAGAATAGAGGGCTGATGTATACTTTTGAGCATCCGGCAGAGATGGAATTGTGTCGGGTCGACTCAGGGCTTGGCGGGATGGCATACTAGGGCCCGGCGTTGTGCGGGTGTGATATACCCCGACTTGGCTATAAATAATATGCTGTGTGAATCAACACTTCTACTTACACACAGCATGAGGAGCGTTCAAATCGCGAGTACGATCTTCGGTCATCCAGACCATAGTGCTGCTTACTTTTTGTATCGTTTGATGCTGTAGTGTAAGACTTACACCAGGCAAGTGGCCTGATTGCCGTCAGACTACTGGCACCCCTGAGGACCAGGTCAGACCCAGTAAGAGCTGCGCTTATCTGCGCGCTGAATCGACACTTGGATGTTGCACGTTGGGGCTTGTCAGGAACGTATGCTCTTACTCAATGTTCACGGATACGCATCCCTGAAACATGAAAATGAAGATCGTGACGAAGGCAAGTGCAGATACGGAAAGGATGTACATGTGCAGGTGCACATCACAATTTACAGTGTTGCACCAATGTCAATTCCAATTCCAATTCCTCGGAACACACAAGTTTGGGGTTCACGCAAGGCTCGGATTTATATGATTGTATTGGTATGGTCCTTTACAAATTTCGAGTATACATCCGAGAACCACAAGAGCTGTCGCTGGTCTGCCCTGCCCTTGGTAGTTTCGTGCGCGGAGTTACACATTTGTTAATAAGAGTAAACAATGCCCCCGTCGTAAGATCATAAACTCCGGCCTTGACATGAGCCTCTCAAGACTTCCAGCAATTTGGTGTCGCCGTCCATACTCCGTCAGACTTTGTTGAGACCTGTCGAAGTTTAGTGAAAACAATGTCAGCGTGTGACGAGCAAAACGTCCATGAATGCTTCGAGATACCCCCAGAACGAAGCACACAATGGGCGAGGAAACTCGAAGCCTGCGTATCTAACAAGAAACTCCAAACCACACCTTCGATGAGCGAGAGGTAACGCAGCGGTGCGTATGGATGTACCGGTGGGCGTCGGCTAAGCTCAAGTATGGAAGCCATGTTTAACGAAAAGTGTGATGAGAAGATAAGCAAGCATCCGCTCAGTGGAGTCATTGCGTCCCCCATCCTCGAAACCTCGAGTGATGGTTTGTTCCAGAAAAGACGTGGCGTAGATATGCATCGCTCGTGAACGCTAGGTAATGCGGGTCGTACATCTTCGTGAAAGTGTGGTTGACAGATCTGTTCTGTATATGATTCTGACGGTGGAGTCAGTCCTTGGAAATTCTGAGGCATGGGCGCTGGGGGACGTCAACATACCACAGATTGATCTCCATCTAATCCATGTAGAAATCGCCCTTCAGGATTCGCTCCTGCATAGCGTCTGGTTGCTTCGGCTGCTTCGGCATCTCACGGACGGGAGGTTCCATAATGGCAACACTCTTCGCACGTTGGTGAGTAGGCGCGCTCAGCATCGGAGACGGGCCAGAGATTGAGCCACGCTCAGCTCGGGAGCGGAGGTTCTCCGCGAAGTTGTAGCCTTCGCCTGTGGATGACCATGTCAGCGAGTGTTCATACTCGGGATAGTCTTCGACATTCTCTGCGATAGTGTGCGGCCAAACAGAAGATATAGATATGGAACGCCTCGAGGAATGACCAGGAGGTGACGAAGAGTGCAGGAAGGGTGCTGAAGTGGGCAGAGAATTCGACAATGAAGACAGACCTCGTCCTCGACCACCAGTCGGGGGAGAGGCTTTATGGGTGGAAGGTCTACCATTTGGGTTTCCAACACTACCACTGCCCTGCCTGACATCCCGCAGTGCTCGTGCACCGAAGCTGAGCCGTCGAGCGAAGGGGGTGGCTGGGTTGCTACCAGGAGCGGATGCGGAGGGGGCGTAGTCGTCTTCGAAGGGACTTTCGTCCACTGAGCCAGAGTTGACGCTGGAGAGGCTCTCAGTTCGTGTGCGGGGGTTGCCGAGGAAGGGTGACGTCTGGCCCGGCGATGCCGATAGGCCAATGGTTGTGAGTGAAAGGCGCCGCTGCTGAGCGTTGACAGCAGCTGTTGTGATGGGGCCTGACCGTCCACCTTGCTGTCCAGAATAGCTGCCTGGGCGGCCGAACAGATCTTGAAACGTCTGTCCGGTGATCGAGGCACGCCGGCGGTCCGTGGGGCCCGGAGACGCGTGAGGTGGTGAGTTGTTGCCGGAAGACATGGTGTTGGCGAGAGGTGTGCCTCGGCGGTAGTGTCGGTTGTGTGGGATTGGATTGCTGCAAGTTGGGTTTTGTGTACGTGTGTTGAGCTGAGCAGGTTGAAGGATGCGTCGAAAGGAGTAGGGGAGGGTGATAAGGTGGTAGATGTATGTGGCGCACGGACTCAGGGTCTTCGCAAGTGCAGTACGTCAGCGGGGCGGAATGGCGTGATAGGCCAAACTCGGTTTCGGAGGGAGGCGCGATAGCAAGAGCGTGGTGTGAGCCTGTGAGGAGAACTAATAGTGGAGCATAAGGAGCTACGTGAGACAGAGGCAAGGACGAGTGATGGACTGTAATATAGCATCCGCAGCGGTGGGTACGAAAGGCGCGACGGGGGGATCATCCAGTTGAAGCGCTAGCAGCGAGATCGGCCTAGCGTCTTCCCCCCGCAATTCGACCTGGAAGGAACAAAGCACTCCATGTGGATAGCATCTGCATCGTGAGCCAACCAGATGGTGGCTACGCGAGGCTAGTTTGTTGCTCCCCACAGCCCGACCAACCTTCTTGTGCCAATGCCAACTTGATGCACCACAGTCATCTTGGCGCCTCCACCTCTGCACAAGCCTTGGTGCTAACGGTGCCTCGCGTATCCGCCCACATGCCAATTGATCAGGTCGTCCATCTGCATAAAGCAGTGCTGATTATGAATCTCCTATCATCATCTTCTCGGGGGGCTTTTGGGCTTATCCAGCTCAGCACATGACGACTGTGCTACCAACCTCCTGCAAAAGCCATGCTGCCATGCTTGTAACGGAACCCGACGCAGCTGTTTCATCCAAGAAATGACTTCGCCTGCGCTGCACTGCGGGGTTGGCTTACAGCAAGTGCAAAACACTCGTCAACGAACAGCAAGATAAGCAATCCGTTCCAGTAAGCTCTCTAGAGCTCGATGCAGGCCTCGACGCATAGTTCTGTGGGCAGTTTGTTGGCCTCACCGCTGGAATGAGAGCACCTGGACAAAGTGATCCTGATGTGAAAGGGTTCCAAACGTCGTTTGATCCACTGTATCGGGGAGCGAACGCACACTGCATCGTCCATTTAGCGGCAACGCCAGCCGGCCAGTTACACAGATGAATGACCGAGTTGCTTTGCAAAGCGTGACAGCCCCTGTTCTGATTGGTTCCATAGATGCTCACACAATCTTCAACGTAGATGATCGACAGACCCGACATTCAGTCCGACATTCCTGTACGCTCAAACGTCCTTATCTTGCTGGTAGACCCGGCCATGAGAAGGACGCACATACGGGCGGTCCTTTACTACACTCGGTCCCATTATCGTACTCGGCCGTACCTCAGTGATCTTACTGCATAGCTTAGCAGCTGCCGGCCGCATCCTAAAGTTCTGGCACTGCACAGTCTGGATCTTGGCAGCGCCTACTGTACGGATGCGGGGACGTATCAGCTGAACATCTTACGACTCGCGTGCACTGCCTATTGACATGTTACGAAGCCCTTGCAACTTGAGTGGGTCATCACCGCCTGCGGCATGCTGTAGGGCTAATTAGGCCCGCACTGCAGGACTTCACGTGAGCATAAGGTGCGAATCGTACGAGTAAGAAAGCTAAAATGGTTTGTGTAACGTATGTACAGCGAATGTAAGAAGCGAAGTAAAGAGAAGAAACCACATCGAACGTTGCTCACAATTGTTGCTTGGAAAGGTAGGGCTTTCATCTCAAAGAAAGGGTAACGCAAAAGTATAGACCAGACTCAAGAACACATGCCGATGCATGATCAAAGAAAGTAAGAAAGGTAGTCAAGGGTATCAAGGAGAGTATAGAACAAGAAGAAGGGATGATCTAGATACGAAGGAGAGTACAGAACGGCAAAAACAGTCGAAAACGCTCAAATATTAAGACTGGAAAGGAGAGAAGGCCCAAGACATGAGAAGGAGTGGAGGAGATGCAAAAATACCACCAACTCCAAAGACCGCAAGACAAGAAGAAAAAAAACAGAAGCCGATAAGTGCCAGCTATGAAAGACTGGTAGGAGGATTGAAGAAAAGAGAAATCGGTGAACGGGCTTGCCTTTCAGGAAGCTGTTCGCTTGACTTGCCCACCACGAGCTTCTGAAGCAGCTCTCTTGCGACTGTCATGGACAACTCTGCGAAAAGCATTCAGGTAACTGACCGGGGTGTTGTGCTCGTCGAGTTTCTTCTCAATGCCCTGTAAGGTTGCCCAATGGTTGCGAATGACATCTTCGTGAGGCAGTGACTGGAGTGCATCCAAGACGAAGAATGACTTGCTGGCTGCCGGTGCGACGATAAGAGCGTAGTACAGGTTGTTCTCACTAGGACTTTCAGGCCGCATGCCCCACGTGATGTCCTCGTAAGCATCGACGTTGCGATCTGTAACCAAGTCCAGAATCCGTACCAGGGCTGCAGCTGCTCGAATCGCAATATTCTTTGTATCAGGGTCATCCTCGTCTTGTTGTTCGTAGAAGTCGCTGATAGCTTCGACCAGGGCTCTGAGCTTTTTCGCGGTGGTTGGCAGGTCAAACCGCAGCGCATCCACAGAAGCGTCTGTAGGACCATGGTCGATGTACTCAGCTAAGGCGTTGAAGGTTCGCGTGATGCGATTCTCGATCTTTTCAAAGAACACGCGACTCTGAAAGTTTGGGTCGATGATGTCGCGCATACTAAGAAAAAGTCCAGGGTCTGCAGCGGCGTACTGGGTGAACAGCGCAGCGAGCTCTTGATATTTCTTCGAACGTTCTGATGTAAGAGGCGACTCAGGACATTTGAACTCCTCAGGCAATGCTTCCTGGGGCTCAAAGACTGAAAGCATACTGATAACTGTTTCTCTGATGTCATCTTCGTCTTCGGGCACATCTTCGTCCTCGTAGACCCAATCCAGGTCGTTTGCAATATCTTCTAGACCCTTCTTGCGCAGCACGTCTGCTGGCTTGACGTGCTGGAAAGTTGATCCATCTGTCGAAAGTTGCAAAGGCTGATCTTTGACGATATCAGGAACCGTAGAGACAACGTGATCGCCAATCCAATAGATGTGCTCGACGAATGTCAGTTAAGCATTGCAGACTCGGTAGGTGACTCGACATACCTTACAAGCGACGCCATTTTCATTGGCGCCACATGAGCATCGAGGTTTTTGGAAGTTTCCACCCATGGTCACTTCAACGTCGTCGTTGATGTAGAAATACTGTGTTTGGATGCTTGGGTCTTCATCGTCGATGTTCGTCGTACAATACTTCATTCGGATTCCATTATCCTGGAGTCCTCTTTTGACCCGTCGCCGTTGGTTGGCATCGAATGTGGATACATTGTAGCTGAGATTGTTTGTCGATATGATGAGGGAGGGCGTGGGTGATACGGGCGAGACTGGTTCGACAGAAGGTAGAGGTGAATCTTGATCGAGATGTTGAGGTGGGCTTCCTGTCCTTGATGCCTTGATGGCCCTGGCTCGAGTAGTCACCATGGCCTCCTCGAGCGAAAGCTGTGAGAAATCCTCCACTGACATGAAGACCGAACAAGCTGGAGTGCTACATCTTGTTCAAAGCACATCGCAAAGATATATATCGTTCAACCTCGCATGTCCTGCGCCCCAAGGCTAAGGAATTCCCCGAGCAATGCGTGAAAGTTGTCCATTCTGTCGTGGGCGCTTAGGACGTTGGCCCTCCGTGCCGTCGAGCGTTGAGGCGTGTGGACCGGCTGTGGCTGTTCAGAGCAGAATGGTAAGAGACCAAGACAATTAGTGACGCCACAAGGCTGCGCGACCAACCACGAACAGACACTGAGCTTTGAAGGGGCCAATGACTGTTCTCTCGGGTATCTTCTGGTTCCTGAGCTGCACCGTACTTGCCGTCAGCAACATCGTGTTCCTGACACACATTGCGACAAATATGCAACTTCTGGCAATTTGCTGCCATTTGCGCACCAATAGACGTAGACCGCACATCACCTCCAAGGCAATTTGCCCACATACGGCGCTATTAGGGTCCAATTACACCTCGCGAACTTCCGCATGCGGTCAGTTATAGTCCTTTTCCGCCGTACCCCTGACCTGAATACGCCGTTAATATACTCTGTCAGGCCATTGCGGGGGAGCGTTCGTGTGCGCCGCTGCAATGCAGGACATTTCACGTCACTGCAGCCGCATTCGAATCCGTAATCGATGCCGCGCATTTCAGAACACAGGCGCATAAGCGCCGTCGATACACGTAAGTGGTGCTCGGAATCAGGCACAATGCGGCTGTAAAGTTGCGATGATGAATGCTGTTGTTGCAGCGCCGGCCATGTGGAGATTGAGAGAGGGTTGGCCCGCTCAGCCCTCTGGAGCCACCGTACCTAAGGACTCTATGAACCCTGCACCCGCCAGTCGTCCTACGCTATACCACGTTTTGTCCAAAAATTGCGAGGCTGATTAGCTGAAGGGATCGATAGCCTTTGGCACAAGCTTCTGACTGTTTCCGGACTTGCTGTGCTATGTCATGCAAAGACACCGCCCTCATCGTTGAGACTGCCTTGGGCCAACTTCCGGAGGCCAGCATAGGCAACTATACTCAGCCGCACGCCAGTGTTTAGGCAGCACAAATCCGGGCAGGAGAGCAATGCACGAGATCGGGGTTCAAGTCGTCTGTTTGACAAATGATACGTGACTTGTATGTACGTCGGTATTGGAACATCGCACCGGGCCCTTCCCGAAGAGGTGTGCAACAACACAGCGCGGCAGAGCGTGCCTCGTTCGAAATTTTCGCAGCGAAATAAGTGACCCAGGAACTTGGGAATACCGAACCAGGCTTTGGGGAAGACAGGGCAAAATTCACCCATGTCGATAATCGAAGATTTGACATTGGCCACTAAGAGAAAAGATGTAGCCGCCGAAGGACATGGAGACATAAATTGGGACATAGTACAGGCATCAAGCCCTATCCGTCCAGTCGGACCACTGCAGCTCTGCGGCTATGTTTTTAGAGCATCAACCTAGCCAAGCTACTCGGCTGCAGTAGTCGGATGCGCGTGGTGCACAGTGTTGTAATATCAAGACAAATAGCGAACGTCACCAGGCCCAGCTCGACTCATGATTCATACGGTTTGGAGAAGCGCTGTGTGAACGTTCCAAAAGGTCCCCACGCTGCGTGGCCACGAGCAAAGTGATCGGTAAGGCGCAGTCCTAGTCTGAGGTCACGTTAGTTGTACGGACACCGAAAGAAAGCACAAACTCACGCTGGATCCCTCACCTGTTGCTTCCTCCCGCTCGCATAGCGTAGACAAAGTTTTCCCGTGAGCTCTGTTGAGAGCTATGTTCCTTGTTCTGTCCTACGGCAACGATGTGTTTGAAAGATATCCCTCCCCAAGGAAGACCTGAAAGTGTATGATGGTCGTCAAGGTGGGCCGCTTCTGGGGGTGTGTAAGAGCTTGCTGCCTGTCGTACGTTCTCCATCTCACGCTCTGCATCCTCTCTATGCTCCTTGGCTTTGGCTCCTGTAATAAATTAGTGTCCGTGATCTGCATTTCGAATGGGACCACTTACTGAACCTTTGTTGGGCCAACTTGTTCTGGATCCTCCGTCTCTCCGCCGGATCTGTAACATCTGTCCATTCCTCAGACCGTACTTCAGTAGAAGATGTATTGGAGGTCCAGTCCCCACCGACCGGAGACGGAGACTGTGACTGTTGGCCTTCACCACTTTGTCCGTAAGACATACTGTCCAGGCCTTGTTGAGAGGGGGCTCGTATGACACCGTTGACAAGTCGACTAGAAAGAGCTGTTTAGAGTATAGGCGTGTGAATGCGATATTGTCGGCAGGTCTCGCTTCAGATTTGTGGTTTGGCAAGACGAATATGGAAATGGAAATCCAACATCGAAAGGTGTCGCATAGCTTGGTGACCAATATGGCCGTGTTGGCCGGCCCTGGCAGGAAGAGGTAATATAATAAAGTATTGTTCTCCAGCTGTTGGATGTTGTAGCCTGTTCTATTACTGTATGGACACAAAGGTGATGTTTGGGGCTGTAAAGGGACCCAAAATAGACACGCATATATATCCCAAGAAAGGTAAGAGGGTAAGACTTCAGAGAAGAAGGTTATGTACGTCTCTGGAACATTGCTCAAAGTCTGGCTATCAAGTCAATGAAGAGAATATGTCGGATGTTGAACGGGATTCAGGTTCATGTCCTGGTTCACGGCTAAGCAAGCTACGGACACACCGCAGCGGGCCACATCATTGGTATTCACGTGGATCTTACGTCCGAGGGACTAGGTCACGAAAGGACCATGGGGGCTTACCCAGCCTAGGCTCCGACACATGGTCTTCAGCCTTTTGCAATGGGATTTTCTGTGAACGACCCGACGAATAGAAACGCAGGGAGCCTCATACAGTCGGCCCTCCCGTAATGTGGAGTATGAGCCGCACCGATGACGTTCCTGTGATAGTTGCTGCTTACCGGTGAAGAACAGGATTCAGTCGAAAACTCCGCAGCCCTGCAGGGTGGCCCGTTTCGTCACCGTGAAACTTGAGTAACACAGTCAGAGCCAACGCCTGATTGGTATCCGAGTAATTGAAGTAGCGCCGTGCACCTCTCGATGAGTGAAATTGAAGGTGTCGGAGGAAGTACCTGCATGGGTCGCTACCGCGGGAATGGCATGCCATCGGCAAGGCCGGTGACAGCCTTATCACAGGGCTGAGGTACCATTGATGTCAATTGACCCTCAAATTTAGCGCAAGCCTTGGGCAACCGTTTGATCTAGCCAAGAGCAGAGAGGGACAGTGCTTCAGCCTTCGGTTCGTACTGCCCCCAACCTTATCTTCCTCATTGTTCGTACTTGTTAGCGTACGATAGTCGTGGTATGCGACAAAAATGCCTGACCCTATTGAAAGTGCACCTTGCTTGTTGTAGATTGCTGCATAGTTGACGTCTCACCGAATTGATCCCCTACGTAACGTCGAACCATGTGAGCGCAGACGATGTGCCGAATAGGTATCGCGTGCGAACAACCTCAAGCTTAGCCGGGTTACGAATTCACAAACCGATGCAAGAGCGGAGATGGGTGAGGACACCCGGTGAGCAATTCAAAGGTTTGGGTGCACGCGGCATGTAGGAGTATGAAAGACGCGAGTGAGGAAGTTGCGGTCTCGGGAACGGCGCGATGCTCGATCAGGGCTCTGGTTCATCAAATCCGCCAATGAAGAGAGCCGGCCCGTGCTCAGCCACTGGAAACGAGTTCGGCGTCACCGCTCATCGACACTCAGGTCCCCTGATATAGGATATCATTGTTGGCAAGGGGACCCACACGTATGCCTGGAGATCTTCAGTACCTTCGCATTCCCTTCCCAAGTTATGCATCGACAGTCACTGTTCGTGCAGCAGGGAACGAGACTCGGTAATCCTTTCGCATTAGACGGCACTATTGTGAGATCACGGGTTTCGCATTCACAACCCTACGTAACTGGCGAGCAATCGTTTTACGCCATCATCACCACAGCAATGTGGAGCCATCCATCCAGATATGCAGTTGCTCGTAACAGATCCTCGACACTAGCACTTAACGGCAAAACTGCACCGTGCAAAACTGCTTGTGCAAGGAGCGGACTACGTCTGCTGGGAAATAAAGTCGGCAAAATTTGATTTAATGCTGTGCCAATAGTTTGCGGTTGACCTGATGCATTGTCAGCCTGACGATTTGCAGCCTGCTCACCGCATTGCCCACTTACGCGATGGGAGATTCGGCGCGACCAGACTTTGTACAACTCTCAAACTACCAGGACTAGTTTCCTTTTGCTCGCTGTTATTCGCAGCATGTGGGAGATATATGCGTACAGGCAGGTGTCGTAGTGCAGCTCCTTGAGGGTTTAATAGCTTCTGGTTGATAGGGTTGTACAGCGAGAAGTCGTGTCGCCTGACTGCGTCCCAGAGTTGTGTGCTATCTTTCTCACTCAGAAACATGACGGTCTTCCCAGTTCCGTTACGTAGATAGTCGGCTTCCTTGACGCTGTTTCTGAATAGATCGTGCATGACTTTGTCCTCGATGTCAAGCCGAACGAGCTGCTCCGCTGGATAATTGGAGAAATGGACTGTAAGCTTCCATGGCAGGCTGCGGTGCTCGTCTTCCGAGCTTTCAGTTCTGTGGGATGGCGACAAAGGCGACGAAACGTCTGAGGGATATGCTGGCTCGGCTCCAGAGTAGAGATCGTACAGCAATCCGAGAGGGTAGTGCCACTTCAATGGTACACCTTCGTATGATAGCCACAGGTCTGTTGAAGAGACATCAGGATAGATCAAATTTGGTGAAAAGAAGGTATGCAGATTGCGAACAAGTAGGCCAAGATAGGATAGTCTTGGGAACTGGATCTACGAACGCATGTTAAGATTAGTTCAAGGTGCTGAGTGTGCTCTTACCAAGTATGGATCAGACTTGTCGAAGGTCCTACAATCTTCGTTATGCAACCGCACTTCTAGAGGTATACTACCATTCCAGACACTCTCACGCAGTCTGCTCGCGACGTCTCTTGAGCCCATCACCAAAGATGTATAGACTAAAGTGTCTGTGGGGCAGGCGGCGTTCCGGGTAGCGTGGGGTGCAGGTGATGCGCAGGTGCAAGGGACCTCGGCAGCCGCCAACCAAAAGACCAGCAAAAGCAACTTCGTAAGATTGCGCGTTTTTCGTTTCTCACGCGTCTCTACAACAACGAGCAATTTCGCTATGTAATATCCTGTAGGACTGCTGATCTTTCCCATTTACCTCAACACGATCCACGGCAATGTGCGCACGCAAATGGTCGACCTCCTCTTCTTCCCACGACCGCGCACCATGAGTGCACGACTCAGTCGCAAACGATCCCGCCTAGCAACGGAGTCAGATGATGATGAAATACAACAGTTACGAGAGCCTTCACCAGCACTGCCTTGGCTCGGCGACACGCTGAAGAGGTCAAAAACTCAATGCGAACTCGACGAGCTAGACATCGTTGAGCCCACAGATGCGTGGACTGTCGACGTGGACGCTATCCTAGCCAGCACAACGCTCGCTGCACCACAAGGCAGTAGACTCAAGTCTCACAACAATTGGCAAAGATACGAAAAGGGAGGGTCTACTACAATATTTTGCGTGCAGGGCAATCTACAACTGCACTATGATCTGTTATGGTACGTATTTCGAACCCTTAAACTTGCCATCACTGCAGTACCAGATCGAAGTCTAACTAGTCACAGCTCTGCTCTAGATGAGCTCTACGCAATCGCACCCTCGCTACAAGCCTTCGTGCTATGCTACGATCCCGCTACACACAACCTTTCTGAGACTGCGCCCTTCTCGCTCCCCTTAATCTCGGCCGTCGATCCGCCGAACAACCACTTTGTCCGCCTAGGGCTGTTGCATCCGCTAGGCGGAGGTAAGTTTCCTCTAGATGCGTTGGCAGTTGTGGACAAGAAGGGTCACCGAAGGCTAGTGTTGCCGTTTGGCTGGGGTGCTGGCAGACATGCAGATACGCCGGCTGGCCGCAGCATACAGAACAAGATGATGATGTTGCTCAAGCATTGCGTCGAGACCCTAGAGAGGGAAGCATAGAGCAGAGAGGCATCTGGTTGCGGGTTGCTACTGTGTCAAGGGAGCACACGTTGAAGACATTTAGAGAGCACATGATACCTAGAACAATGAGAAGATCCATGCACAGAAGATACGATACTGCCACAAGATCTTTCTCAGAGCCTTCAAAGCGCTACCTCAACAGCAGCAGTGGTTGTGGTCCATTACTCAATGCCGACTCCCTTGACTTGATCAGTAGGGTACCCCGAAGATCACAATAGATATGGGGAAGAGATTGGAGATTTTCATTTTCAATTGATGAGTATAATCGTAACTTCATGACCATGAAGGCTGCTTCAAGTCGCAATGTGTCAAGCCTGGGCGAGTGCAAGCTCTAGCCGAGCCTAGTCTCCTTGTCTTTGATGGGGATATCTGAACCGGTAGTGGTCTTGTACTGGCCTCGAATGAAGTCGGAGATTTGCTCGTCCTTGGCCTGCTCGACAGCAGACTATGGCTGCATTAGCATGTGTGCAATGTTCCCCGGTGCAAGTGACGACATACCTCGTTGTCCTGAGCGCCCTGTCCAAGGAACTTCTCCTGTACAAAGTCGACGCCTGTGGCAGGTAAGTATCCGAGCAATTGCAGCACACGATCAGGCCAGCTTACCCTTGTCGAGGTAGTCCTCGTTCTTCTCGCTCTCACGGCCGCCTCCAGCAGCAGAGTTGAGCTTGTCGCCAATACCGCCGAGGAAGCCGCCGCTGCCACTGCTCTGCTGCTGCTGTCCTCCAGCAGATCCACTCGACTGAACCTGCTCGTTCGAGGTCTGACCCTGGCTCTGGCTGTTGCCGCTGCCGGTGAGCTTGTTGACGAAATCCATTGTTGTTGAAGGTGTTGGTTGATGGGAGTTGATTGTATGGGATGAGGAGGGGTTAATGCAGGTAAAGGCAGGTTATAAAGCTGTTGCAAAGCTCGAGCTTGGTAGGCTGTGTAGGGGAGTAAACAGGATCTAGGCGGTCTTGGTAGTAGTAGTGCAAATGATGCGCTGTGGGATAACGCGTGCCTGACGTGCTAGGAAGGCGCTACGTCATTGTCGGCCGGACCCTTGCCATGCTACGCTCGGTGACCCCGCTTTGGATTGGAAAAAGCAGCCGCGACTTGACGCGGTGCCAAACATCCTCTCGGCACCTCCGATTGATCTGCGAGAAAGGGGTGACACAGGTCTCACCGCACGACTGTCGGAATAGCGTCATCATGATACCCATCACCATCGTCACCGGCTTTTTGGGGTCTGGGAAGACCAGTAAGTGTCTGGACTGCTCAACAATGTTGGTCAACTCCCAAATTTCAATACGGAGACTGATGTATTGTAGCGTTGATCTTGAACTTGATACAACAACTACCCAAAGACTACAAGCTTGCCCTCCTCAAAAACGAATACGGTGATGTAGCCGTCGACTCTCAGCTGGCTTCCTCTCAAGCCATCTCTGGCGTGCAAGAACTTCTGAACGGCTGCATATGCTGCAACCTTGTAGGCCAATTGTCCGATGCTCTGGAGCAGCTCTCCAACGATGTCCAGCCAGACCGTATCGTCATCGAGACCTCTGGGTCAGCGTTTCCCGCTACCTTGGCAATGGAAGTGAACAGATTGTCGCGAGACACAGGCAAATATGTACTTGACGGGGTGATGAGTGTTATCGATGTCGAAAACTGGAAAGGGTACGAGGACACCAGTTACACGGCGAAGATCCAAGCAAGGTACACAGACTTGATCGTCCTTAACAAGTGGGAGCTTGTCGACGAGAGGCGGCTAGAAGACGTCGAAGACAGAATTCTGGATCTGGACGTAGATCCTCCAATCCCCAGGCAGAAGAGCAGCAAAGGCTGGGTAGACAAAAACATTGTATTCGGTCTGGATGCAAAACTAGCAAAGTCTGTCGAACAGCCGAGCGAGAACGGCAACGGCCACGGCCACGGCCACGGCCACGAGCACAACCACGACCACTCAAGCGAGGTGGAGGTGCTCAGCATCACCCTATCAAGCAAGAACAGCTCCGACGCAGCCAACGTCGACACAGAAAAACTCGCAAAACTTCTCCAAGACCCCACCAAAGACGAAGTCTACCGCATCAAAGGCGTACTCTACGCATCGACGCCTCCACAATCATCGGACAAAGACATCAGCACGCCCACCACCGCCACGGGGCGGGGACGGTACATTCTAAACTGGGCGTTTGGCCGCTGGACATTCACACACGTCCCGGAAATACCGTCCACGAGCGAAGAAAGCGAGCCAGCGCTCCGCTTGACTGTCGTCACAGCGCGATTCGAGTCGAACAAGTGGAAGAAGCAGATCGAGGGCAGCGGGCTCATCGCCCTGCAAGACGGCGCAGAAGCGCTGTTGACGGTGGAGAGGAAGTGAGAGCACGATACCCAGATAGCGATGAATCTTTCAAGTCCTTGCTGCTATGCACACTGTTCTATTCTGGCCTTGGCTCGTTTCGTGACGTGGAGCAGGTCCGTCGAATTGGTGTCCTCCCAAGGCAATCTATGAGATCCGGGTCCTAGTATGGCTCTGGTTTCAAGACTCGCTGGTGGGCGAGACGTCGGTACAGAAACCATATCTGCCTCTTCAACGCCACGCCGTTGCACCCCCACGCCATTTCCAAGCATAGGCTGTTGCAACGACGATAGGTTTGAACCTGGATCTAGTGACAACGAACAAAGCATGAGTATGTGATCACGTGAAAGCTTGCTGAGCACGACTTCACAAGACGACTCGTCTGACAGAGAATGCAACAATGGGTTGAACGTCCAATGTATCGGATTTCTCCTACATACCCTCATCCATGATGACGACTCTCTTCTTCTTTTTCTTCTTCTTGACTTGCTCCGCGTCGGGCGCCTCGCCCTCACCCTCTATCTCTGCCTCGACGCCACCACCACGCTCGCCCTCGGGCTTGGTCTTCTTCTTTTTCTTCTTCTTGAGCGGCGCCGCGCCACCGCCGTCGTCCTGCGCGGCCTGCGCGGCCTGCGCTTCCGCCTGAGGAGTCTGTGCGTCGTCGCCCTCGACGGCAACCTTTCGCACCTTCTTCTTCTTTTTCTTGACTACGCCCTCCTCCCTGACGTCGACGCGTTCGGTCGCGCGTTGCATTTCCAAACGCGAACGCTCGACGGCCTGTAGCGCGCGTGCCATTTCTGCTTCTTCTTGCTCTTTGCGCTCGATTTCTAGCGCGGTGAGGCGGCGGTTGCTGCTCGTGCTGTCGTCGTCGAGAGACAGCGAGCCGAGGCCTGAACTGTCGACTTGCAGTAGGGATTTCTTATTGCGCGTCGATGCGGGTTTAGGCGTGACAATGTCCTCGCGCTCGGGATCTTGGGACGCCGGGCCGAGCGTCTCGTCGCCCATGATTTCAACCCGTCGGACGGGTTTGCGTGGGCTACGTGCGCGTGGGATGTTGTCCGAAGATGCGTGTCTGCTGTTTGTAGAAAGATCGAGATCCATAATGGGTATCGAGTCGATATCCAGATCGTTGCCGTCTCTATTCCCGTCGCGGACGATTCTGCTGAGCGGGGTGACGGCGCCGCTGCCGCCTTCGGGGTCGATGTAGAAGGGGTCGTCTTTGTAGCGTTCTTTGCGTTCTGCTTTGCGGCGCGCAATGATGTCGGCGTCCAGGTATTCTTCCTCCACGGCATTTTGGTAAGACGCGGGCTCTTTATGGGGAGCGTCAAGACGGTCGGCTGCTGGAGCAGAGGTGGGTTCTGAACTAGTGTAGGAGGCGACGGGTTCACTGTAAGCAGCGTACACCTCGTCTTCGTCTGCTTCGAAACCGTCTTGCTCGGCTTGAGAAAGAAGACTGTGCAAGTTCGGGTTGATTGGGGTGTCGAGATCGAGATCGTCTGGTATGGGGACTTTGCGCTGGGCGCCCGGTGCAACAGGGTTGAGTTCGGCGCCGGAGAACAGCGCAGGTATGGCTTGGGTCAGCAGGAGTGGTGGTTCAGTGAAGTCTCCCTCTGTATCTGTTGGTGCTCCAGATGCAGCCTCGGCCGCTAATCGCATCAACTCGAGATATTCGACTGCGCGTTCCTGAACCTCAAGGCTGGGGTGTGTGGAGAGCGGCTCGAGGAAGTGGATGATGCGTGCCATCAGGAGAGACATTAGTGTCTTGCGTTCTGGCGTCCAGGATATCCGCTCGTTACCAGCCATGCTCGAGAAGACCTTGGGTATTGCTTGGAGATACACCGCGAGCGTCTTTGAAGAGAGCTGGAGAGATGCAGGATGGAGCAGCGAAGTCATGACGGGCTCCGGTTGTGAGAGGTACGAAGCGTATTCACCGACGAGCCAGCCAGCATATTCGAGCACGCCTTGTCCACCATTACCTGACGCTGGGAACATTCGATCTCTGCGGTCCACGAGCACCAGGGACTGTGCTGCATCTACAGCTTCGTGGCGTACGCTGCGGACTCGAACAGCAACGTTCTGTAGCTCGTGTCCAATGCCAGCGCCGACATCGTCAGAGTGCTCTGGATCCTCCTCCTCTTCTGTCATTGCTGCAAGCTTGGTAGCGGGCGAGACGCGAACAAGCTGCGTAAGCACATCGATATACCATTCAAAGTCGGTGACGTTGCTGTACGTGTCGCGCGAACACATCTCTAAGATCCTTCGAATGACATTGGCTCTGTAGTCATCAGGCAAAGGCGGTGGCTGGTCAGATCTCTGCTCGTGCGAAGGAAGTGCGTTCTCGGCATCCTCATCATCAGAGTCGGCGTATGGCACAACACCGGTATTCCTAAACCGGTCGTTCCCTGGCTCGTCTGCTGCGGTGGCTATGGGTGCGTTCCGCAGCTGGCGCATGAGGCGTCCTACAATCGCGGTGAGGTTGTCAGGATTGACCATGCCAACGACAAGATCAAGAGCACGCATTCGTATCGAGATGTCAGGGTCGTCGATGCATTCCAGTATGACATCCTGTTGTTGGCCAACGAGGTACGGGTGCGAGCCAACAATCTTGTCGAAAGCGAGTAGCGCCACGTATTTTACTGCAACGGATGAGACTGGGCTTGAGCAGTAGATTCATGTGGAATGAGCTTACAGTTGGAGTCGCCCTCTATGACCATCATGCCTCGCAGCTTGCCGACGCATAACTTGGCTACTTCTTCGCCTTCCGAGGTGCCTTCGACGGCTTCCAAGATGCCCCCCTGTATTATGCCGCTGATGCATTCATACAGCAGAGACATGGCGGATGTCTCCCGGATGATCTTGGTCAGCGGAGGCAGCAGTTTCTTGATCAGTCGAGGCTCGAGGGGGGTCAATGTCGCAAACTGCACGTGGTCAGCACGGTGAAGAAGGCAGGCAAGGAAGGAAACGTACGAGCTTGATGAGCTTGATAGCCATCCAGTTGTTTCCTCCCTCGACCAGAAGGTCGAACAAGCGCGGGGCAAGCGGCAGGAAGTCCTGTGGTCGCCTCCAGCCCAATTCGCAGACGACGTTTACAATCGCAGCCGTCACGCTGGGATCCTCATTCTCGTCGAGGAGGCGGTCTTTAATCTTCGGCCATGCAGGTCGCAGGGTCTCGGGATAGACCAGGGCCAGTCGGTACAGCGTGACGACGGTCTTCTTGCGAATCTGGGGGTGAGAGTGCGTCAATCGCGGGATGAGGTCGGAGAGGACCGAGTTGGCCATGCTTGGGTTGATGACGTGCGGTATGGCGGCCAGGGGCAGCGAGATGAAGGGCGGCGTGGGCAGCATGATGTCCTTCTTCAGCTGGTTCTCGGCGAGCACCAGGACCTCGGTGTCGCGGCGGAAGCTCTGCACGGCGGCCAGGTAGCCGGTGCGCTTGTGGCGGAACTTGGGGCTCGACATGACCTCGAGCACGTTGAAGCTTGCCCAGGACATGTCGTGGCCGAACATCTCAAGGTAGGTGAGCTTCATCAGGGCGGTCGACTTGAGGTCCATGTCGTTGGAGCGGATTTCCTGCCGACATTCCTTGATGCTGTCGGCGATGTACTCCCTCTCCGAGCCCTTGTGGTTGCGCAGGCCCCGGATGAGGTCGTAGAGGGATTTCTCGAACATGGCGCCGGCTGGTCACGCAGCGTCGTGCGGGTGGTGGAGCGGCCGAGGAGGGGCAGGCGGGCAGGTGGGCGGGCGGTTGTGAAGAGCGAGCCAGTGGGCATGATCATGGAGAGGCCGAGCACATATCCAAGCTCGTTCCAGCCGCAGCAATCGGGTCTGCAGGGGCGCACGAGCGCGGTGCGGCGGTGTTGGCCATGGAGAGGGAGCGCGAGTCGAGGCGCATCATCCCGCCGGCGACTCGGCGCCGACCCCAAGTGGAGCTTGGACGCCATGTGCATGTGGACGGGGACGTGGACGTGGACGTGGACGCGGACCGGGACCCGGACCTGGACCTGGACCTGGACGCGGGCCGCTGGACCTCCGCATGCACGACGAGAGCAGGCAGCCGACTGTCGGTCCACAGTGCACACACGCCCTCCCCCTCGCCAGAACGCCCACAATGGCGACCGCCAACCTGCTCACCCCGCCCACCCGCATCCCCCGCCGACCGCCCTCGCGCTCTCGCAGAAGGCGCCGCTCATCCTCTCCAACCCGCCCACCTCGTCCCTGCCGTGGCCGCTGTCGCTCCTCTTCTCGCGCGAAACGCCCGAGTCGTGGGCGATCCACGAGAACCTCCTTCTCTCCGCGCTGCGCACCGGCGACGAGTCGTCGGCCGCCCAGATTCTGTCGCGGCTGGAGTCGCGCTTCGGCGAGCGCAACGAGCGCATCATCACGCTCCGGGGCATCTACAACGAGGCAACCGCCCAGACGCCCGCCGACCTGGAGCGGGTGTTTGAAGGCTACGAGAAGATCCTGCGCGAAGACCCAACCAACGCCAGCATCCGCAAGCGCCGCGTCGCCGTGCTGAAGAGCCTGGGCCGCACCAGCGACGCCATCACCGCCGTGACGGTGCTGCTGCAGAACTCGCCCACGGACGTTGAGGCCTGGGCCGAGGCGTCGGAGCTGTACGCGAGCCAGGCCGCGTGGGGGCAGGCCATCTACTGCGCCGAGGAGGTGCTGTTGATCGCGCCTCTGAGCTGGAGTGCACACGCGCACGTCGCCACGCTGCACTACCTGTCCAGCACAAGCAGCAGCCCCGCGAGCACGAGCGAGCTCGCCCTGGCGCTGAAGCACTTCTGCCGCGCCGTCGAGCTGAACCAAGGCTACCTCCGCGCCTTCTACGGACTGAAGCTAGTCGCTCCGAAACTCATCCCCTTGCTCCCCGACGCATCTGCCTCGTCGAAAAAGAAGAGCGACCAGGACGACGACGACGTGCCTCTCCCCTCGCTGACGAGCGTGCAGAAGCTGGACGAGATGGCAACCAAGAAGCTAGGCGACTTTATCCGAGACTTTGCGAGCGCGAAAGAGGGTCAGTCCGGCTACGACGAGGCCGAGATCATCGCAGCGAAGGAGCTGTTGAACCGGTAGGCTGCTGCTGTACCATCCAGCCAAGCAGAGCAGAGCAGAGCAGAGCAGAGCAGAGCAGAGCAGCGAGTCCATTACCAAAGCAAGGAGTTGAGGCGTTGATCAAGACGCCCAGACACAAGACAAGTGGTGCACATGTAGACGACCACTACTGCTCAAGACGCAAAGCCATCAGCCCGCACCCCTGCAGACCCATCTTCTACAATAAACATTCCAGCTGTCAGACACCACCGATGAACTCCATCCATGCGCATATGCCTAACCCCCCCCCCCCCCCCTCTTAATCGTAACTCCAATGCACTCCACCTACCTGCCCTGAGTCTATTGCACTCCCTCCCTGTACTGCGATGCCATGCATGACACCCCAGCGCTCTGAAGCACTCACCCACCCTGGTCGTTTCTTCAACACACGCCCACCGAAGCACTCACGCCTATAGGTATGCAAACAAACATGTACACATCGCAGTCTCAACTCTCAACTCTCGAGTCTCGAGTCTCGAGTCCGTGGGAGAACGGGAAAAGGACAACGCACCAACAGCAACAGAGAGAAAGAGAGAGAGAGAGAAAGAGAAAGAGAAAGAGAGAATCAGATGAGTTGAAAGAAAGGGGGGGAGGGGGGGATATAGTTATTATAATTACAGCGAAACCTCTTGGCCTAAACTCCAAAGAGGTTCTATTTCCAGATGCCTCGAGATGTCTCGAGATGCCACAACACCTTTCCAGATCCATGGCCATGTTCATGTGCATTTCTTCCTTGACCAACTTCCTCACAACGCCACGACGCCTCACACTCCTCGGGGCTCAGTCCAGCGCTACTCCATCTAGACCGAGGTGATAGATTATTGAATAGAGGGGAAAAAAAAAAGAAAGAGCCTTCTACTAGGAGGCTTGGGATAGATATGCATAGATGCGATGTGCTCTTTCTTCTTCTCTTTCTTCTTCCGTCTTCCGTCTTTTTTCTCTCTCTCTCTCTCTCTCTCTCTCTCTCTCTCTCTCTCTCTCTCTCTCTTCTCTCACTTTTCTTCTCCCTCGCTCCGTCCTTCCGTCCGTCCACCCCCTCTCCATGCCATGTATGTATGGTGATTCAATCAATGAGCAAAAAAGGGGGTAGTCGCGCCGATGAGTCATTTTCCGGTACAGCGCAATGATGATGAAGAGGAAGAAGAAAGCAACTCAACCAAAAACGCCATGTAAATGCAGTCAGCAGATAGAAACCCGAGAAGAAGAAAAAGAAGAAGAAGAAGAAGAAGAAGAAGAAGAAGAAGAAGAAGAAGAAAACGCTCCCATATCACACGTGGCCCGTCAAATCGCAACGAAACATCTTCAGCCTCCGAAGAAAGCAGCCTCCCTAGAGGTTCAGGCCGCGGGTGAGGTCTTCCAGGCCCGAGCTCGCATTCTCTTTACCCTTGCCGAACTTGCTCTTGCGGGCCGCCATGGAGCCCCAGTCTTCGTCGTCCTTTTCGTCTACATCCAACTGCGGGCTGCTCTTCTTCAGGATGCCCTTGATCGCGCCGGGCTTGTTGCCGCCGCCGCTCGTGGCTTGCAGCGTCATCGAGGTGCCATTCGAGACTGCATCCGAATGGTTAGTGACCGGTCGGTAGCGCGCAGAAAGACCAATGTTGGAACGCTCAGAAGGTGCTATCGACGGTGTGTATCCCGGACCGGGTCCCATACCCATGCCAAAGCTCGAGTACGGCCGCTGCTGCTGCTGCTGTCCGTTTGTAGATACCAAAGACATGGTTCGATTCTGAGGAGGTTGCATACCATTCTGCATGCCTGGCACATTCAAAAAAGAGTTGTTGCCCATCATGTTTTGACCCTGGCCCATCATGCCGTTGTTGAAGGCGTTGTTTGGCATAGCCATCGGCATCCGGGCATCTTGCTGCTGTTGTTGCATCTGCTGCATCTGCATCTGCTGCATCTGCATAGCCATCATCTGCTGCATCTGCTGGTACTGCTGCTGCATTTGCATAACGTCGTTTTGCTGTGGCATGTAGCCCATGCCCATCATCGGCATCTGGCCAGGCGAGCCCATGGCTCCTCCCATCATGGGGTTCATGCCGTTCATGCCGTTCATGGGGTTCATGCCGTTCATGCCGTTCATGCCGTTCATGCCGTTCATGCCGTTCATGCCGTTCATGCCCATACCATTCATGCCCATACCATTCATGCCCATAGCGTTCATGCCCATGCCCATGCCCATGCCCATGCCGTTGCCCATGCCGTTGCCCATGCCGTTCATCATGGGCATCTGCGGCACGCGCGTGGGGTTATGAAGCTGGCCTTGGCTGTTCATCTGGCTGCCCAGCATGCCAGTAAAAGGACCTCCCTCGGGCTTCTTGCTCGAAGCGCCGCCCAGATACTTCTTCTTGGTCATGTCGCGCATCTGGATCTGGTCGACGAGGGAAGGCGCTGCCATGCCGGCGTCTTGGTACATGAGCGGTGGTGGTGCGCCCATGGGTCCTTGGCTGTAGCCTCCACCGGTCATTGCATCGCCGGCGACCGACTGTGGGCCACGAGGGAGGTGGTTGAAGCCGAGCGATTCGCGGTTTGCGTGGTGCACCAGGCCGCCGCCAATGAAGGAGCTGTGTGGGTCCATGGGCAGATTTCTGGCAAAGGCAGGAAGGGCGGTTCCGCGATTCCCACCCATGGCGCCGGCAGAGGCTGGGCGGTCGGGGAGGTAGGAGGGCATGGCGTTGGTGGGCTGGCTGGGTACTCTGTTTCGCGATGTGCTGGGGAAGCCGTGCTGGGCAAGTATGCCCAGAGGAACGTCCTCGTCCTCCCATTCGTCTGCCTTGATCGAAGTCTCCGAGGGGAAGCCCATGGTGGACGAGGCAAAGGCGCCGTCGACGATGCTCTCGGGCCTGTTGGGGTTGCCTGGGGCTGTCGTGGAGCGACGCATGGCTTCTCTCGCAAACGTCATCTGTTGGTTCTTCCGCCTCAGGACCTCCTCCTCTTGGCGCTTCCGGATGGCCTCCTCTTCGTCCTCGTAGTCTTCGTCGGAATCGCTGTCTTGCGGGGGCGGGGCGGCGGCTCGCTTCTTCTGGTACTCGCGAAACTCAGCCTGTGACATGACGCGCGAGCCTGAAGGGTCGAGGGGGCGAGGGGGGTCCTTTGGGACGGGAGGGGCTTGCTTGGGTGCAGGCGGGGCCGGTGGTTGGGGCTTTTGGGGCGGCGGGGCGAAGAGGTTGTCCTCGTCGTCATCGTCGTAAGCAATGGCCGAGGGCGGCAGGGGCGCTCTCGGGGTGGCGTTTGTCGAGGCGGAGCGGGACGAGAGGGGGGTCTCCAAGGAATTGGCGGACGAGGTGGAGAGGGAGGTGGGGTGCTGCTCGGGCGAGCTGGGGGGGTAGGTGTCCTTTTGCATAAAGGGCTGGCGAGCTTGGTGGCCGTTGGGGTCGTGGAAGGTGGCGGACGAGTGCAGGTCGGGGCTGTCGGGGGCCATGGAGACGGGGGCGTACTGCTGGTACTTGTGTGGGGGCGGCAGGGGCGGTGGGGAGTCGTCGTCGTCTGAGCGCGGCGAGCCCATGAGGTTGTCGGCGGAACCACGGCTGTCCCAACTCCTTAAAGGCGGCTCGACGTGGGACTGGGACAGGACTCTGATGGGCTCGGGCTGGAATGTGCGCTTTTCCGCAAGGAGCGAGCGGCCCGGGGGCTCAGGCTGGCGGGCCATGTCAGGGGATTCCTTGCGGTTGAGGCCGCTGAAGATGTCGTCAAAGGAAGCGTCTTCTCCAAAGGACAGGTCTTGGTCGAGCTTGGGCGGCATGGCGGTGCTGGCATAGCTCGAGGTGGTCATGGCGCGATCTCGCTTACCAAAGCCAAAGGGCATCGTGTTGCTATTATTGGCGGGTGCTCCTGAGCTAGTCCGCGGCAGGGCAGGGAGCGTCTTCTTGGAGCTGAAGTAGGAGCCGGGCGAGGTGCTGTGCGGCGCAATGTGGGGGCGCGGAACGGTGGCAAAGAGGTTGTCGTCGGAGCCCGTGTCGGTGGACGAGGGCAGGGTTGAGGTGGAGCCGTGGTGGGCGTTCATGTAAGGACGCGAGGTGGAAAATTGCGTCCCACTGCTGGACTTGCTGTCACTAATGCAGGAGTCAGTGTCAAGGGTCAAGGCGCAGCTACAGGGACGCCGGCGCTACCGCATGGGCCAGGCTGCCTTACCGCTTTGAGGATCCTGGAGAGTCGTCCTCGAAGGATTGATTGCGCGCCTTGGAGGTTCCGCTGCCGAAGCCGCTGAAGCGCGGGAACTTGGACGACTTTTCCTTTTCCATGGTCTTGCGGCGCTCTGCCAGCTTGTCCACCTCGGGCCGGCTCATGAGGCGGAAGCCGCCCGAGTCGGTGGTGGCGGCGGGCGGGGCAGGGGCCGGGGCCGGGGCAGGTGCGGCGACATCAGGGCTCGTGGGTGCGCCGGCTGCAGCCACGTCGTCCAGCCCATTGCTCTGCGACTTGCGGCGGGCGGTGAAGAGGCCGAGGCCCGGCTTGCCCATTGCGTGCGTGTGGGTGGGTGGATGGGTGTGAGGGGGGATGCGGTGCGCGCGAGGCGCTCTCGATGCCTGAGGTGGCCTGGGACGAGCGGGCGGGCTATCTCATGTAGGTGCGCGCGAGCGGGCGGTGGACAGGTGGACAGGTGGACAGGCGGATAGGCGGACAGGTGGACAGGCGGATAGGCGGACAGGCGGACAGGCGGACAGGCGGTGGACGGCGGCCGGCTGTTGAGGACCGGCGGGTAGGCGTGGGCGTGGGCGTGGGCGTGGGCGTAGGTGGGAGAGGCCGAGGGAGAGCAGGCGGAGGGATAAGAATGCGGTGCGGCTAGAAGCGAGTGTGAGTGTGAGGTTGGGTCTGAGGGCGTGATGTCAGCCGGGGCGCACGATGCAGAGGCAACGTCGAGCCACGTCGAGCCACGTCGAGCAATGTCAGGCAGTGTCGAGCAATGTCAAGCAGCGTCGAGCAGTGTCAAGCGGTGCAGTGCAGGGCGGTGCAGTGGACGGCGTGATGGGTGCGTGGCAGGAGCGGCGTGGAGGGTGCAGGCGGCGAGAGGGCCAACATCAGACAATCTCCATCAGACGCAGACGCTTGCTTGCGGTCGACGGTCGACGGACGATGGTCGATGGTCGATGCACTAGCAGCCGCCCGGCGACAGCTCCCAACTCCCAACAGCCGCACACGCAGGAACGCAGGCCACTTGCTTGCGAGGCGCCCTTTCTGTCACCACCCTTGCCAGGCCTGCCAGGCCTGCCAGATGCTGGCTGTAGCTGTCTCTCGCCCTCGCTCTGCTGGCGCTGACGTTCCACGCTCGCTCGCCTGCCTGCCTGAGTGCCGCCTCGTCTACACAATGCTCCCAGCGCGTCGGGAGCCCGGGGTTAGGGGTGGGTAGTGCGGCCACTTACCAGACAGTCTCCTGCTCTGCAACCAACAACAGCAGCAACGACGACGACGACGACGACGACGATGACGATGACGATGACAATGACAATGACAATGACAATGACAATGACAACGACAACGACAACGACAAAGACAACGACAACGACAACGACAACGACAACGACAGCCAATGACTATCAACGACAATGGCAAAGGCAAAGGCAAAGGCAAAAGCAAAGGGTGCGGGCGAGGGTGCGCAGAGGGAAGAGGGTGGAGAGGGCGCACGGGCGTACAGCAGCAGAAGCAGAAGCAGAAGCAGAGGCTGAAGCAGAGGCAGAAGAGGTGATGCTGTTGCGGGAGGCGTACGAGCAGGTGGTAGGGGTAGGGGTAGGGTAGGGGTGGACGGTGGACCACTCGCAAATGTCCAAGGATCTACCGATTGCAATAGAAATTATAGAATCGTGCCGCAGACAGGCTAGCGCCTCCGGCTGGCCAGGAGTCGTGTCTTGGTCTTGGGCCTGGCTGGCAATACGGAACAGGGAGCAGAAGCCTACTGAGTGTGTATGCTGGAGCGTCAGGTGGAGCGTGTAGCGTGTAGCGTGTCGAGCGTGAAGAGGAGCGAGCAGCAGCAAGGCCGTCCTTGCTCGTCCGTCGCCTGCCCTCATCAGCACTGCACAGCAGACTTTCTGCCACTAGAGCCTAGCGTGTGCCGTGCCGGTGCTGGTGTGGCCGGCGCACCATCCCACCGCGGCTGGCTTGATGCTATGCTGGATGCTTGATCCCCAGCAACCGCGCCAAACTCAGTCCAACCACGACGCATCCAATCATTGAATCCAGGCACGCCTTTCGCCTGCACCTCTGTGTTGACGCGCAATCGCCTGTCAACACTTGACCATCGAGCCCACCTGCAACACGCCTCCTGTTCACCCTCCTCTTCGTCCTTGTCCTCGCCCTCATCCTCATCCTCATCCTCACCCTCACCGTATCCCTCGTTGAGCTGCTGTTTCAGATGCACCGTCACACACCCATCCTGTGCGACCTGGGCCTGCGGCGTGCGCGAACTTGTTGACCGTGACCGTGACCGTGGCCGTGACCGTGACCGTGGCCGTGACCGTGACCGTGGCCGTGACCGTGACAACGGCACCCATGAGGAGCGGCTCTGCTCCTGCTTGGGTGGCCATGGTCCAAGCACCAGCCACGCCTTCGCTCTCGGCCAGACCATTGGGTCTCTGCCGCCGGGGTAGAGCCCTGCGAGGCCGTCGAGCAGCAAAAGGAGACGCTGCATCGGTGCATCCAGCCTCCCCTCCTCCGACCCATCACGCCGCGCTGCGCTTTGTGCTCGTGCCCAGCCTGCACTTGACTGCGCTTCGCTGCATTCTGCTGCACGCTCGTTTCCGGGAGCGGAACACGGAAAAACGGCCCCTCTTGCCCTGTACAGTGACATGCTCCCTCAACACAAACACCACACCATGCTCCCACGACCCTCTCGACGTCACTTTGACCACTGCATCCCAGCCCCTCTTCGTCCCTTGCTCTCCCACTCCCCACCCCACCTCGTGCTGCACATGCCTCCCATGGACATGGTTGCATGCTCATTCCACTTCCTGAACTGCTAGACGTCCATCCTTTTCTGACTGCGCATTGGCTGCACCGCTCCCGGCCTCACGGGCGTGCAGCGAATCCCTCTGTGCCGCCATCCCACTCGCTCTCAGCAGTCACACAAGCCTGCCGCTGCCGCTAGTCCTCCCGTTCCTCGGATTTCCGCCGTCCCTCACCACCCAGAACGCCTGCAACGTGCCAGCTCTAGCATCCCCCGCAAGCCGGCCGCCGTTGATGGCTGGCCGTGGCTCGTTGACTGCTGATCGACATGCTTTCTGCCGCAAGACAAGCCATTGTGGACGCTGTGGAGGTGCAACGCGTGGGTTTATGACGATCAGGTGGGGATCGACACGCACCGCGCCTGTCAACATCACACATGGACATGTCGCGCATGCATGACCTACTGCCCTAGAGCGCCCGTCCTGCTTAGTATCGCAAACATGACCTCTCCTCATGCTCCATTACAAGCACACAGCCAGTCTGCCTGGATTGCATTCTCGCTCAACTCGCTGTGATGCTCATACACGCGTGCACGGCTCATTTCGTCTCATCTTATCCATCTATCCATCAACCCAACCATCCATGAATCTCAATCAACGAATCTATCAGTCAACCGCGCCCTCTCAGCCTCTCCAACCTCTCCAGCCTTTCAGTGCATTGGTCCGTTGGTCCGTTAGCCCTCCAGCCCTCCAGCCCTCCAGCCCTCCAGCCCTCTTGCCCTCCAGCCCTCCAGCCCTCCAGCCCTCTTCAGCCTTCTCTTTGCATCCCAGATCCCAACCAACCCCACTCCACCGCTCCACCAGCCACCAACTGGACTCCTCTACCCATCCACTCAATTATCAGGCCCTAATACCCACATGATTTCCGCACTGGCTAGGCAATACAACGGATCCAACTTCTCTTCACTTTTAGCGCCAGCTTGATTTCTCCTTTTAGCTCCCCTCCGAATCCCACTCTTGGTCTTAGCTCGAGTCCTCCATCTATTATCGCCTGCAAAGAGGGAAAGAACAAGAGAAAACGCTACTACGTATATCGTGAGCGTGACTTCTTTAGACGTCGATTATTGATGTTGGTGGGATTTTCTGGCTTTGATTTACTCGGTTTACTAACCCTGCTTGCTGTACTCTATCATATTCTACTATCATATCTACTATCATATTCTACTATCATATTCTACTATCATATCTACTATCATATTCTACTTACTACACCCTACTATACCCTACTACACCCTACTACATCACATCACGCCACATCACACATCACAACCCACACCCTCCACAACCCAGAAACCCCCCGAACCCAAAGCCAAGAAAAAAATCACAAAGCAGGGCCGATAGCGAAGGGAGAAATAAGAAATAAAAAAATTAAAAATAAAAAAATTAAAAAAAGGGTGCTCGTATAATCCACGTAGCTGGGCAGGGGGGTGTTTCATCTCCGAGGTACGAGCGAGGTCTTGTCTTTGTCTTGTCTTTGTCTTGTCTTCATCATCACTGCCATCATCACTGCCATCATCACTGCCATCATCACTGCCATCATCACTGCCATCATCACTGCCATCATCACTGCCATCATCACTGCCATCGTGATCGTCATCAACATTATCGCTATCACTATTATTATCACTATTACTATCAAGATCAAGATCAAGATCAAGATCAGAGTCAGAGTCAGAGTCAAGGTATCAAGTAAAGAGGTAAAGAGGTAAAGAGCACCGACGAAAGGACGAGAGAAAGAAAGAAAGAAAGAAAGAAAGAAAGAAAGAAAGAAAGAAAGAAAGAAAGAAAGAAAGAAAGAAAGAAAGAAAGAAAGAAAGAAAGAAAGAAAGAAAGAAAGAAAGAAAGAAAGAAAGAAAGAAAGAAAAAGAAGAAAGAAAGAAAGAAAGAAAGAAAGAAAGAAAGAAAGAAAGAAAGAAAGAAAGAAAGAAAGAAAGAAAGAAAGAAAGAAAGAAAGACAAATAGACAATAGATAAAAAGATAAAAAGATGAATAGATGAATAGATAATAGATGAATAGATAATAGATGAATAGATAATAGATGAATGGATAATATATAAAAAGACAAAAAGACAAAAGTTGAATGAATGAATGTATGAACGTACGAGTAGGTAAAACCAAAAAGGTGCTAGCAAGACAAACCCACCCAACTTCTACCCAACATCTTCACACATCCCCCCGCCTCCATCACGCATCCCGACAGCCAAAAACATCAACCTCCTCCACAGCCAGCGCTCGGGGCAAGCGCCTCAACACAGTCGACGCTCAACCATTCAACCCCACGCCCACCCTTCGCTCGCTCTGCAGACGCTCCTACTCGTCTGCATCTCCAGGAACATGGCCCGCGCCAGCAGACGGCGGCGCATCTCCTATGACCACGTCGCCCTCTCCATCGACTTGGTACGCCTCGTGCACAAGGCCGCTGCGATCGAGGCGCTGCGTCGACCGTACGACAGCATCAGCCGAGTTGCGCAGCCGCCACGTCGTGCAGTGCGACGAGAGTGTAAAAGCCCAGATGAGGACATCGGGATGTGTGTGAATCGCCAGCTCGCAGATGCCAGGCAGTGTGCCGATCATGGTGCCTGAGAGGTAAACCGGCCAGACGGGACGGTCGGCGCCGTGATCGGGGCCTTCCTCCCACCAGTTGAGCCAGTGGTCTGGGTGTCTACCCCCTGGCGACAAAGGGGGCGCGCTGTACACGTCCCAGCCCTCTGCTGCCTGCTCGAGCCGGGAGAGACCGAGGACCGCTGGGGGGACGCTGTACAGCATCATGGTGTTGTCGTAGACGGCTACGATTCGAGCTCCGCAAGACATGTCCGCCGCTGCCGTGTATATACGCGGCACAACCTTGTCTGCTGGCGGGTGGAAGACAAGCTTGCGCACTAGCTTCGTAGGTCCACCTAGCGGTGCGTCACATCCCAGCGCGAGCCGGCCGTCGGATGCATCGATGAAGAGGACGTGGTGCCCGTCACTCAGCGGCACGGCGTGGTAGTGATCGCAGTTGGGCGCGTGGACCGAGTGTGACTCCAAGCCAAACGAGCCCCAGAAAGATCTTTTGGCCGCATGGTTGAACAGTCGCCGGCTGATGGCTGGGCGATGGCTGGGGTGTGCGGCACTCGAAATCAGGCGTAGCTTCTTGGCTGATTCGAACCCTGAGCGAGGCGAGAGGAAGTATAGATGGTCGCTCGGTGAAGTAAGTGGGAACCAGCGGCTCAAGCTCTGTCCAGTCAGGGCGTCAATCCAGTGTAGCTCTATGCCTGCAGAGCACCCAAATGCAACGCAACGGCGTTGCGGGCATATCGAGACGTTGCGCGGCGGGTCGTCTTCAGAGCACAGATGTCGGTAGAAGGTAGACGTGCCGCTTTCAATGGGTATGCTCTGCACAGGCACGGTTGCCTTGGAGTTGGATCGGAGATTCTTCAACGGTCTGCGAAGGCTCAGATTCCACGTTTGAGTAATCAGGTTTCGATCATGGGCGCGCGTGTCGTCGGTGCCTCGGAGACTGAACCCTTGGTCGTGCGTCTTCAGCTCGATCGCGTTGAAGGAATCCACGTCGGACTTTTCGTCGTACGGAAAACTGCGAGGCAGTAAAGGCGGACTGGGTTCTGCAGGATTTATCGTGTCGTGTAGATCTCCCATCACCCCAGTGGCTCTCGAAGATGGAGTGCTCATCTGGGATGGACGGACGTCGCCTTCGACGCAATGTTCACCAGGACTGGGCTCCGGCGCTGGATGACCATATCGGAGCTCGCATACCATGCCCATCCTCCCCTCCAAGAGAGCGGCAACAGCATCCCGCCCCACAGAAGCGTCCATGCTCATGGTCAGGATCCTCCTCGGACACACCACGCTGGTAAGCGGTCGCAACAGCCCATCCTCCAGACCGTAAATGTAGATCAGAGTATCTTTCGCAACGAGCAGATACTTGCCGCAGACACTTGACGTGAATATAAGGCCACCGCTGGCTCTTGTTTTCTGACAAGCATAGCCATGGGCTAGCTCTGAGAAGTCAATATTGGAATGTTCCACAACCGCAGGCCTGGCATCCAGTCCATTGCCAGTCCAATGAGCGGCTAGAGCACACTGGCGTGACAGTCGTCGGCTGAGAATCCACTCATGGCTGGATTCGGTAGTCGAGTGGTTTCGCGTGGCATCATCGTCCTTCGTCCGGCCGTCGTCATACCAGCCTCCACGGCGCAACATCGTGATGAGGAGACTCTTGTTCAGGCTTGCCAACATCCAACCTCGACAAGTTCGCCGAGCAGCGTTGAAGTCTTTCGCGGAGAGGTCGTTGTAGACATTGAGTAGTATTTCGGTAGGTAGTCTGACAGAAGCTGGGCGTGTAGGCCGTGCAAAAAAGCCAACAGCATTGTACCACGCTCGACACGTCAGCCTGAGATTGTTCCTTGTAGTGGTATCCGAATACCGTAGAACGAGGGCTGCCACGACGAGGTTCTGAGGGACGTCGTTCGCGATGAGCGAGTAGACGCTACTTGACTGGAATCTGTTATGCGTGAGGCTACGGTCTGACGAGTCAATACCGTCTTCACAGCTCGCGAGTAGGGGGCCCTCCAGCTCTCCGACTGGCGTATCTGCTCCGAGGAACACGTCCGACATGCTCCGCACTACGCCTTGACCAATGCACTCATGCAATTCGTCTTTAACACTGGCACTCTCGACCATGGAAAACGAATCTGAACGTATACGACGAAACAAACGTGCGTCATCAAAGGACTCCGTGATGCTCGGCAGTCTCGAGATGGAATCGCGAATTGACCCCGCAGACTGAAAGCTGGGTCCGCTGAATAAGAATGCGCCAGGGGATATCAAGTCAAAACTTGGGACCGAACCGTAGATGGAAGATCCTGGCCTCGAATCCAAGCTTGATGCTCTCGACCGTGCCTGCGGACTATCACTGTGCGCTCCTCGTCCTGAAGTGTGTCCGAAGAACGTATTGAAGACCTTGTGAAATGTGCCTCTCGGTTTGAGCTGTTGTCTGTACAAAAAGGCACCTCTGTAGTGATCGGGTTTGGAAACACGGGGTACGGCACATCGGCGGCTAGGTGTAAGACGGCGTGAGGAGCGAGGAAAGACATGGCGAAGGACCTCTGAACGCTTTGTTGCCGGCGTAGCCTGACCAGTGTGTGGACGGTAGGATGACTGCTCAATCACCTGCTCTTGGCTTGTGTGAATGCATGGTAAAATGTCAAGTAAGGGTTCTGATGTGTGAGACATTTGTCTAGGCGGAGGCTGACTGGGACTGAGAGACAGTCTGCGAATGCTCGGCGATTCGAGGGAAAATGTAGCCTGTGAGGATTCGAGATCGAGTACAGGTAGAGCGGGTTCGGATCTGGTTCCAGCAACTCCTCTCGAGAGGTAGATCTGAGAAGACGTTGTTGCTGCACCCCCACTTGGAGGCTCTGTAGAATGACGGCGCGTGTGGTCGAGTCCACGTTGTAGTAATAGGTGGTTGCTGTATACTTAGGTGGATACGGTTAGGGATGATGAACGATGCGGAGAGTAACATTAGCGATGTTGTATTTGCGAGGAGAATGCTGGCGCATATCAACCAGTAGCGATAGTTGGGGGCGAGCGAAAACGTAGATTGCATTTTGCTAGTGGGTATCAGAATGGAAGAGGAAGAACGCCACAGGCTCATGCAGGAAAGTACAGACAACATGTATGCTACAAGAAAGTGCTATGCCAAATTGAAATGTACAAGGCAGAAGGTGCGGCCGGTCGCTATCAATTTAAGTACTGCCGTTTGTGTTGTGTGGAGTCGATCCATTCGATCCACTTGTGGATCTTGCGTTCTTGTTGGCGAGCCAGACTTCGGTCAAGCTGCAGTTCTCGTCAGCATTTTGTATACCAAGCGCATTACTAGACTTACGGCATCACCAAGCTTGGAGTCTCAAACTTCAATCCGCTCTCTCTGGCCTCGTCGAGAGTAAGTCGTCCGGCTGGTCTTCGTCTTCCCTCGTGCTGCGCATGCACAGCTTCTTCTTGAATATCGCGCCCAAGATTAGAACGTTCGGGATCTTGCAAGCTTCGCAAAGCGATGAACTTCATCAGAGGCCTATAGGTTCGCGCGTAGACAAACAAGAACCACACTGTGCAGATCGCCAGCGGCGCGACCAAGATGGCACGTTTGAACGCTTTCTTCAGGGCTAGCTGCCCAGCCACGGTGGCCTGGAATAGTACTACACCAATGATGACGCGATCGCACATCATAGTCCAGCCTCTACCTGTCGAGTGTTGACGATGCTCCATCGCATAAAGCAGCTGGTACTTGTGAACGAATTGACCGATGATGAAGTAGGCCAGACCCGTGAGCAAAACCTGCCAAGAGTCTCTCAAGACACTGTAGACGACACAAATGATAAAGATGAGTATAGTCTGCGGCAAGAAGAAACCGTAGCTGAAGACAGGGGGCTGAACAAGTTCCGCGTAATCTAGTTGGATGGATGTAAGCGTTGGTCTTTCTTCTGAATATAGGTATTTACCTCGGGGCGTCTTCGCTCCAATCAGGTAGATTGGATAGAGCGAGAGGGCACCAAACTCCAGGAGGCGAAACGGAAACAATCCAAAGGCTTGTAGTATGATGAAGTTTGTGTAGAAGCCAAGCAACTGCGCAAGAGAGTTCGCCAAAGCAAAAGCGATTTCAGTGGCACTTGTCAACTTTTCGCCAAACTTGTTCAGCAGATCCAGAAGGTTGGAAGCAGTTCCAAGGATCGTGAAGAGTATGAAGAAATTGAAGAAGGTGAAGAAGAAGTTCTTCGATATGACGGAGAGCTCAACGTCGCCCTGCGATATCATGCCTTGCTTGTTTGCCAGCCCTGAATGATGTCAGCGAAATTAGGCAGGTTGCAGCGGATAACTCACAGTCGTAGAGGAATGGTACGAGCACGTTTAGCAGCGTTGCTGAAAGAGTCGGCAGTTGTGTGTTGACAAGAGTTTGCAGCAGCTTGTGTCGACTAAGCGCACCCGCGATCCCGGGAAAGACTTCGCTAATAGAGCATGTGTTCAAGGCGCCCGCAATCGGGACAAGTAGGACCGTCCAAAAGATACTCAACACCCCAATGAAGAAGGTGATGGACCAGGATCGGAAAATGCGCTGACTTCGCGATAGATACGTGTTGGGCCAAACGACGTCGGATGGGGCAGGACTGTTGTTCGCGAGCAACTGCAGCGGCGACGGGTCAAGAACGGCCTGGATGGCCATTTGCGCACTTGCTACACTGTCCATAGTAACAAAGGCTAACGGTGTTGGTTCGAATTCTTTCTTGCGCAGCTCTTTGACTTCATCATCCAATCTGCGAAGCTTCTCTTCATAGTAGTCGATGGCGTCGACTGTCCTGTAGCGCAATCGCAAAGGGCCATACCATATCTTCGCTGTTGGACGTTGGCGTGCGTACGGAGCCTGGCAATCGGGGTCTCTGTCTGTGTCGCTGAGAAGTCTACTGTCTTCCCGATCGTCAGCATTGGCCTCGGGTGGGCGAGGCTGAACCACTGGCAAGGTCTCCAAGCTGCGCTCGACTCTTCTGCTTCCCAAATGAACCGTCCAAGCCTCCTCAAGCTTTCTCAGTATGGTTTGCCGCCGTGTGATTCTCTCGTCCAACTCTTTCCAGTTCCTGCAAAGTGTCACGCTTTCGACTTTCCCGATCCCAAGGTCCTCGATGAACTGTTTTATCTTGTCCTCGGAGCGGAGGTCTAACGGGATTCCCGACAGTCTGATGGTGCGGTCGGTGATGGTAGTCTGGCTGCCCAGATACTCCTGCCTGACGTCGATAATCCTCCTGGTTTCAGAAACGATCAGGTAGAGAATCAGAGCGGTAAACAGATATACGAAGACAAGATACATCCACAAATAGTCGGTGTAGTATTCGTAGTCGTGCCCAGCAAATGTTGTCCAAAGCGTGGTGGAGCGCATCTCCAAACGCTCGCCTTCCTTGTCGCCATCAGCGCCGGAACGGGGCTTCTTGCCCTCCTTTTCTTGATGTGTGTCGTGGACCGGCTTGATTACGGCGAGGGCAAAGAAGAGCGTAACGAGGAGGAACTTGATGGCCATTTTGAAAAAGGCAAGGTACTACGGCTTTGTCAGCTTGGTGAGCCTGAGTGTTGGGCCCTCTACATACCACGTAAGCATCAAGGCCAGCCGAAGCCAAGACCTGCTTGTCGGTGATCTTCCATAGGGGTACAATCCAGCCGAAGAAGGTGTCTGGAAGCTCTGGAAGCGCCGTTGCCAGATTGTTCTGCTTCTTGCGCGCAGAGTACAGTCCTTTCCATCGCGGCCGCAGGAACTACAAGGGCTGGTTAGCCCGTAATTGTTGAGTCGCATCAGGTGGGGTCATACGCAAAAGAGTAGGAATGCTCCCACGCCCAGCGTCAAAGAGATGTAGAGTTGCAGTAGGATATCGCGCGGACGATCCCTGCCATATATGTCGTCGTGATCGCCCGGGCACGTGTTGTTCCCGTAGTCTGTCATGGCCGAGTGTTGTGATTGATAGCCATGCCAGAAGGTAAAGAACAATGGAGGGTCGAGGTAATTGTCAAGGCGCGTGCACGAAGTGTGGCCAGGCGGTGAGCGTCATCGTGCATGCGCGACGTATCCGGCTGGACCCGACGCTTTGACAGCAGCCCTGCCGTTCTGACACAGCCTGAGCCTATCAATACTCACAACATGTCACAACGTGGGGCATGCACAACACCGCAGGCTCGGTGTTTCACGTACAGTCTGTCTGGAATCGCAAAGCAACGTGGGCATTGCCCCTGTGGATCGCGTGACACTGCGAGACCAATAGATTCGACCGCCGACAGCAATCCACCCACCTGCCATGATGGCTGCAGCTTGGAACCATCATGGTCTGCAATGCAAATTCGACGACAGTTTGTCTTATGGGCTAGCACCTACGAAATGCGTCTGGTTTTTGGTCACATGACCTCTTCATCCATGCTGCTTCACTCTCCTGAAAGTGTTCAAGATCCAGGCAGTGATCGTTTCGCAAGGGCAAAGGTGTGAAACCGTGCTGGTGCACCTCGAAGGTACGCTGAGATTATGCAAACAGCAGAGGCAGCTATGCAGACCGTTGAAACAGAGAGCTGGAAGAGTGTTTATTGTTCACAGGCCAATTCGGGGTAATTCGAAGCAAAAGAGCGAGCGTTGCAGATCCTCGGTCAGCTCGCCGAATTCGGGAGGCCTTCGGCAGGTCTCAGAAAATCGTCGGCTGCGTACAACTTGACTCAGGGTCTCTATTGTCTTTTTGAGCTAGGAGAGTACGTGTACGTTGAGCACCTTGCGCAAACCGTAGAAGCAGGAATCTCATTCGGCAGCACAGGAGGTTCATGGAATACAGACAGTTCAACTCACTACGAAATGCGCTCCCCATTTCAGCGCGAACACATGATCTGTGTGGGAAGGAGATGTACCCCCACCTGATAGCGTGGAGAGACAAGCATTGGAGGCTTCTTGGCAGAAGCTTAGCTGTGTGATGACAGTCGCAGTCTTGCGTCTCGAACACTTGAAAATGTTGGGTTGACGAGATCCGATCCGGGACGCGCAATCCGTGTTTCGAGGTGCGGTCTCTTTGTCGTCTTGACAGGCGGTAGTGTGACGGTCAAAGCCCGGCTAGGAGGATTCGACGACGCCCGACGTAATTACGAGGCAGAGGCCGGCGTGCGGATGTGAAGCCACGTCCCCATCTGCATCTGCGACACGGGCGGGCCGAAGGGAAGGACAAGGCTCGTTTAGCGGGAGCTCTTCGTTGACGCACAGGTGGCCGACAGAGTGCAAGGTTTGCCTGCGATCGATGCTGCGTCAGCTTCTTCCGCTGCTTACAGACCATATCCCAGGCGCCTTCCCCGTTCCGCAGGGCATGGATTGGGCCCTGGGGCACGGTGCGTCTCTAGGGCAGCTTTCAGAAGACGCATATCGCCCATCTCTCTCCTCACATCGCTCGCAACGTTAGCCTGGCGCTCCAACCCTTCTTGGCTTCTTGACTTCTTGACTTTTTGACTTGTTGACTTGTTGACTTGTTGACTTCTCGACCTCTCCCCTTCTCCACTAGACGCCGTGCGCCGTACGCCGGTCTTGTCGACAGCAACCGCAGCCATCGTATTCGCGCTCTCGTTCTGATCTGCGCTGGCCGACAGACCCTGTCCTGTGTTCCCGCAGCGTGCGTCGCCCTTGGCAGCCAAGATTGGTGCGGCTCTTGGGACAGCCTTGATTCCCTGCACCGACGTCAAGTGGTACGCACCATGTAAGTCGCCACCCGCACTGCGAATCTCGGCCTCTGCCAGCGCCTGTGCGAGCGCTGGGCACGGTGTTTCTGCGCTTCTGCGCTTCTGCGCTTCTGTGCTCCTGCGATCGGCCTCGCTCCCTCGCGCTAGAGCTGCACTGCCCCGATCGATCGCTCCCCACACCCGCAAAGACGACTCTACTTGCCACTACTGCGTGTGTAGCGGTCCGCAATGCTGACTGCAAGCCAGCGCATTCCCGCTCCTGACCACCGTCGTCGCCGTGCTGCTCTCTCCACAGCCCCCTGCCGACCTGAGACAGTTGCCCCAGCGCCGGTGCTGCCAGTGCTGCCAGTGCTGCCAGCTGCCAGCCCGCCCCAGCACGCGTCCTCTGCGCAGTCGCATCCCTCCACCTGCCCGAGCACGCCCTGCCCACCACCACGCCTCCACCAGCTCGACTCGCGCTTCCAGGCACCCCACCCCCGCCCTCGCCGTGTCCCTGCGCAGACGCAGCTTCGCGCCCCCTGGGTGCTGTGCGGCCCATCTCCCCACCACACATTGGTCGCGGATAGCCGCAGCATGTGCGCGTTGCAAGTAGCATGACTTCCAGCTCCAAGCGTGACTCCGTCTCCTCAAACTCCCCAGCACCCAGCAGATCGTTTCTGTCGCGACTGAAATCGCCGCTGTCGTCCAAGTCGCGCAACTTCACCGACTTCTACATCCAGTCGGACGACCCACACCGCCAGTACCTCCCCGGCGACATCATCAGTGGCACCGTCATCATCAAGGTCGTCAAGCCTCTCCGCATCACCCATCTCGTCGTCTCGCTGCACGGCTATGCCCAAGTGTTCAAGAACCCAAATGCGCCGGGCGACGCTTACAAAACCTACTTGGCAACCGTGGGCTCCGGCAGAGGCAAGAAGCAGGGAAGCTACTTTGGCAATGGCTTCGTATCACTTTTTGAGGACGAAGTAGTTCTCTGCGGTGAAGGCAAGCTAGCAGAGGGCGTCTACCATTTCAACTTTGACCTCGAGTTTCCCTCCAAAGGCCTGCCAAGCAGCATTGACGTAAGCGCAATGCACTGATCTGCTCACTGACCCTCCCGTCGCTGACCATCCTTCTAGTTCGAACGCGGTACAGTATGCTACATGCTGACCTCGACTTTAACCCGCCCTACGACCATGTCGCCTACCGCCACATGTGACACCAAGGTATCCCTCAGGGATGTGATCGATGTTGCCCCCATCGCCGAGCCCAAACCTCGCGTCATATCTCTGGAGCCCATCTCACGACGGACGCGGACCAAAACGCCTCGAACCCGGCCGGGCACGGCAAAGACGGACAGTGTGCCTCCCACCCCCGGCCGCTTGGAAGCACCACGCTTAGCTCCGAGGTCAGAGCCACCACTTGGAACACCCGAAGAGAGCGTCCATCCACGCAGCCCATCCCCCAGCGAAACCAGCTTCGCAAGCCAGATGAGCAGCAGCGGCGCTTCAGGCACAGAGTACGGTGTTCGTTCTGTCAACACCGTGACTGATGCCGGTGGCTTTATAGCTGCCAACGGAAGCCGACCGACGGTCAAAGGGAAGACTATTACAGCCACCATCGACGTCCTGAAAGGTGGCTTCCTTGGCGGCGATCAGATACCTATTAGGGTCACTGTCAACCACAACAAACACGTAAGGAGTCTGAAAGGCATCATCATCACACTCTACCGCCAAGCAAGGGTGGACATGCATCCTGCACTGCCTGTTGGGCCGAACGGTAAAGGCGACAAGACAAAGTCGGAAGACTACTATCCAAAGTCCAGGACTGGACTCGGTGGTCTGTCTCTGTCGTCCGCTGGATCGAGTCATACCTTTCGCAAGGATCTCGGGCAGTCGTTCGCACCCCTGTTTGTCGATCCACGGACGCTGACCGCGGACATCAAGTGCTCTGTCCGAGTGCCTGATGATGTGTTTCCCACAATCTCCAACGTACCTGGTGCAATGATCTCGTTCAAGTACTACGTCGAGGTCGTCGTGGATATCCAGGGGAAGCTCACTGGGTTGGATCGTATGGTTTCCAATGCTGGTGTGGTTACTGTCCCCTCTACAACAAACACACCTGGCGGGATGGGACGTGATGAAGCCGCGAGCAACACGTTTTCGACGTGGGGCGGGAATTTTGTCGACACAGATGGCATTCGCCGAGAGAAGGGGGTCATTTCTTCCCTGTTTGAAGTTATTGTTGGCACCAAAGACAGCGAGAGGAATGGCAAACGGAAACAGACACAAGGACTGCCGACCAATGATCATCACGGAGTCCACGAAATACCCTATGGATCCTACGACGACCCCAACGCACCAGGCGGCTACGATCAGTACGACTATGGGTACGATGAGAACGGTCAATACTATGATTATAGATACGATCCGGGGTACTACGACGTCCCAGGGTACAACGATGGTGGTGTTGGAGGGAGCTCGTCCTACCATCCGCCCGCCCCAACGCAAGAAGAGCACGGTCTGTCAGAAAAAGAGCGACTGCAACGAGCGGAGGCACTTTTGTTACCCTCTCAACCGCCTGGCGCTGCCAATGGTCTCTCAACTGCCAATGGGGGGTTTCAACATGGCATGCCTGCATCTGCGCCAGTGCTACCTGAGGATGACGACCCTAACTCTTCGTACGTCCCCGAGGCTTCATCGTCATCATCATCAGCGCCTGCGCACCCGCCTCCACCATTCCGTGCCGCCACGGACCCCTCAATGTCCTTCAACGCCTCCGCTCCCCGCCCTTCAATACAGCGCCATAGGACAGGGCTCCTAGATGGAGCACCGCAGATATCCGCCACTGGATCATCGTCCACCATCAACTCAAGCCAAACAGCTACTGCCCCACCAACAAACGGCGCTGACGACCAGTCGAAACCTCTACCTTCCCTCCCGCCTCAGTCGCCACCCAGCACAGCACCCGACTATTTCCCCTCTTCCTCCCACGTGCCTGCCACAGACGACAAGCAAGAAATGCAGCGTCAGCGATTGGAAATGGAGCGCAGTGCGCCACCGCCTGCACACGGCCACGACGAGTCAGGAGAGAGCTCACAGGGTCCGTCCGCGCCGCCGCCCGCCGACGGCATGCGCGGACTTAGTCTCGCACCTGGGCATCTGGCACCTTCGGCGCCGATGCTGGATGACGAAGACGAGGAACTGGCGGCAGCCATCACGCCCGTCAGAAGTCGGGTGCCGAACGACAGACCAGTCAGTGAGGCGTTGCCCGAGTATCAGCGGTGACGTGGGTAGCATGGGCCAAGGGGTTCGCCTGTTGATGGTCTTGATCTGTAGATGTAGGGTGCTTTGCTTGTTCCGTGTAGGGGTTCAAGGGTCAAGCCCCGGTTCCTGGTTTGTACATGGCAAGTTTGCAGCGTTGGATGTATGCGATACCCATATTTCAAAGGCTTAGTTTACGTTTAACACGAGTACACCGTCTACACGGCATTACATGCCCAGACAGGAGGCCGCCGAGATTTTGACAAGACATAAGCCTTCCTGTTTCACGCTTGACCGTTCGCCCAGAATGTCCCCAATACGAACGCGGAGAATCCCACGTGCCCAGTTTCACCGACGCCCATCTGGCGGTCTCCTCACCCAAAGCAGGCCCAGCCACCATCAACTCATCCGCTAACCCAGTACCAGCACGATAGAAGCAGTCAAGCACCTCTTGGCTGCCGGGTAATCGGAAGCCACGCTCTCACCACACGAGGAGCGGTTGGGAGTCGAGACTACCGTCCACGACCACCTAGTCACTTTAGCTCCTTGATTCGAGAGTCCACGGCCCTGCACAGCTCCTCGGAGTGGGTGTCGTAGGCTGCGCTCAGATCGGCTAGTTTGCGTGCCATTTGCGATTCGAGCGAGGCTTTCAGGGCGAGCAGGTCGGCGAGACGGGCCAATTGCGCGCGGTGAGCCGTGTTTCTGGGAGGGTTGTCAGGAGATTGTCATTCGAAGAGACGTGTTGGTGGGTTAGTGGATAGATGGATGGATGAATGGACGTGTCAACGTTTTTGTGTTGGCGAGGTTGTGTTAACCCGAGACTCGGGTGGAGAGAAGTATTTGGCAGATGCAAGAAGACGCAGGAGAAACCAAAGAAAGAGGACGAGGAGGTGGAATAGGAGGGAAGTTCGTGGGTTGCGGGTAAGTCAGCGACTCACGACTGGTCCTCATGCTCATCGAACAGCTTGTTGATGTCGTCCTGCAGACTGGACTTCGTAGCGCTGTATGCCTCCTTCACTCCTTTCTTGTTGGAGGCATGGCGCTTCTTCTGCTGTTGGACTGTTAGACTGCCCTGTATTGGCGGCTAGGTAACCAGATCACTGCACACATCATCGAGACTCTGGAACATCATTTTCTGGTGCTTCGGGCCCTGCAACGCGTCGGGCTCGTCGTCTTCTGTCTCATCGGCCATGTCCGTACGATCAGCAAGAGTCTCTTCGTCAGTCTCCTCATCGACGGGTCTGCGACTTTGGCGCGACATATTCTGTGCAGTCGTGGTACTTGACTTCTTGGATGCACGTGGGGGGGCCATGATGCTGGGTGAGTGCTGATCGTTAGTGATTTGACGGTATGCACTTGCAACAATGCAGTATTGTGTTCAGTTCAGAGCTCGAGGCTGACAGTCCTGGAGTTGTTTTTCTGTCCTGGAGCTGTCAGAAACAAGCGGCTCGAGAAGGAAGGAAGCAACAAGGGTCCTTCGAGTCGGGCCCCCACACGTGGGTCGAACTCTTGGCGGTCCGCTCTCCACAGAAATTTATCTGGCGATCCGCGAACACTCTTGCAGCTCCTTCAACCCAAAGCAACCAGCCGTCAAGATGGGTCTCGCTCAGCAGAAGAAGTACGCCACATTCATGCTTATGTTTTGCAACTTATAGTTACGCGACAAATGCTAACAGTCAGCCAGTCGCTCCAAAATCTCCAACGACCCGCAGAACACCACCTGGGCGAACAATACTGAGCGCTTCGGGCACAAGATTCTTGCCGCACAAGGATGGAAAGCCGGCGACACACTCGGTGCCAAAGACGCTGCCCACGAGGCGCACTACACACAAGCGTCGCAATCGCACATTCGTGTCTTCCTGAAGGATGACAACCTAGGTCTGGGCGCCAAACGGGGCAGTGAGCGTGCGGAAAACTTTGGTCTGGCCGGCCTAGAGAGCATCTTAGGGCGTCTAAATGGCAGGGAAGAGGAAGTGAAGAAGGAAGAGGCGAGACGGGAGGAGATTGAGAAGAGAGCCTACGTGTACAGGAAGTTCGGCTCGATGAACTTCATCAGTGGTGGCTTCCTCGTCGGCGACAAAATTCAGAAGAGGGAAGAAGTCAAGCTGGAGCCTAAGATCAAGGAAGAGCCGGACAGCGACGACGGTGCGAGCAAGAAGCGCAAGCGAGAGGTGGCTGATGCTGTTGAGGAGGGCTCAGGAGACCAGAAGCTGAAGCGCAAGAAGAAGAGCATGGACTTGCGCGAGGAGGCAGGCAAGCAAGACAAGAAGATCAAGAAAGAAAAGAAGGATAAGAAGGATAAGAAGGACAAGAAGGACAAGTCTAGCAAGAAGATCAAGAAGGAAAAGGCTTCGTCCGACCCAGAACCGATGTCTGATGATGCGCCCACACCTGCGTCCGACCCTGAACCGCTCACAGACAAGGCGAGACGGAAGGCAGAGAAGAAGGCTCGCAAGGAAGAGAAGAAGCTCAAAAAGGCCCTTAAGAGGGCTGCAAAGGAAGCCAAGAAGTCCAAGGGCAGCGCAGAGGATTCTAGTTCGGAGAGCGATGACGACGATACCACACCAAGCTCTTCAGTGCCAGCGACAGGCACATCGACACCCAGCTTCGTGCCAAGGGGTGTGCAGACAGCCAGGCACAGGCACATCATGATGAAGAAGCGCGCAAGCATGGATCCACAGGCACTAAAAGAGGTAGGTGCCGACCTCGTACGACAGATTCGCATCTTGTTGCTAACACATGCATACAGATTTTTATGATCAAGACGCCAGTAGCATAGTCGGCCAAATCTGGTTGGTTTCACGTGCATAGCGAGGCGTTTGGGATATTCTTTGTTAGCATGATCATTGACACGTTGTGCTTCGTTCCAGTCAAGTAGAGTAGACAACCAAGAGACCAGTATGTGCTTGTGCGCAGTTGCATCCGCTCCCAGTTGGGATTCTGTACATGACATTGTGTGCGTTGCAATCGAGGCTGTGTCGTCCGGTGCACTCCGCGTCAGGAACCGGTCAGTAAATGGCAGCACAGGATGCGTGTGTGCATGTCATCTCGAGCTGCTGTGAGAGTACGAGGGAGACAACTTGCAGCAATCGACCCCCTCCCTCTTTTACTGATTTGGTGTGAAAGGCAGTTGGCAGTTGGCAGTTGGCAGTTGGCAGTTGGCAGTTGGCAGTTGGCAGTCTTATGCGCAGCGATCAGTGCACGTTGACGACGCCATGCGGCAGTGAATGTCTTGGTAACCAAGAAGCGGCCATAGGGCAGGCGAGCAAGCGGCAGGGTCGACTCCACACCCCCGGTTACGCCGACGTTCCTGCATGGCCGCTGGGAGCGTCGCGCGATTGAGGCAAAGGCTAGCGCGCCATTGGCATCGCCTGCGTAATGAATGTTCGAGGTTATCCAGCGGACCAGCGCTCAACGCCTCCTGAAGAGCGCCCGTCGACGCATTCTGCCCCACCCAGATTTGCCCTCTGCGATACACAGGCATGGCAGTCGACGGCAGTGTGCACAGAGCCACCTTTGACGCGCCTCGTGAGTTGGAGAGCACCGTCAGCCCTAAAGCTACGGCTAATCTTGGACTGAAGTCATACACCAACAGCGCTCGACATCACGCTCGACCTCACACTCGACGCAAACACCTGAACACTCACCTATCGACACTGCACGCGCCCAATTGGCCTCGAAAATGCCTTCGGTCGCCGCCTCAGCAGCAGATGTTGCGCCCGCCCTGAAGAGGAAGCAATCGTCGCCGATGATGCCTCCCTTTATGGTGTCTGCACCTGGCAAAGTCATTGTGTACGGAGAGCATGCAGTCGTGCATGGCAAGGTACACTGTGCGCAACACTGACCCCGAGACTGCAATCTAACAGCGTGCAGGCTGCGATTGCTGCTGCCATCTCGCTCCGCTCCTACCTCCACGTCTCGTTTCTCTCCAAATCGAACCGAACCGTGAAGCTGCGCTTCCCCGACATACAGATGGAACACACGTGGAACATCGACGACTTGCCCTGGGACGCTTTCGCCAAGGCAGGGAAGAAGAAGTACTACTACGATCTGGTGACCGCACTGGACCCCGACCTCATGGCCGCCATACAGCCCTTCATCGATGAGGTCTCGCCCAAAGCCCCCGAGTCAATGCGCAAGATACAGCATGCCTCGGCTTGCTCCTTCTTGTACCTCTTTCTCTCGCTGGCTTCGAGGAAGACACCACCGTGCGTGTACACACTGCGCTCGACAATACCCATAGGCGCCGGACTGGGCAGCAGTGCCAGCATCTCTGTTTGCTTGAGCGCCGCTTTGCTCATGCAAATCCGCGCGTTGAGCGGGCCTCACCAAGACCAGCCGCCGCAGGAATGCGAACTGAACATTGAGCGCATCAATCGCTGGGCATTTGTTGGAGAAATGTGCATTCACGGCAACCCTTCGGGCATCGACAACACAGTGTCGTCGGGCGGCAAGGCAGTACTGTACCAAAGGATGGGCGAGGGCAAGCCACCTCGCGTTGAACCGCTCCACAACTTCCCAGAGCTTCCCTTGTTATTGGTGAACACACGACAGTCTCGCAGCACAGCTACTGAAGTCGCAAAGGTCGGCACGCTCCGGACCCTGCACCCAGCCCTCGCCGAGAACATTCTCGAATCCATTGGTATGGTCACCGAATCCGCTCACCAACTTCTCACATCCCCCGATTTCGATCCTACTTCTCACGCCGCACTCAAACATCTCGGCGAGCTTGTGACTATAAATCACGGCTTGCTCGTCTCGCTCGGCGTTTCGCACCCCAAACTGGAGCGAGTCCGCGAACTCATCGACCACACCGGCATCGGCTGGACGAAGCTTACCGGCGCCGGCGGAGGAGGCTGCGCCATATCAATCATCAAGCCCAAGCCACCGGCGCTCTCCAGCGGCCACAGCAACGGCAATCAGGAACTCTCCTCTGACGAGTCTGACAATTCTTCCGAAGCCGACTGCAGCGCATCGGTGATCTCGAATGGTACCAGGCTCAAGCACAAGATTTTGGATTCTCTTGAAGCCAAGCTGGAAGACGAAGGATTCGAGAAGTTTGAGACGACGCTCGCCGGTGACGGTGTCGGCATCTTATGGCCAGCTGTACTACACAACGGCAACGAGGAAGAGGGTGGGGAGGAAATTGACCAAGAAAAATTCCTGATGGCTGAGGGTACTGTGGGGATAGAAAGGTTAGTTGGCGTGGCGAGCCCTAGAAGAAAGCTTGCGAAGGACGTCCGAGAAGGCTGGAAGTTCTGGAGACCGTGGGTCACGCACGAGGAATGAGCTACAGGGCCCCTTTTTGGCCCCAGCTCGTTCCACTTCCTAACATTCACTTCAGAACCGCCTTTTGGTATGTATGTTGTATAATACAGCAGGGACTGTGAAAAGGAAGACGCAAGAATTTGGACGCAAGTCATTCTACTACCAGTGGGCTGGTTCTTTTGACAGCTCTGCATGGTTGTGTCGCCTATACTCTTTGTCAATATCTAATAACTATCATTCGCACAAAGCATGCTAGTTGCTTCCCGTCTGATCGAGCTGAAAGTGAATGTGCACGCACACAACTTACCCAAGGTACCCAACCAAGGTAACCGCAACGAGTACGATGTCAAAGACCAACTTCGACACCATGAACGCGTCGATGGTAGCACTCCAAGTTCACATTTCACATGTCGAGACGGCTGTCAGACATGATTGGACAGGGGACACGGCAATTTTGACGTAGATGGGTAGCGAGCCGGGCTTTCGCGTGAGCCCAACCATTGTTGTCCGCGGTCAACTTCTTTCGTAATTTCGAACCAGCCCACTTCTTTCACCTTCTCTTCCAACACTCCACGCGCACACACCAAGCCTCACCCGTGAGCACTTTACCGCACTCGACAGCCCCGTTCGCGCGTGCATACCCCGCTGCAATCATGGCTCCTGGAAAGTGGGGTACGTCACATTCTCATGTTGTGCGCCTCAAACTATGAATGCGCCTTGCCCTGTGAATAGCGTGGCTGACCACCACGACCGCAGACGACGAAGAGTCCGGCTCCGACTCATCCTCACCCGCCGCCGCCCCTATCGCCCGCCGCAGCAAGTTCGACGATGAGGAGGAAGACGATGTGCGTTCACCCGCCATGCCCCGCGCCTGCACAACTTTTACCCCGCCACGCACAAAAGAATACGTGCTAACCCCCAACACAGGTCCTAGACGCATGGGACGAAGCCGAGGACTCCGAAGTCGAGCGCGAGAAGGCGAAGAAGGCGGCCGAGGCCAAGGCCAAGGCTGAGGCCGAAGCAAAGGCAAACCACAAGAGCAAGGCACAGCGCATCGAGGAGCACAGGCAGGCGGCTCTGCGCCGACGACAGCTGGACGAGGACTACGAGTCGGAGGAGGAGACCGAGGAGGAGCGCCGCCAGAGGCTTCGTCAGGCCGAACAGGACGGCTCGCGCGCCCAGGCCGAAGAGCTCTTCGGTGAGCTCAGCGTCGGAAAGGCCAAGACTGCAAAGGCTGTCACCGTCTCCGACGAGAGCGACCCCACCAAGTCTGTCGACCTCAGCGCTCTCTCCATCTTCAACCCCAACACCAAGGACCAGTTCACCAAGCTGCGCGAGACCCTTACACCTCTCATCGTCAACAACTCCAAGAAGGGCCAGTACTCGTTGTTCTTGCAAGAGTTCGTCAAGGGAATCTCAAAAGAGCTGCCTAGTGACCAGATCAAGAAGATTGCGTCTGGTCTGACTACCTTGAGCAACGAGAAGATGAAGGAGGAGAAGGCCGCCGAGAAGGGTGGAAAGAAGACCAAGGCAGCAAAGACCAAGACCAGCTTGAACGCTACAAGGGATGTTGGTCGTAATGCGGACACATCAACATACGACAACGACGACTTTGGCGAGTAAGTACAGACGGTCGCAAGATGAACGATCTGCCACTGATAATTTCATAGTGACGACTTCATGTGAGAAGCGACAACCTCATAGTGGAGATTCACCTCTCCGCCATCCCTCTTCCCGTACGAAGAACAATCATCGGGCAGTCGCCGAGTCCGCCTTCAAGAGCGTCAGCCGGTGGCAATGCTGTCTGGTGCCCTTCCACGATTCCCCATTTTTGCTTCGTTGGCTTTCCTAGGGTGGGACTGGTATAGTTTGCATGCATAGCATAGGACGAGTAAGGAGTGACGGCAAGACACAGATAGACGTTGCCGATGAATACACGATCTTATACTTATTCAACGGCGTGTTTACGTACTTTTAGTTTGCTCCGTGGGAATGGAGCCTTGGTTCGTCAGACAGACGTTGGTAGCAAAGCTCGTACCCTGAATACAGCATGGCCATAGAGAACACCTTTCCTAGACTGCATGGACGGTGTCTTCGGATTCTTATTGGTGGTACACTCTTTCATATGGTAGGCTATTTGTGCTATTCAGCTACAACCTCAGCCCACGCTCGTGCGGCTGGAGCATTCACACTACACCAATTCCAGGCACGTCTGGCGTGATGTGTCTTCCATCGCTAACGTGGAAGATTCGATCAGAGGACGAACGTATCGATCAGCCACTTGGAGGGCGATAGCTTGCATGTGTTGTGTCGCGAGATCGAGGTTGGCAGGATCGAACCAAGGTGACGCAGGTGAAAGATTATCTCTGAGTAGTTTACCAGTTCATATCAGGTGACGCTTGAATGGCAGCAGAATTTCGCAGGGAGCAATTGATGCGAAAGCCGTCAAGTTGAGGTGTGATGCTTACCCCACGCTTTAGAACGTACTTACCATCGGAGGTTATCTATGCCGCAAAGTCTAGAGCTAATGCAGCTCCTTTATCGCAGCTCTAGTCCATCCATCGAACGCAGAGGCATACAAGGCAAAAGCTAGCCACCTTTCGCACAGGTCCAAAAGCATTACGCCAACGTCCAAGAGCACCTCGTTCGAGCAAGGACTCCTGCTACATGCGCCACGCTGTCGCATGGCGTGCTACACATGCCCTCGTTGCATCGTATAGTGTCCGGGAAGCCCGCGAACGTCCCCGCTCCCAGAACGACTCAGCTAGAGGCTCCAGCTCTGCAGGTTATGATCGCTCGCCTTCCGTATAACATCTCGTAACTAAGGCGCCGGGACATCACTGCCGCCCAATCTGTATTTGTTCGTCACAGATTGACCCACTTCACAAATGCCTCGCCCAAAGAAGCCCGGCGTCGAGCCGAAGAAGAGATCGCGTAACGGCTGCTGGCAAGTCGATGCATGCCCATTTACACTTGTCGGAACTAATCCCTTACGTAGGCCCTGTAAAGCGCGCAAAGTCAAATGGTGACTATCACCCGTGCAATGTGTGATACTGCTTGTTATAACAATTGTGCAGTGGAGAGGAGAAGCCGAATTGCCTGAACTGTGAACGCCAGAGAGAGCCATGCGATTATAGTATCAGACTGAACTGGAGTGGACGTACGAAGCGGGAGCCAGCCAGGTCGGGCTCCGGAGCATCGACTACAGGATCTGGCAGTCCTTACATGTCGACTTTCTCCTTTGAGAATGATGCCGGATCGCCGTTGCATCCACCAACCCCAGGATCATCAGTGCCACCCAACACTGTAGATCGACATGTTCGCTCGATAACAAGAAACTCCCCTACTCGATCCAGATCCACCACCATCGACCCTGGTTCAATCAGACTAAGCCGGTCAGGATCTCACCCAAATGGCAGTCAACTTGGACTTCCTCAGCAAGGCCACTACACCCAAGCTGTGACTGGTCTGCCTGCTCCGGCGCCCTTCCACCAAATCCAGTTCCATACACAGTTCGAAACTCCGTCGCCATCAGACCCTGCTTTTGAGGGCTTTAGTTACAGCAATGTCGGATTCACTTCTGTCAATGCCGAGGAATCACTCTCTCCATCCTCCATGCCTCCGCCAAGAGGATCAGCAGACTCGATGTACAAGCGTCATAAATCCAATCATTCAGCAGATTCACCTGCAACGACTCTTTCAGATACATGCTCTCCAAATACAGGTCCGCCCACACCCTACAACCTCTTTGCTGCGATGCCGTTGACCCCGAACTCTTCAGTAGGCTCTGAAGATCCAACCGCGCGCTCTTCAGCGAACCAAGAAAGCCCAGCATATGCGCCTCTTGACCTGCGCCGGCTATCAGTAAAGTCCTTAATCAATAATACATATGACGGCAGTCTACAAGAGAGCAACTCGGAAGGCGAACCCAGACGACGATATCCGGTAATGGACTCTGTATCAACAACCTACGGCTACGACATGGGTTTGGCGGACTGCGACACACCCAGGAACAAAGACGACTCTGCTATTGCAATCTATAGTCCACCAACGAACACATTGGAGCTCAACGATGACCTTCCACTCGCCGGATCAAAACCTCAGAAAAAAGATATGGCTTTCGGCAAAGGGGGTTACTATGCCAAACCAGTTCAGATACGCATCCCGAAGTCACTGGAGCCACTACCTCCGTTGCTCAACGAGAACAAGATGAACCTACTCTACTTTCACCACTTTATCAACCACACAGCTCGCATCCTTGTTCCGCATGATTGCGAGAAGAATCCCTTTCGCCAGATTCTACCAGAAAGTAAGCAAGCATGTGTCCAATCTCCCGCATTACACATCAGCTGAAGCGAACAGTGGCCGTACGCGATGAGAATATCATGAACCTATTACTTGCTTACAGCGCTTCACACCGGGCTCGAATGCTCAACCAGCCAGAGCCTGCTAATCGCATTGCTGTCTGGGTACAGGATGTATTTCCAAGACTACGTCGAACAATTACGGAGAACCCTAACCACATCTCCAACAGCACACTAGCTGCCGTGATCATGATGGCAAGCCTGGAGATAATCGCCTCCAACACATTCGAGGTTCCCATTTCCTGGCAGAGCCATCTGCAAATGGCGCGGCAAATGGTCGTAGCAAGAGGAGGACCGCAGGGCGTAGACCGACAAGATCGCGTCGCCTACTTCCTCTCACGCTGGTTCGCATACCTCGACGTCGTCGGCTCCCTCAGTGGCAACAAAAACGACACACCTCTCGGGTCTTTCTACTGGTCATCGGAAAACGCTTCGGCTGACGAAGATTTCGAGATCGACTGCCTGATGGGCTTCACGAACCGCTGCGTCGGCAGCCTGGCCAAAATTTCCGAGCTCGCAAAACAATGCGAACCACTGCGTATCGACGAGGAGGGCAACATCCGCGAGAACTGGCACCCGAGCCTTGACGTCTATAATCAGGCAATGCACATCCGCCACGAGCTCGAGGAAGGCCTGTCAGACCAGTACATCCACCGGGGATGCAACCACGGCAGCGAGTCAGAAGGCGCGTGGGACGCCACGGAAATCTACGCCACGAATGAAATGTTCCACTGGGGCGGGCTAGTGCACCTCTACCGCCGCGTGCTGGGGAAGCCAGCCACAGCCGCGGAAGTGCAGAACGCCATAAGAGAGATTGTCGAATTGCTGTACAAGGTGCGTCGGGGCTCGTCGGCCGAGGCGTGTCTCCTGTTCCCCATGTTTGTCGCAGGGTGCGACGCGCAGGACGAGGGACAGCGCGAGAAGATTATGGACCGGTTGAGAGGTGTTGAGGGGTTCGGCATGACGCAGGTGAGCATCTCGGAGCCGCTTTTGCAGAGCACGAAGATTGGCTAACAAGCTGCTTAGATCGATAGAGCGAGATCGCTTATGCGACGTGTTTGGGACACGGGAAAGCCGTGGGAGTCACTTGTCTCGGGCGAGTTCTTTGGTTGAATCTCACGGCTTCTACATCGCCTGATAGAGACGACGATGAAGACATGACGAGCGCGAAAAGGAATCGGTCGCACTCCACGTTGTCTATCCCGAGATATTCGCTTTTCTTCTTTCCTTTTTCCATGTACATCACCTCACAGTTCTGCGATACCCCCATGTAGACTCTCCTTTGCAACGAAACCACCCATGTCATATTGCGTTCTTCTATCAAAAGCGCCGTCCATGGCCGTCTTCTCGTCCAACCCGTTCTAATCGTGAGTCCTCGAGTTCTCGATCTTGGTGACCAAGATGTCGCAGGCGCCGGCCTCGGTCAGCTTGTCCATGGCAATGGCAATCTGCTTCCGCTGCACCATGACGGAGATGGCAACCCAGCCGGTCTCCTCGAGCGAGGTGACAGTCGGCGCGCGGTTGCCCGGGGTGATGGTTTTGGCCTCGTCGAGCTTCGCGCGCTCAATGTTGTATGTGCAGAGGACGTACTTTTGGGCAGCTATCGACAGTCAGCAAGGACGAGGACTCGAGAGTAGAGATGCGCAACGCCGGTGCGTGGGGGGGGGGGGGGGGGGGCTTACTGATGACACCCTTTATCCTGGCTGTGATCAGATCAACAAGCTTGGGGTCTGAGGGGTGCTTCGACTTGATCAGGATAGCGCTGGACGAGACGACTGTGGAAATGGCCTTCAGGCCCGCCGCGCGCATCGTCTCTCCGGACTCGACGAGATCCACAATACCATCTGCAACACCGAGCGCGCATGCCGCCTCGACACTGCCGCCGACGTATTTGATGTTTGTCTTCAGCGGCGCATCCTTTGCGTCGCCGTTTGTCGACCCGCTCTGCTCAGCCTCCAGCTTCCTGAAGTACTGCTCCGCCAGGTTCGTGAAGGAGGTGACGACGTTCTTTCCAATCAAGTCCTCAGGCTTGGCCAGGTCGCCTTTCGAGGGCACCTGGACCTGGAGACTGCACTTTCCAAAGTCGAGGTCGAGCACTTCGACGACGCCGGTCGTTGCTGTGGGGGGTACGCCGCATTCGTGCTCCTCGACCTGGTCGCGGCCAGTGATTCCGAGGTCGACGCGACCCTCGCCGACGAATGTGGGGATGTCGGCGGCGGGGAGGAAGACGAGCGCGAGAGGGAGGTTCTTGACGAGCGCAATGTCGAGGCGCGAGTGGCGGTGGAATTGGATGTCTGAGCCGTGGAGCAGGTCGAGACAAACTTGGTGAAGACGGCCCTCTGTTGCAGTGGTTAGAGACGCTTGAGGACCAATGGGCAGGAGAGCTCACTCTTGGGTACCGCGAAGAGTAGTCGGTCGTTCAGGCTGTTGCCCAATGTGTCAGTCATGAATGGCAAGCTTCGACTGCCTTGGCGCGCTCTTTGCATGATGTACTCCATCTCGTTTGGCCCGTTGGCTCCATTGGCGTGAGGCATCTTGCAAAAGTTGTGCGGAAAGGAAGGAGGAAGCGGGGCAAAAGCACATACGAGTTGACTAGATCCATGTTGTTTATGCTGAATACGCGACTTAAGTTATGGGGTATTGCAAATAGCGGTGCGACAGAGGATGGCTAGACGTGATGTTTTGCGTGCGGGCTGAGACCAAGTGCCCACGTAGGAAGGTCCAATTGGGTGCTGCTGCGTCTGGCGGAGGACGGAGATATGCGCGTGCTGCAGATGAAGTGGGTGGGATGTGTCGTTTCGTGGTGTACAACTTTTGCAAGGTGCGAATGGTAATGCGCCTTTGCCTATCGTGCCCGCAGGTGAGTCAGGAGGGGTGTTTCTTGCACGTGTAATGAGCCAGTGGCTACTAGATACTCGCAGAGCTTGGCCACAGCATTCAACAGATACTAGAACTGCTACTGCTACTTCGTCGTCCGCTCTGTACATCTGTTGAACAAAAAACTGCTGACCATAGCTCCGAAGTACGGCTTTGACTTTTGAAGGATGACATCAATTGGCAACGAGCACATGCAGCTGCCCCGCGGCGGGCGTGCTAAGCGAGGCTGCTGTGAGACCAGCATCACCAAGCCTGACAACTTGCGTGAAGCAATCCGCAGAAACAGGTAGTTTATGGAAAGTATGATACCAGAAGACTCGAGTTATGACGGTGATACTCGACATGAATTGACTTTGTACGATTCGCCGCAGTTGCTTATTGAATTGCAACAACTGTAATGCCAAGCGCGGATTGACTTCCTAGACGGGCCGGGCATTCTGCTTCCAGCTCCCTAGCATTGGTTGGCAATCCAAGGAGAAGTACAAAGTACGAAGCACGACACCTCTGAGCGTATCTTGCAAATACATATATAATTTTTAAATTTGATTCTGGTTTCATCAAGCATTCTTGGTCCAACGGTAGGATAATTGCCTTCCAAGCAATTGGCCCGGGTTCGACTCCCGGAGGATGCATAAGATCCTTCTTATGATTGACTTGGAAATAACCGTTCTTTTTGCCCAGGTGGAGCCGACTACTGCAGCTCACGACTTCTCTTTTTGTACGAGTCATCGAGAACATGGTCATCGCGTCGCTACACAGAGGTTGTATTGATGTTACTTCAGCTTCAAGGCACACCTTTTAGGTAATTCATCTTTCTGGAGTGTGTTGACCACGATTGTGGTCTACTTTCGTTCTGCAGCACAGTTACTCACAACAGTGTTATGGCCTTTCGTGAAAGGAGTGACAAGGATATAATAATCATTACATCTATGTTGCTAACGCTACACAAGACCAACTAATCAATCAGGGTATCACGTAATGTCAGGCCCCTGGGCTCGTGTGTCCGCTTACGGCAAAACCTTGGTCTCATCCTCATGCCTGATGCGATAAGGTTCCAAGGCGATTGGCACGTCACCGGAATAGCCAACCTCCCCCTGTGCTTTCTCCAGCTTCCTCGTGATCTTGCCCACCAATCTCGCGATCCAGCGATCGTTGGCCATAGCAGACACTGTACTGACGCCAGCTTTGCGCATGTTGGCAGCTGTTCTGCTGGACGCGTCTTTGAACCCAGTGTCTACTTTGCGTAGGAAAGACTTGAAACTCTTGTCCTCGCTGACAGTAGCGTCCGATGCCGCACTGTTCATGCTGGATACAGACTCGCTGTCAGAAGCATTAGTGCTGACACGCTTGAGCTCACGCAGCACCTTTGCATCTTCAAAGTCCCTGTCGCTCTCGATGACCTTGGTCGCTTTGACAATAGCGGCGATGAAGTTGAGCATCTCCTGGGAAACGACCATCGGAAGGTGGGCGTGTGCGCTGACATGCATGTTCGCTTCGTCTTTCTTCAGCTGTTTAAGCGTCTTGTGTGCCTGCGTCACCTTGGCTGTGTTCTCTGCCTCTTGAATCTCGGTCTCCAGTTCCAATTTCTCGAAATCGGTTGGCACCTCGGGGAAGATGTGTTCATGGTGCGGGAACAAGAAGATAGGAACGTTGAGAATGGCGTCTAGGCCTCCCACCTCAACGACCCGTTTGAGATCCACTGCATCCGCTAGCGACCGGTAAGCCATGATGTCCGACACGTCGAAGTGGCATTTTATATCGTAATTCGTGTTGATCGGAAACGATGCGCTGCTCACAATCTTGGTCATCTCGACACAGAAGTTGGCCTCTGAGAAGAAGGACGAGATGCGGGCCTCCAGCCTGCGGATTTCGCCATCCTGCGATGAGTAGTGCTTGAACAGATACTTTTGCATCAGTGCAACAAACCACTTCCCAGAACCCGCAGCTGACACCGACTTGAACTTGACAGTGTGAAAGTAGCAGATAGGAAATAGCATGAGTCGATACAGGAAGGGGAAGCGGTGTAGCCACCTTTTGACATTTGGATACGATGTCTTTCGGAGGGTTGAGACTCTTATCGATTTAGAGGGAGGGTGCGGGATCGAAGGACCGCTGTGGATTTGAGCGCAGATAGCCGCACGGAGGTCGTCGACCTTATCGGGGTCCAGGTTGTTTTCGTCTTTGCGCGCTTTCTCGATCAGTTGCTTCTTCGCTATCTGAATCGAACTGGTGTCATTAATGTGCTTGATATATTGCTGATACTTGGCGTTTGCTTTCTCCTCGACCGGGGATAGCTGCTTGACTGAAGAGAAGGCAGATCTGGCATCTTCGGAATCTGTAGGGGGCGCGTCTGCTGTCATGTTCCTAACCATCTCTGCAGGCCGTGCTGCAGCTGCAGCTTTTAGAATGGCGGTATCGGCGACGATCATCGAATCGTCGCTGTCTTCTTCAGGTTTGCCATAGGGTACATCTCCGAATGTTACCTCCCATTCTCCTCCCTTGATGTTGGCGTACACATCATCGACATGAATTGTCCTAAAAAGGGGTACAGTCACCTTGTCGACCTGAATTCCAAGCTCAATCTCATCTGAGAGCTTGATGCCTGCTTCGATTCCATACGCTACCAGCGTCAAGGTGGAGAGCGACAGCGTAATACCCCTGATGACGAACAAGCCCTTAACTTCTGTGTCGATTTCCAAAGCAGGGAGATCGAAAAAGGCTATCTGATCGTTGATAAAGTGCAGATCTCGAAGGAACGTCTTCCGTGAGAGACGTCTCGCAAGACCCGCAGGAGCGTCGAACTGGAACAGACAGGCTATGATGAAAGTCGGCCAACACGCAGCCCAAAACACCCAGAACAAGAGCCAAGATGTCGAGCATACCGCATACACGAAGTTGACTGTAGCAAAGATAGTCCACAAAGGTACGAAAGGCAAGACGCGGTTGCCTTTGGCCTCGCCCAAGAGAATGGCGTAAACCAGCTGAGGTGCTCCGGACATTATCCAACGGAAAGGCCATGCGAAGACCAGGGCAGCTACTGCTGTGGCTACTAGGAAAATGAGGTGCAGGCTATTCGTGACACCAGTCTTTCGTTTGACGGCAGGTGTTGTGGAAACAGGTTTCCGTCTTGATACACCCGGCGACTTTGATGGCTGCATGGTGATAGCAGCAAGATGCAGACTACAGGTAGAACAGTGTGGTGGGTAGGTTCAAGGATATCAGGCGTTCATTGTGGGCGTGGGGGGTCTGTTACGCAGGTACAAAGTGAAAGGTGCAGTGTGGCCAGCGGCAAGAGGTTACTTGTGATCATTTATTCACATGTGACGTCACGGCTCGTCGGTTTTAGCCGCAATGCTAGACACATTCTAGACGGATTCTAGACACGGATCTGATTCAGATTTATGCATCTAATAGGAAAGATGTCCACTAGCTCAGTAAAGCTGGGTTTCCAATTTCTACTCACAGAGGCTGTCGATCGTCTAGGGTTGACTCTTTAGCCAGGCCCTCCTAGTCCGCAACAATCTGATTCGCCGACATCTCAGGCTTCGAGGCCCTAGTTCGAGACGACACCTCTCAATAGCTGCCAAAGGATTTCATGAGACAGGTAATTTTCCGCAAAGAGGACTGAGTGGATGGCATGGTGACCGACTGTACGTCTGAGTAGATCTGATGCGCTGCAGGATACAAGCAACATGCTAAACACTTTCGAATCCTCATCACGATCAAGGCGCACTGGTTTGCAAGTTGGGAGCGGGAAAGATTGAAGATAAAATCAGTCCTGTTCAAGATATTATGCTCGCCTCCGAACACCTCTATAAACGCCGCCCTAATGGTCTTCGAGAAAGCAATGAGAGTGACTGAAAGCAGGGATCAATCAACAAAAGCATTTGTGATCTCATCTGGTGTCAACCACTCCGCTGATGCTGGTGTTCCGATGCTTGGGCAAAGTGAAGGTTCGCTCTAGGATATTGGTAAGACAAAGGCCGTTCAAAACTAAGGACCAAGGGATCGAAGTCTTGAAGAGTTGAACGCCTTTTCCCAAAAGGATGAGGTTCGAAACATCCATCTGTTCAGTTGTGAGGCAGATGGGAAGAGCGTCGTCTGTCTCGTTCGGTCCATACCCATGTAGCCAGCTTCAGTGCTGGTTGGCACCGAGGGCTCCTTCTCTCGTCTGTGCCAGGGCCACATGGAACCTATTATGAGCATACTGTGAGTCGCTCCCGTAGACGCGCAGGCGTTGATTTACTGTCTTCCTCCGTTCTGTCGCTCGTGCTGTTCGGCCACCTCTCGCGCATAAAACTCAACCAGCATAGTCCCGTAAGCCTCCATCTCTTCGAGAGGCACAGCCAAACGGAAATCGTTCAGCAACAGGAACTGCAGCTCTAAATGGTTCAGCTCAACCAATGGTAGACCACCAACCTATGTTGATTAATTAACGGACAAAAGGCGGGTTACCAATGCCAACATACCTTCGCGTATCTAGAGTTGGTGTAGAACACATCGGAGAAGAATTTGCTGGCGCAAGTAACACCAGCGATCACAAGTCGGTGAATGTTGAAGCTATCCACTACAAAGAAATGGGAAAGGTTGTATGCATCAGAGTCCAGGTCTTGCTGGGGCGGGGACGGAGGCTGAGCAGCGTGTGCTGCAGGCTCTTGTGGCCTGCCGAGAGATCCAGATGGGGGTGGTGTTACGCTTTGAGCTGCAACTGATGGGGTCTGCGAAGCCGCCGCAGCAGTCGTGGTCGCCGAAGCAACAGCTCCTGAGCGTTCTAACGATTGCTGGTTGGCCTGGCGGAGGTTGAGCATAGGTCCCGCGTTCACTCTCTCTGTCATTCTGTCGAAGTACACAAGAAGACTGAGGAAGACCTCGTAGGTGGTAGGACAATACTTGTGTATGCGGCTGAGATAACTCAGTATCGATATACTGGGCACATTTTTGCCGTGAAAGGCTAGTACACTGGTTGTCTGCTGGCTGAGTCCGGATGCTCCGTCTACGGGCGGTATTTGGCGATGCAGATGATCATGCTGTCGATCGTTCGTGGTAGTGATTTTGGTCAGCAACCCAGCGACCATCTCGATGATATCCGAGACAGGCATCTCGCTGATCTCATATTGTGGTCCGACGTCTGCAGGGTCTCGTCGTTGACGCCGCGACAACGAGCGCGTCTGGGAAAAGGGACTCGACTCATCGACGGCAAAACTTTGGATGTGGGCCAGGCTGGTGACCTTGATCTTTCGAGGCGACGCTGCGTTCGACTCGGCAGGTGAGCGCTGCAGTTGTGCTGGTGAGCCCTGGACAGATGATGGTCCAGATGAGGGCACGGTTCGAGGCTGTGCGGCAGAGGGCGTGGGCTGCTGCGAATGTGGGCGAAAGCGGGGGCTAGAAGGAGGTGCCGGCTGCTGCTGCTGGGTGGATGTGTGTGGGCTGGGTTCCGGGGGGTTGTGCTGCTGCGCTCGCTGAGCTGGTGTTGAGCTGGATGGTGGGGCTCCCGCATCGGCCATTGGAACGTCAGCCACGGCTCGAGGCGGCGCGTCCACTGACGACGAGGGCCGTCCCGAATGCGAAGAAGGAGGTTCTTGCGCCTGCTGGTGTCCACTGCCACCACCGAACACGGGTTTGTGAAAGTGGTTCCCACCGAAGTCGCTCACTACTATCGATCCCATTCCGCGGGTCGCAGGACCAACTGAACTCTACGAGGATGGCTGGGTCTGAGCAGCGCAGAGGAAGGCACGATGCCAGCACCGTCTTGTCTTGAAAGGAGCGTGTGTTGAGCGTGCGCCAGGTAAGAGAGGCAGTGCGGCTGCTGCTAGGTTCGGCCGGTGCGAACAAGCTCTTATCGTTGCAGAGCCAGCCGGGGGAACGCAACGATTTAAGGACAATCGAGGGTTAACATGCCCAGCTCTTTCGTGCCGTGACCAAAGTGAATTGGACGGCAACGCGTCTATAACAAAGTGAGGGGGACGGGTGTGGGCTGCAGGGTCAGTTTGTGGTGTTGAGGGTTAGATGTTGTTTCGGCCAGTAGCGCGCAGACTAGGTTCGTCATATGGCGGCACGCTGTGCATCATCTCCTGCGTGTCCAAGAGCGCTGCAACATACGAGACCCTGCACGGTACAGACAAGGGTGCATTGGCCAAGCTCTTTCGAGCTTCCACCGCCAACTGAACTCAACTGCGCTCGATGCTGTCGCAATCATCTTCTGAGAATGGCTGGGTGGCCCACGTGAACATTTAGTTGGTTGAGAGAACACAAAAAGCTGATTCTTGATTGGATTGACACCGGTCCACTTCAAAGTCTCATTACTATCGCGTTCAACCGCCGCTGTAGTGCACAGCAGCATCCAGCTGGACAACCAAATAGCTTTATCTGGACGAAGCCATCCTATTCAATACATCATATCGCCTCGTTGTGGTTTGATTGTCGCCGAGTTTGTACAGGGCTTCGTTTCATCATGATGGTCATGCCTCGCTCAGAGTTGCAGATCTATGTCTTATATCTCGAACGCATCCCCCTCAAGCCTGGGCTGTTTACCGTCTTCTGCTTACTGCCTACCAGGACCCTCGTAGTTTTGGTCTGGCAGGTACAGATGTCGCTGTGCGCCCGTGGCTGTGAGCACCACCATGCGAATCACACCGCCAGAGCTTCCGTCCCACTTGATGGCCTCAGAGAGCGCACCCTTGACGAACTTGATGCCTTCCTCTTCCGTCATGTGTTCCTTCCAGTTTGCGTCACAGTATCCGTAGATGTATGTGGACCCCGAACCGCCGATCGCGTACGCTTGCTTGTGCAGGGAACCTCCGAGTGGGATCGAGTATACCTGGCCGCCATGCTTGTGATCCCATCCCGCAATGATCAACCCAGCCCTAAGCTCCTATCAGTGCTGTTCAAACCAAGGTCGCTGCATCACTCACGAAAGAGAGTCCTTGTTCGAGTAGCAGAGCTCTTGGAAGATGGCCGCTGCAGTCTGTGTTGTCGGAGGTTCATCGTTGGTGATGCCGTACATGCCGAGGTGGTAGTGTACGATATCAGCTACGGCCTGTGTGTCCGCTGCCGAGCCGGATCTGCAACACCAGATCGTGTCGTGAACTTGTGTGAGCTTGTCGGTGACTCGATTCGCAATGTACGCGCCGGTCGTCGTTCTGCTGTCTGCGGCTAATATCACGCCGTCCTTGAAGTTGATCGCCATACTGTTGAAGCTGTCAGAGACGGTAAGATGGTGGGGCGCGTTGGGACGGACATGGAGGTTCCCAGGCTGTCGTGGTGTTAGCACTGCTTTCCTGAGGTTTTAGCGATAGTCCTTACTTGACTTCACCCTTCTTCAGGTGATTCATGTCCACGTGGATGCCATCTGCGCAGTCTGTAAGTACCAAGCTTGCGTGATGGGGGCAAAGTCACTTAGTCACCTACCCTCTCCTAGCATTCCGGTAGACATCATCGCTTTGGTTTGAGCTGACTGTAGGTAGAAGCTGAAAGACCGGAAAAAATGTGGTTCTGTGACTGTGGTGTGGGGGACAAGGAAGCTGTAGCGTTACAGACGTGCAGTTGATGATGGTAAACGCGCAACAGCTACAGCCTGCCCATAGTCTTGGCGCCTCATTGCGCTTGCTGAGTGGGGCAAATTGGCCCACCGTACCGCGTGGACGACGCCATCACCTACGGTTCCAGGTGGCCATTCATCTTCATCGGTGGACGATAGCTAGCTGTTACACATCAACTCATGTAGAACCAAGAGGTAGATATTCTTTGTACGGACTTTTCGCCTTCAAGCCATCAGAGAGGCTCCGAACCCGTTCACCGTATACTCCACCCAGCAGATCCCCCAGATTGTGTCGGTCGACATGGGTACCGCTCTCGATACGCTCATGTCCTATCTGCGAATACCGCTACTTGCCTCTTCCGGCATCGCGGCACTGTGTAGTGGCCTCCTATACTTTAAGCAGAAGTATGTCTCACTTGATGGCGACGCCAGCTTTCCACTGACGTGACCAGTGAGCTCATCTACCCAAGAGCATTTCCACCTGATGCTCGGACCAATGTTCCGCGTCCTTCACAATTCGGTCTTACTGACTACGAGGAGCTTTTCATCCCGACTCCGGACGGCGAATCACTCAGCGCGTTCTACATTCGGCCAAACAAACAACATGCTCGCAACGTGACTGTTCTTATGTTTCACGGTAATGCTGGTAACATTGGCTATCGACTTCCGATCGCTAAGGTCCTTACGAACGAACTTGGTTGCAATATACTCATGCTTCAGTATCGTGGTTACGGTCTATCGTCTGGCAATCCCAACGAAAAGGGGCTTATGATTGATGCTCAGACTGGCCTGGACTACATTCGCAATCGATCAAAACTTCGGGGCACGCAGATAGTCATCTATGGACAAAGCATTGGGGGTGCTGTAGCTATTGGACTCGCTTCGCGCAACCAGAAGCAGGGTGATATCGCTGGCGTTGTGCTAGAGAACACATTCACTTCACTCAGAAAGCTTATACCATCGTGAGTAGCTGGTCAGACCTGGATGAGTACCTTGTCATCTAACTCCCCGTAGTGCGTTTCCCCCAGCTCGGTTCCTCACGCCGTTATGTCACCAGATATGGCCCAGCGAGGATACACTACCAACAATCACTACGATACCGTTCCTGTTCCTCTCGGGACTGAAAGACGAAATTGTTCCGTAAGTCTTCCCTTTTGTGCATAGGCATGAAGACAATGATGAGTTCGATCACTGATTTGTTGCATTAGAGCCTCGCACATGGCCCGTCTATTCAAGGTTTGCAGAGCTCCCAAAGTATGGCGCGAGCTTCCCAATGGGACTCACAACGACACAGTAGCAGAGCCAGGGTATTTCCAACATATTGATGACTTCCTAAGAAAATTCGTCACAGCATGAGGGTCGTCAGGTCATGTCACGCATCCAGATGGCACAGAGAGTCGGCCCTTGTATGGATCGCCAGCGAGGCGACACTGCGTGCTTCGACAGGGCCAAGGAAAGACAACTGGAGTCATGAAGGCCCATCGAAAGGGCGAATTTGCGCATGCAACGGTCGCATCGTGGAATCATGCTCATCATCGTGTCGTAAGGTCTGTTGTTGGCAGTCGTAGTGGTGTGAAGAGTGCAACGAGAGCTTTTGGCGCTGAAAGTACGGAACACTCCCTGATAGCTACAGTTCCAAGATAGCAGTGATAGACACTCATGTGACCCAGACATTCCAAACCTGCAGCATGGAGCTCCACACCCGTCGCTGTGCAAGCTTGGATCCAACAGACCGAGGCGTAGACGCACATGCTAAGGAAATGTTTCCTTCCATGCTGTGAATGCAATAAGCTCGAATGATAGTCGTCGTGTCACGCGTGCCTGTGTTTCTAAAGTTGGTACGCTCAGGGTCTAAGTCCAGACTCTGAGCACCAAAACACTTGTGGAGTCCAGATCGCCAGGGGAGCCATTTCACGGCCTCGCCCCAGACAGGTACGGGCATGGCATGGCGTGGAACCCCGTCATAGCAAAGATCCCCATCACAGCCACTCTCGCGCGAACTCTCGCCACACATATGGACTGATCGTTTTCGCGTTCGGCTTCGCGCGCGCTGACGAATACCGCCAAACTGCAGAGGCCCCGCAGTAGTGGTTGCAGGGAGCGGACAACGACAGCAAGAGTCGCTTGAACAAATTATTCGGTTGGCGTGCCCATGACTATTCCCGGCAGTTGGCACAGGAGCGTTGCGCTTGCACGAACAAGAACAAAACTTCTGCAAGCTCGGGTTGCGCCACATCTACGTCATGCCAGAAGCACTCTCCGCCATGCCACGGGTAGCGGAAAGGCTCGCTTCAGCATAGGTGACGACGCAGCTTGCAATGCCTTTACATAGCTCCCACCATGTGAGACACGAAGAACCAGGTTATCGATGCACAGTACAGGAGTGTGACTGCAGTAGGACAACATGTACCGTAAAGCCTGTCAGGCGTTCTCCTACTGCTCTCCCTTGCAACGGATCTCCACACTGCAGTTTGCGGCTGTGCTCAGCGCTACTGTCGATCCCGACTGGCATGGCAGGTGGAGCTTGTGATGGTCGTCCCCCGACGCGGTGTCACCGAGGGTGGCAAAAGAGCTTTGTTGCACATTTATTGGTGGGTATCGTTCCATGTCAATTCTTCACGACAACGGCTGCAAGCTATACTTTTCAGCCGCCGAGCCGCTGCCGAGCGAGTCGTGAACTGGCGCCATACGTCTTTCCTACAACCTCCTCTTCGTTCTCTGCAGGTCTGGTTTCGGCCCGCCAGGCGAGAGTGCAGTCTGGCGCACCAGCCCCGGCAGGTTTGGTTCCAGATGCATGCTCCACTGTATCACGCTGCTACCAGCCTGCCTAACATGCTGCTCAGGCACAGGTCACTGCAGTGTCAAGCTATCTTCTCCTAAGCATCTCTATTTGCCAAATCCGTTGTCGCGCATCGCCCATGTTAGTTGGACTTGACCGACAGCGAGCGGCGCCGAGTGGCCGTGCTAAGTCCAAACATTTCCTGGCACTTTGTACCCTCTCCCACTGGCCCGCAGTCCATGTTCGTTTGGATTCGTTCGGGTGGATGGTCAGCCTATGAATTAGTTCATGATCTTTGACTAGCCTAAAGAGTATGGCCGGACGTTTTGTTGCAAATTTCTCAAGCACGTCTGCTCTCCCTTGTCGGCCATGTTCCCCACAGTCGGCACTTGATGAATTTCAGGGTTGATCTAGCGCCTGCGTGTCGAAGCCTGAGGTGCTCTGCCGTCACTGCTTTGTTTTGCGGTCATAGTTCGAACTCTCCCGCATCTCAAATGCCAGGGTAAAAGAGGGTCCACTAAGCTTCACAGACAAGTGATCCAACAGCAAACGCCACCGGCCCATTGATGATCTAGAAATAGAGCCACTCGCCACATTCTATCATGTCTTCTTACGCTGCACCTACTTTACCTTGCAATCGTTTCGTGGCACCCAGTTGCCTCGTCTTTTGAAGGATCTAGTCGATCATTTCGCCTCCAGAGCATCGGTTCCCATCCCGTCATTACACAGCCATTCCAGAAGCTACAATCTGCAGTCGAGGCAGAGGTCCTGTAAAACCCTCGCGCGGCATTCCCGTTGTTTCTGGGTCAAGCCAGTCAGCACTTTCTCCGACAGCCCCTCGCTTTCCAGTATCTAATTGCCAGTCCCCACGTAGTCGCCAGGCTCCTCCTTCTTCCGGCCACTGCCGTTATACTAGCGGCCTTGTAAGGCCTCAAAGACTCGGCCTCGCCGTGTGAGTGGCCGCGCGATTTTGATCATCATCTCGCTCCGCTCCAAGCGAACACTCTCTTGAGTGGGCCCTCAACCGCAGCCGTCAGTCGTCCACTGACCGGCCTTATCTACTCTAAGCTTCTTTTTTTACACACAATCTTCCTCTGCTTCGTACCCTCATTGGCACACTCAAATATCAGGCATTGCGAAGCCTCATCCTCTCGGTTCCCAATCCATCCGGCTTGCCACATCTGCCTTGGGCATACTGATATAGATTCAGGTACGTTGTATATTCGGGTTGAATCTTGTCTCGTTACATTTGCATAGCCGTTCACTAGTCACTCGTTTTGCACATAGAGCATGGACTGACATGTCTTTCGTTTGGGTACAGCAGTGGGTTGCGCTTCCTGTCGTTGTCGAGAGAGAGATGGGTGATATACCGTCCGAGTCCCGGTCCCACCCCATGGACTTCACCGCAGCTGGTCTTGCGCGTGATGACCAACATGCGCCAATTCCATCCTCATCGCCTTACAAGACGCATGACAACAACGCCCCGTTTTACTCTCAACTAAGCTCTATCCCCCAAGCACAGCATCGACCCGACCATCGTTCTTCCGCACAAACAACTCAGTACTATCCATCGCAACAACATGAACCCTCCACGTTTAGGATGGGTGCAATGGTTGGCGCATTGCCCGAGTATAGCTCCGAAACAGCGTCATTCCAACAACAGTCGGTTCCTCGTTCGCTATCCGGTGCATCCACGTCTGCCCTTGTCTATCAACTCGGCCAAAGTTTGCAAATGCCTGCGCACACTTCAGGCAGTATGTCCGTCCACCCTTCGTACGGCTCAGGTTACGCAACCAGTCCCTATCAACAAAGCTATATGCCACCGCAAAATGCGCAGAGCGGAATCTATCCTACGTACAACACAGCTCAGTCACAGGTCCAAGGCGTGAATCCAATGCACAATCCTTACCAGCAATACCCGCAAACATCTCAATACATGTACTATCCCACGCCGTATGGAGCACAGGGACACTTTTCTGTAGGCTATGCAGTGCAAGGCGTACAAGGTCAGGCAATGTTTGGAAGGAGGGCTAGTCTGGTGACAGCACCCATTGGAAACCCTAGCCAGAATGCCGAGCTCTCACCCCACGATGCTAGCTACACAGGTGCAAGAATGGTACACGGGGACCCCCCTACAAATGCTGTGGCATTCGGCGCACCATTTTATCCAGGTCCTGGTACGTGTTATATATCACACGGTGACTCTGTTGCGCCAACTGACTCTTCCCAGCAATACCTCGCTCTGCATCTGTTAGCTCGATTCCCCGTGGACCGCCTCGGAAACCAAAGCAGTCTGGTCATGCCCTTTGGGTAGGCAATCTCCCACCAGGCACGACAGTGGTATCTCTTAAGGACCACTTTTCCCGCGAGGCTACCAAGGACATTGAAAGCCTTTTCTTGATATCCAAGAGCAATTGCGCTTTTGTCAACTATCGTACCGAACACTCCTGCACTGCGGCCATGCACAGGTTTCACGATTCACGCTTCAATGGCGTACGTCTTGTCTGTCGATTGCGTCGCAGCTTAGCGCCAGCATCAGGAGTGCCTATAGGTCCCTCAGCTATGGTTGGCACTCAGCAGACGAGTGCGTCTCCGCCAATGTCTCCCAAGCAGGCTAGCGAAGCCGTGGATGGCTTGCAAGACGAGGCACCGGAATCGCCTGTACACCAGAGTGGCGGTGAGACTCTCAGTAACTCCACAGCCGCTAACAAGTATTTTATTGTCAAAAGCCTTACCTTGCAAGATCTGGAACTCAGTATACGGAATGGAATCTGGGCCACCCAATCTCACAACGAGGATGTATTGAACAAAGCCTACCGTGTAAAACCCGCTTCAGACGTCGCGTTGCTTGTGGAATACGACTAACTCTAGACAGTCTGCAGAGAATGTGTATCTAATCTTCTCGGCCAACAAGTCCGGAGAGTACTTTGGCTACGCACGTATGATATCGCCCATCCTAGAAGATGGTCCAGACCTCGCACGATCAGCTCCAAATCCCGAGAACATTATCGATGCACCAGATGTTCCCAAGTCGATTCCTACACCAGCAACGGAATGGGCTCCAAGGGGTAGAATCATCGACGATTCAGCTCGTGGGACAATATTCTGGGAAGCAGAACTGTCCGAATCAGAGGGCGAAGGAGAGGTGACGGAGAAGGTTGAGAATCATGTTGACGAGGACTCTGCTGTTGTCGCGCAGAGCTGGGGCAAACCGTTCAAGATTGAATGGCTTTCTGCAAATCGCCTCCCCTTTTATCGCACTCGCGGCCTTCGCAATCCCTGGAACGCCAATCGCGAAGTCAAGATCGCACGAGACGGTACTGAGCTTGAACCCAGCGTTGGTGAACGTTTGATACAAATGTTCCACCGTCTGGGCCCGACAAGCTCGGGGATTCCGATGATGCCACCAGTACAGCTTGGTGGGCCCGTCATCCCTCAGATGCGACCCTTTTAGGCGTGTGCTTTGATGGACACGCTTGTTGCATGATTCTGGTGTTTTGCATGGCGTTGCTCTGGGAGTCTTTCGCTTTTGGTGGTAAACGAAGAGACATCGAACAACGGCGCCACTCAACACTGAACCTCGTCATCCATCCTGGACATATATCGATATGCCAGGTAATTACAGCCAACGCTCTGCGTTCGCTCATTCGGCTGGATCGAACGTCAACAAGTCACGAAGAACCACCAAAGATCAAGACACAAGGCCATGACCCACTTACGTGCACAAGCACAGACGATTGGTTTCTTTTAGGCCCATACGCCTATCATCCCCGGTGTATCGTATTCGGCGTCCGGGAGTCCTGGGATCCCATGACGCACAACAAGTAACAATAATTGCATGGTTTCCACAACGTCTCCCTCATTACCCTGGTTCTCGATTCTTCCTTGCCTCCCTCTATCTCTCGATATTTGCAATCCCGTTGAATTCCATCCATAGCTGCATGGCATGATGTGCGCTTGCCATTTAGTGGATATGGTTTCTGAGGCCAATCAGCAGCGCCCGTGCAATGGAAGATCCTTCGGCATCTGTTCGGCCATACATTGTCTGACAATCCGCTGTGCGACTGCGCCTAGCTATTCGGAGGTTCTGGAGCTGCACGTATTTTCTTTTGAGCTTGGGAGTTGCAGAAGTAAGGAATGAATCGCATTGAGCCGCGCCAAGTCCGAATATTCTTCGGCCTACCACGTTCTTCTTTCGGCCCTTGCAAGGAACGGGGCAGCAAGCGCGTCAATTGAGGTCCGGCGGTCGCAGATGATAAATTCCTCCGCCTCGGTGCTCGCTCACAGAGGCAACGAAGCGCTCGACCGCCAGGCCCGCTTGCGCTGCCTAAACCCAGACAGCGCAGATCACATCATGCCATGCGCCACCCATGATCATCTCCGCCATCTCCGAGCCCATCCATACGTGCGGTCCCCTTGGCTGTTGCGCTGTTTCGAGGCCAGGTTGGTGACGTATACGCACCCGTGATTGACAACGCAAATCTCGCATCTGGTTTCTGATGCAAATTTCAGGTTTTGCATGTGAGACCGTGCATCTGTGGCGGTGCAGTAAGTCACGGTAGCTAGGACCATGCTACCCAAAAACAGCTAGCGCCCGTGCAGCTTCCAAGCTAGCGTGGGACGAAAGGCGGGTCGTTCAGACCACGAGTAATGATGGAGAACCTGGCAGCAGAGGACTTGACAGAAAGCAGGCAGGTCGAGCGGCTAGAGTCTCAAGCTCAGGATACTTCAAGCGAGGGGGTTGCAGTGCCTGTGGGTGTGTGTGCATCTGCAAGCACTATCGTTGGTACACCTAGGCCCGAAGGTTCTACCGCACATAGTGACTCATCACAATCCAGACTAGGTCTCGTGTACACAGAGATATGCAGAAGCCTGGCACCCGGCTCGAGTACACGACGCTTTCGCCCTGTGTCTGCCCATGTTGTGTTCTACGACTGTCGATCGGCCCTTTTCTACACCTCCAGCCAATGCCCGCATTATTCTGGCATCTTCCACAGCTTCAAAGGAGACACACCCTGGCCGTTGTTCATCCTCCGCGGGCGCACCTTTCAACTATGCGGAGATTGCCAGATGCACGACAGCAAACAAGATACGGAACCGATCAGGTCGAAAATGCACCTTGCTTTCCGTCTCCACCGGTCGCTCTGCGCTAACGACCCTCCCTTCAGAGAAACCAGGTTAGGCTACATCCTCACTCTCGGTATCTGGAGCACGCTGGCAACGATCTTCCAGCAAGCTTCGGCGGCATCCATCTAGTAAAACTGTACGTTGGGTTCGCTGCAGCTTGTCTGCGCATCGTGCTTGATTACGCCATGAACGGACTCACTTCTACACTACAACTGCACAACTCGATACAGCTCGTCACGTCGCCAGACCGAAGGCGAAAAGTAAACAATACCAGCAGTGGCCTCGAAAGTAGGCAATCCCGCACGCACCCATGAGACGCCAAGGCAGACCAAGCTGTAGAACCAGTCCAGAGATATGATACGTAGGTACACACGACCGACGACAAGACCCTAGGAGCGTAGGCAATAGTCAAAAAAGGCATGGTTCTGTCGAAAAGTGGTTCACAGCTTCCGCATACCAGTCAACACGAACCCAGGGAGTTGTAGATTCGGTCACCGCTCCATGCCTCTCCGATATCGGATGACGGTGGACCGTACAACGTCGAGATGAATGACTAGACTCGAGCCAAGGGTTACGTCCCTGTGCGGGAAAGGAAAGAGACTTGCACTTGAAAACAGTCAACGTACCCAGCTTGTAAAATTTCAGCTCCCATCCACTTCGAGTGGCCGCTGGTACTGCAGGGACAGAACCGGTCCACTACCGAACCCTACTTCTTGGACACGACCTCTCGTGTCATGGGTGGAGTGATCTCGCAGCGCTCCAAGGTTCACCGTACGCCCGGACATTCGTGGACCATGTCGCCCTCGGACAGAGAGAGCTGTGGCTACAATCTAGAAGCCCCGATGTTGGAGCTGTGTCGGGCTTAATCTGCCGGTTTTCGTTTTTCGTTTTTCGACAGCACGCAGGTCCATTCGAGCAACATCTTTTCCAAAGCGAAATATCTGCACAGTTCAATAGTCATCTCAATGCTACACACAGACATGAATCCAACAATCCACGACCGACCCTCCAACATGTCAATTCCATCTCCACACACCCCGTCCATGTTCAAGCGATCGAACCTCTCCATCCCAGCAATGCACCCCAGTTTTCCGTAGCCCAGCTTCCGATCCGCCATCCCCTCTTCGAACCCCAAGTCTCCCCCCCCTAGCGCACAGCGACCTCCGCCCACAGAACCCCAATCAACCACCCACCGCTCTCCCAAACCCAAGACGCAGACCCAAGAAACCGCTTTGTCCACGCTACGTCCACTCACCACCGCAGCCACTCGAAGCAGACAACCACCACCACGCTCCGTCCCCCGCCCGACATGTCTCCACGCAGACACCCCGCTTCCTGACAGCGTATGCCACTAGTTGTCCCCGACAACGTCACGCGCGGAGGCGGAAGCGCAGATGTGGTCCAGAGCTTCAGGGTTGCGGGTGGTGCTGTATCGTAGCGTGTGAGGTGGGTACGCAGGTACTGTCCTGTCCTGTCCTGTCCTGTCCTGTCCTGTCCTGTACTGTGCGGTTCAATATCAAATATCAGATATCCGACATCAAATACCAAATACCAAATACCAAATACCAAACATCAGGAATCCACCCACGCCACCGCCGCCCCCCCCAAAAAAAATCCTTTCGGTCGAAAACAAACTAACAATCCACTGCCTCGGCGCGGCGCGGCGCGCATGCCACACAACCAGGTGCACAGCAGCGTATCCCTACGCGCAGAGCCCTGCCGTGCATCTCAAGCACGATCAGAAGGCTGGAGTAGGACTTGCTGATTCGTTTATCTCGTCGTGAGTTTGGATTTCCATCGCGCCCCGTTGCGTGGTGCGAGGCGGGGAGGCGTTTGCTTGGAACTGGGCCCGTGTCGTTTCCTCGCTTCTTGTTGATTTCGTGCTGGGTTTCTCCATGCGATGCGTTGTCTGTGGTGGAAGTGTACTTTGAGCGTTGCTGGGGGATGAGGTCGTGGGTCTGGCCATCGGCTTGGAAAACATATGGTTGTGGGGGTTTGGGCTATGGAGGTTGGGAGGAGGGGTAGAGTGTCCATGTCGATAGTTGCCAACGCCTCCCAACAGGTGATGGGTGGGTGGTCTTGTAGTCGGGAGGCATTTGACTGAGAGCTGGTGTCACACATGCACACACGCAGAGACACTTTAGAAACACAGTGCATCCCATTCACCGTCTACTTATGGCTCATGTTCCTCTGTTCTCTCCCGTTGTTTATCGTCTTCGCAGTGCAACAAGAAAGGCCACCGACGCCAACTCGTCTGTCTCACTTTGGTAAGGACCGAGCCATTAGAGTACAACACTGGTGTGGTGAAGAATGTCTTCGAGAGCCAGCACCAGGCATGATGTGAAATCGAACTGAAAGACTGGATGAATGTCGTGATGATCGGGGTTTGATAGACGTTGATTATTGTCGTCTTTACGAATAAAACCCTCGGTCCGCGGATCTAGATCTTCGCATGTGATGACGTCCCCCTTCGATCAGTCATCGGCGTCAAACTCAGATTGGTTGGCCAAGCTGCGGGGTCCGTCTTTACGAATAGGTATTTTGATACCCTGCTGCGCAAAGCACTTGCTGAGCGTCGTGCTCTCAATGACACCAGGGAACTTCTTCGCCGAGTACACAGTAAACGGGTCCGAGAAACAGCTAGCAAGCATGGGGGTTTTCTCGCCGTGGCCCAGGATGCTGTTGAGGTTTTCACCGCTGCCTATGTTGAAGATCATGAATTTGAGTCTGTATTCGTCAATACCGTTCAGATGGGTTATATGGAAGAAGAGCTTGCCGGAAAGTACCCTCCGTGCGCACAGAAAGATCTTGGAGGACGAACCAGAAGCCGGGTTTGCCGTCTGGGTCGTTCAGCTTGAAGGCGTTGACCGAGGTCTGGCCAATGAGATTCCGTGTGTGGTTGGAGCTGGTGCTTGGTGCACTCACAACCTGCGGGCTGTAGCTTGCACCGTACGGCGGATACCCAGGAGGTGGCTGGCCGGGATAGTACTGTTGCTGGGCATATGGATGAGGGGACGGCACTGGCTGGCCATAGGCGTTGTACTGATGTGTCGGCATACCTTGGGCCAGGAACATCTGACGATCTGGCACCGGAGGGAAGGAGGTGGTTACACTGCTACTAATACTCACCGTTGGCGCTGCGCTGCTATGACGGACCAAGTTGCATGCACCGCGCGAAACGTCCTCGTGCCAGAGATCGACGACGAGTGTGTAGAAGGTGGTGTCGATATCGTTGGCGTCAATCTCCTGTCCTGTTGTAGCGTCGCACATGATGAGGCGGATGCAAGGAGGCGGAGTGATGGGGCGTCGGTCCTGTCATTGGCCACATGTCTCAGCGCTGTGCGTTTACCAGAGCAATGGGTTGCTGCGCGAGCTGTCTTACCTTGTCGCCAAATCCACACATTCGGGCCCTGATGGGCTGCTGGTCGACTCGCAACCTGCCTCTTGTGAGCTCACGTGCAGACGACTCGACCGCAAGATGCGCACCTGTAGGTTGAACCAGCCTGCTGGCCTACGTAGTCGCCATTCTGGTCAGCAGGAGACACGTCTTGGTAGACCATTGTGCGCTGCATCTGCTGCTGCTGCTGTTGCTGCTGCGGTGGAGGCTGCGGCTGCTGCTGTCCTGGTGGTGGAAGATGCATCATCTGGTTGGGGTCGTGAAGCTGCGGGGGTGGAGGCAGGGGAGCAGCTCCAGGCCGCTGCTGCGGGGGTGCTGGGATGGGATACTGATTGCTCTGACGAGAATGGGTATACATGGTGGCTAGGAGGCGACGTCTGCGCGGCCCGTCTCGTCGATCTGGGGACCTGACTAAGTGGAGACGCACGGCGCTTAGGGGGCTCACAGGAACAGCGGCGACCAGGGCTCAGGTCGTCCAGGGGCTGCGCTGCTGGCGATGAAGGTCGTGGTTGGGATCCGCGCAGTTGCGCGCTGCTGGCGAGAGCTCAAAGCTCAAAGCTCAAAGCTCAAAGCTCAAAGCTGTCGCGCCGGAGGGGTGCTGCGGGAAGTCGCGACTAGCGGCCTGTGGGGGAGAGCGTGTGTAGATTACGCTCTGGGTCGAGGACGGCGCCAACGGCTCTTTGCGCTGGATCCTGTCAAACGGGCCACACGGTGCGAGGCTGCGAGCGTTGTGTGTGACTCTGGTGGTGGTACCCGCCGTCACAGCTGGTACTGAAGCCACGGGGGTTTGTGGCAGAAGCGTTGGAGACAAGTGTGGAGGAAGAGGCGTGCGAGCGAAAACGGACGAGAACTAAGAAGCGCACCGCATCGACTCGATTTTCGCGCCTATGGGCTTGGTGCGGTGCTTGCCCAGGTGCAGCCTCAGTACCGTGGGTCACTTGGTCGGAAGCGTCGTCTGAGGCTGAGGCTCCATCCAGAATGACCGTTGCAATGCTTGTCCGCTCCTTGCCACAACGCGCCGACGGTTCGTCCCATTCGTTCCCACTGCAAGGGCCGCGGGAACTTGCGCACCATTTCCGTCGCAACGGTAGCCGGCGCCAGCCAGCCTCGCCGGTGCTGCAAGCCATCTTTCTTTCGCGAGGTGCGAGTGAGACACCGCCTGGACCGCAACGTCCTATCATGCATGGGCTTGCGTGCTGCTGCTCTCTGATGCCGCTGCACTGCCGAGGCAATGCGGGCTGGGCTAGGCAGCATCCGCAATCCTTGGATCGCTGTTGGTCATCAACTTTATTGGAACTACAGATTGCTGCGACCACTCTGGAATACCGGATTTGGCTCTTTCTCTTCACGCATGCCGTCAGCCCTACTCTACACGATACATATGCACGTTTGGAGCGCACTCTTCGACACTTTGAGCTTATCTGGCCAGCACCTAAACCGTGTGTCTATGCTTGCTTCTGCCTGGTCACAGTCCCTTGACAGCCAGGCAAACCATCCTCTGTGATCCCTCGACACCACGGATCGTCTAGCCGAAGTGGAACAGTGTCTGCTTCTTGTTCTTATTGCCTTTCCTCTTTCCACCCGCGCCATCTTCAACCGTTGGTGTTGTGGAGCCACTTGCGCCAGCACTTGGCGCCCCCCAAGCCTGGTTGACTGGCGTGTTTCGACCGCTGTTGTCTCGTCGCAGACCTAGACCTGTGTACCCAGGGCTGAAGATGGTGCTGGTTGGCTTAGGTGCTGCCGGCAGGGCGGGAAACCCGTCCGAAATCGCCTTGTTGCTCTTGTTGGCCAGTCCAGTCGATGAAGCAGCGCGCGAGGGTATGGGCGACACGCCGGTGCTGCGCACAGGCACAGGCTTGGAGGATGAGGACATCCATGGTGTCTGGCCCGGTTTGGCTCCAATGCCGCCGCCGCCGCGACTCGATGAACCTGCCGCTGGCAATGCTGGGAACGAACTGTTGCCTGATGACGTAGTCGACCAACTTGCCTTTCGATTGGCTTGCGAACGCTGTGACTGTGCTGTCGAGCTCTTGAGTTTCAGCACTCTCGATCCTCCACTAGTTGCAGTGCCGCCGTTGAGCGCGAGCCCTGTTGCCGAGCCAGGCAATGACGGGTAGTCCTCGTTGATTGCTTTCCAGTCGCTCCAAGCCTTCAGCAAGCCCTCCCGCTTGCTTTGGATCTCGAAGATGTCGGCCAGCTCCTTCACTAGCTTGCCCAGCTCCTTGGAATCGTTGTCGAAAAGCGCAAACAGTCCTTCAATGAACTGCGCTGGCGAGACCTTGGAGTTACGGTACGCCGATACATCAGCGCGGAACTGCTGCAGCTTGATCTGGTCGTTGCGCAGCATGTTCGTTGCTCGCTCGGTGACGGCGTTGTGTCGAAGAAGTCGCGCTTGGTCTTGGGGAGTCTGCGGTACGCTAGGTTGCGAATCAACGCTCAGCTGGCTGACGCTGTTCGCGATGTCATTTGCGGCCGGTCGACTGGGTCGTGAGGCGGTCTGAGTAGCCGGTGCAGATGCATTGGGAGCCGGTCGCGCTGCAAATGCTTCGCCAGGCGTAGGAGCTGAGAGCTGACCGCCGAACGTGCGACCCGTTGCTCCGGACTGCTGAGCTTCGACTTGTCGCTGGAACGCGAGCTCTGCGCGGCTGAGAGTTTGCGCAGAAGACGCGGGCAGTGCCTCCGCGTTCGGATCTCTGCCTCGCCCACGAGCTCTGCCACCTTCCCGTCTCCGGTCGTCTCGTCTTCCGTGCTCCTGTTCGTGTGGTGCGCGGAACTGGAATCCAGACATGTCCACCCGCCTCGCATCCCGGAGAGCATCCTTGGTCAGGCCATTTGGATGCGACTCGATCTGATGGGCCTTGAGATCCATTTCAGAATCAAACACGACAAACTTCTTCTCCAGGCATTCCCGGTCTGGACACAGGAAATGATCCTTCCGGAAGTGCTGCTCGAGCGAATCGTAGTTGACGTAGTATTGCTGCTGTCGGCCGCCATCTTGGCGGTCGCAGATGTGGCAGCGTTCGTGCTTGTCTCGGCAATGTGTGTACAGCTCATCGTCTCCGTAGAAGCGCTGACGACAGAAACCGCATTCAGGGTGTCCCTTGAACCCGCTCTGATCGATTGCGCCCGGATTGTCATCACCGAACTTCTGGTGCTTGCGGAGGTCGGCAAAGGAGAAGAGCTCGTGCTCGTGAGTGAAGACTTTCTTATTTCTCGTACACAGGTCGCTAGACGCAATCAGCATCTGGCTAGAGCAAGAACTGGACATCAGGGTACTGTCGATACTTACCACATAACCTTGCCGTGCGCCGTCTTTGTATGGCGATGCAAATCCGGCCAGCCCAAGCACGCAACATCACACTCGCTGTCCGGGCAGTTGTACTGCAGTAGCAGTCTTGTGTCCTCGAAGATGTCAGGGTTCTCGAACCGGATTCCTAGGTTATCGTCGGTCTTGAAGAAATCGCCCGGGGAGAACTCCTGGTAGGGCTTCTCGTGATTGTCAGTGAGTACGACATGGTCAGACTCGGTCCTACAGTGCGCGCAGGCTTTGGTCTTGTACAGTGCTCTCATTCTAATCGAGCAGATGTGGCAGCTCCTGTGGTTGCATGGCGCGACGGCGGTATGCTGAACAGGCGAGGCGCAAATGAAGCAGACCTCTGCATCATCATCGTCGTCGTCCACCGCCTCCTCCACAGATGGTTTTGCGGCCGCGGATAGCGCTTCGCTCCGCTGTTCTCCTTCTACTGCAGGCGCTTTGCCCTTTTCTGCTGCCGGCCGTCCCCCGCGGTTGTTTGCGCCGTCCCCTCTCCCATGACCCCCTCGTCCGCGACCAGCTGCGGAGCCACCTCGTCCTCGTCCTCGGGCGCCCGAGTTCTCGTGTCCATCCTCACGCCCAGAATGTGCTCCTCTTCCACGCCCTCGGCCTCTTCCCCCTCGCCGCGCTGGGCTGGTAGGTCCCTGTGAGTTCTCTTGAGCTCCAGTATCGGCCATCGCGGGGTATTCGTCTGCGGTGAAGCTTCTGGGGTGTGCTATGTGCAGGCAATTGAAGTGCCAAATGGTACAGAGAGCAGGAAGATAGGTGCAGTGAAGACAACACGGAGAATTGGGCGGCGCAGGCCAGCGAAGGCGGTTATTAAAGCGTGGTTGTGACAGTGAGAGTTTGTGAACGCTACGAGGATGACGCTCTTCTGCAAGCGAATCAATGACGGGAAAGTTGGCCCATGCGCAGTGTCAGCCACAAACGGATAGCCTCAAACCAGTCATGGGGGGTGACTCAGGCACGCATTGGGACCTGGTGCTGATGATTCGAAATGAGGAATCTGCATGGTGTGCCAAAGGGAGTGCTGATGAATACACACAGGTGGCGTCCGAAAGACATCTTCCACGCATGTCAACCTCGGCGTTTGCACGTCACATGCTGTGATGGTACGCGTATTTCTTCGGTGCGACAGAGCGCACAAGATGACCTTCTTACAACGCCAGCAATGCATACCGTCTATACACCAAAAGATACGTCTCAGCCAAGGCTGCTCGAGCCCCCCGTGCTCTCCTTCGCCGCATCTTCCTTCTTCTCGTCTTCCTTCTTCAAAATCATCTCTCCCTTTGCATCCCTCGGTATCCTCGCCCACCCCGTCTTGAACCGCTTCTTACTCGCATCGAAGCGCGGGAAGGCATGCGCTTCCGTATTCAGCACGATCTGGTCGAGCGGCAGGACATCGTCGGGCCCGAAGAGGAGGTAGAAGTACTTGAGAGTTTCGGCCTGTGCATCGTAAGCATGGTTCGTAGTATAGAGACAAAAGAGTGGACCTACCAGCCAGAAGCTTTCCATGTTGTCCCTGCTCGGCGGCGGGACCTTTGTCACGTCATTCACAGAGGTGTAGCCACCGCCACCCTCGATGGCAGTGTGGTTCTTGAAGGCCGAGAACATCTCCCACCCCCATTCTCTATACATCTCGTCTCCAGTAATGCGCCACATGTAAAACAGCGACTCTACGGTCTCAGGTCGTTGGAGGTTGTGCGCATCAGCCGGTTTGATGATGAAGTCCTTCTTCCACCCTTCTCCCTCCGGCGTATCAGCCTCCAACTCCGTCTTGGAAGCGAGCACCTCTGTATGGTACATTTTCGGCTCGTCGTCGAGCTCGAAGTGTGCGATCTCTGGTGACAATCCAGTGGCAGTGGAGCGGTACATACCCATGCAGGTCTTCATCAGCTCGCGCGCGAGCAGCATGTTCTCTTCCTGCGCTTTGCCCCAGGAAGGTAGCTTTTGGGCGTCGGAGAGCGAGAGGCCAGAAGTCTGCGCGAGAGCAATGGTGCCGGGCATGAAGCACACCAGATGGTCCATTTTCGGGTGCAGCTGTCCGTCTAACCCGCCGGGACGCTCGGCAAGGACTGTCAGGTGGGCGTCCTTTGTGTAGGCGAGGAGGTGTTGCTTCACGCCTCGAAGGGTCTCGTCCCACATGTCCAAGTAGATGGGCTCTTGCTTCTGAGTCTGAAGGTATTGCTTGATGAGATACTCGTAGTAACTATCTCCCCGAGAGCCCAGGCGAATCTCGCTGCCCCTGAAGGTGCCACGATCAGCGTAGATGAAGATTGGGACGAGTCCGTCTTTGGCGCCGTTGTCGTCGACGACCTGCATCACCTTCTCTGCTTTCTCCCAGTAGTGCGATTCTCCCGTGAGGTAGGCGAGGTATTTCATTTCGAGCTGCAACGTGGTCGCTTCGGCGGTCGACGAGGCGCCGCCGTCGGCGTGCGAGGCTTCGCCTTTGCTGTCCTTGAGACGCACACTGGCCCAGGGGATGCCAGATGGAGACTCGTAGGCGCCCATGAGGCGGTCTGCGAGGTCGGTGGCTTTCTCAAGGAAGAGGTCCTCCTCGTTGGAGTTGTCGGGCTTCAGCGCAGGGAAAACATCCTGCAGGTAGTGCGCAGACAGCAGTCCTCCGAGCATTCGTATTGTGGTCTCAAAAGTGTTGACGTCCTGGTCCTTGTCGTAGTCCAGGGTCGTCGAAACCCACTCGCGCGCGTGCCTGAGCTCCCTGGTCAGGTTCATGAGCATCATGGTGTCCAGCGCATCGACGATGATCCAGCCCAGGCCATTGGGCTCTGCCATGTATCGACCGTTCTTGGAGACGGGGTGGTATTCGTCGTAGCCCCACCCGTGCTCCTCGTATGCGTTCCAGCTGAGCAGGAAGGCGTCTTTGACTTCCTGTCTCCTCTTCTCCCAGACTAGGGCTTTCCTGCTTGCTGCGCTTCCACCGAACCAGCTCCTCCCAGCGCCCAGTCTTGCAGCTGGAGACTGGCTCGAGCGCGGCACCACCATCCAGTACAGGAAGCCCAGCGCCAGCAGTGCGATTGTGGCCAGGCCCTTGTTGCTCCTCACGAATCCCCTCTTCCCCCTGCCACCCCCGTACCCATATCCCGCAGGCTTGTCCTTGTACATCGGCAAGCCTTTCTCGTTCCCCGTGACCTTGTTCCAGACATTCTCCTCGAAGCGGCGTGATGCAGACTCAATGTTGCGCGGGACAGCGAAGGACATGTCGGAGTCGTGGAGCGCCTGCCTGGTAGCCTCGACGGCCTGCTTGGTCGATTGCTTGGTCGACTCGACGGCCTGCGAAGTGCGCGTGGCGGCGTTCTGGAGGAGCGAGAAGGCCGAGGGCGCTGCTTTGGATGCTTTGCTGCGGAGGTTGAACGGGTCGCGTGTTGTGTACATTGGCGACGCGTGGGCCGTCGTAGCGTGTCAGGGCCCAAGGCTAGCTCATGGTTCCACCTCCGCGGTTGCTGCAGTCTCGACCTTGTGACGAGGCCGGAGGACGCTGACTTGTATGCTTCCGAGTCGCCAGGTGGCACATGCACAGTAGCTCCCTCCCATCCCAATCGAGACGACAGGGGTGTGCGGAGATGCGGTCGGACATCACATCACAGCCTCCTTCACCACCAACCACTTTTAGACGCTGACCAGGTTGGCCCACGCGGCCTCCACAGTCCACACAGCCTCGCCCTGTGGCGAGACGCTGTAGCTACAGGAAGAAGAACACGCACGATAAAGCTGCTCAGAGTGAAGCACGGGGGAAGCTCAGAAGTGTTCAGTAGATCCTCCCGTCCCCATCATCATTACCACGTCGTGCTGGCGTCATTGATCGCCAAACATGGCCCTGTGCGCCGAAGAGCTGCGCTTTTTGTTCTTTGTTTTCTGTCCCCATCTTCCTCTGTACAATAGCTACCGTTGCAAGCGCACAGACTCGGACGGACCAGCTACTGGCAAATCAACACCAAGCTTGCACAATTGGTTGCGCAGAGCAGAGTACGAGACAGCGTCAGGTGCAAGCTTCTTGGAACCACAGTCGCCATGAAGCACCTCCAGCTCACCCCCGGCGAAGGCACCAAGCCCCTGAAAGACGGCGCGTCCGTCCCTGCTGCATTGCCAGAAGCCAAAGAGACCAAGCTCCACCCGGCAAATGCACCCGACGCCTCGACTAACGCCTCGCTCTTCTTCGTTGGAACAGCGACTACAATCCTAGAGTGGGAAGGCCTGCGCATACTCACAGACCCCAACTTCCTCCACGCAGGCGACCACGTCCACCTCGGGCCCGGCGTAAGCGCAACGCGGAAGACGAATCCAGCGATCGATTTGGAAGAGCTCCCTCACATCGACGCCATCCTGCTCTCCCACTACCACGAAGACCATTTCGACAAGCTTGTTGAAGACAAACTCTCCAGGAGCATTCCCATCATCACCACCCCTCATGCGCATGGCTGCCTGACCTCCAAGGGCGCCGACTCCTTCACCAACGTGCACGCCCTCGACTTCTGGCACGGCCTGATGATCGACGTCAAGCCCAAATCCGTCACCACCGGCCCAACGCCCAGCCTGAAAATCACAGGCATGCCAGGAAAACACATCCCACCGGGCCCTCTCGGCGCCGCAAACGACATCCTCGGCGCCGTGCCTCCCACCAACGGATGGATGATTGAGCTGGGCTACTCGTCGCCCAGCGCCGCCAATGCAGACGAGTTCAGCAGCGGGTACCGAGCGTACATCACCGGCGACACGCTGATGGTGGACGAGCTCAAGGAGATACCGGAGCGCTACAAGGACCACAACATCGACCTGATGCTGATCCATCTCGGCGGGACCACGATCCCCGGCCCGAGCATGCCGCTGCTGATGGTGACCATGGACGCCAAGCAGGGCGTCGAGCTGATGCACTTGATCGACCCGGATGTCACGATCCCCATCCACTACGACGACTACGACGTCTTCCTGAGTCCGCTGGACGACTTCAAGAAGGCCGTCGAACACGCCGGGTGGAGCGGGAAAGTAGTGTATCTAGACCGCAAGGACCAGTACAAGTTCCTAGTCAAGCAGGAAGCGGACAAGGAGCAGCAAGGGCTCGCGCAGCTTCCAGAAGCCAGTCGAGGAACAAAGTAGCATTGAATGTGAACACGAACCCAGAGTGAATTTCCCGTTCCACCACGACTTTCCCCCCCGCCTTCTCACTCCCCCCCTCTCAACCACCCCCCAAGGACCACCAACCGATCCTCCGTCCTCCAGCTCCCCCCAATAAAAACCGCCTCCCCCTTCCACTCAAACACACCCCTCTCCTGCACCCCACACCTGCGCATAACCGCGCGACTAGCCGGATTCCTCTCGTTGACAACAACGCGCATCCACACGCCCTCCCAGCCGGCCCAAAACGCCTCGCCCTGTTCGCTTCGAGCAGCGCCCAGCACGGCGGTGATGGCCTCGGTGGCGAACCCGCGACCCCATGCGGCGGGCAGGAAGGCGTAGGCTAGTTCCACGACCAGGGTGCTGGGTTCCCGGGCTGTGGGGATGGTGAGGTGCGGGGGGAGGGCGAGGTGGTTGTCTGTTGTGGGGAGGAGGGAGATGACACCTATGAAGGAGGGTTTTTCCTCTTTATTGTTGCTGCTGTTGTCGTTGTTGTCGTCGTCGTCGTCGTTGTTGTTGTTGTTGTTGTTGTTGTTGCCGTCGTCGTCGTCGTCGTCGTTGTCGGCGGCGGCGTCTTTGTCGTGGGGTTGAGAGGCCAGCGGGAGTCGATGTACGGCGTACGCGATTCTAAACCTCGCCTTGTCTCCCGCGTCCACGGTCTCGTTGGTGCGAACTGGTGCGGAAGGGAGGAGGCCAGAGATTAGTTTCTGTGTCTCGGAGAGTGTTTTGCTTGGTGGGTGGATGCTAGATCCCAGTATGTCAGCTTGTGCGTGTATATAAATCTCCTATATCCTGTATACTATGTCCCGTATACTATGTCCCGTATACTATGTCCCGTATCCCGTATCACGTATCGTCGCGTCGACGGTGGGTGATTGACCGAGTAGAAGGAATGCAAACGTACCTCCACGCCATACTCGCTGCATTGCTCCTCCACTCATGAAGCCAGCCCAGCTCCTCACTGCCTTGTTCCGCGCTGGTTAGGAGCGAGAGGCGCAGGCGGGGGGTGTGGAGAAGGGGATCCATAGTTTGGTTCTATTCTCCGACTTCAGACCCTCTATCTTCTGGAATGTATATCGGTAAACGAATCAAGACCACACGACTGTGGTGTTTCACTGTCGATACGCGGATCTAGGTGATGTTGGGTGATGTTGGGTGATGTGTGGTTTTGTACCGCAGCTGTGTTTGGCGGACTAGGTGTGAGATTCAGGCCCTCCGCGCCCTACCATTGCTATCGAACCATTGCGGCCCAAAATGGAGTGTAGATGCGTTTCAGACACGGAAAAATACCGTAGAGGGCGTGGAACGGGAAGTGCGCTGCCGCTCAGGGTGGGAGGTGCGCCCTGTCGCGCGATGGGATGTGAATGTGTGATGGTGGGTGGGCGTAGGGCGCGAACACGAATCGACATGACGAACCACCTCGATGACATGGAGTTTGGTAGGCGTTGCCTAAGGAGAGGCGTTCGGGGGTAAGGAATAGATAATGCTATCAAAGCTATATAATCAAGAATTGAAGGAGTGGTCTCATGCCTGGTATCTTCATATGTACGACTGCCGTGGCAAGCGGCAGGGACAGCGCGGCTGTCCGGGTTTCCAAAAAAAAAAAAAAAAAAAAAAAAAAAAAAAAAGAACACATTACTTGGTCCATCGTGCCATCACGCTAGAACCGCCCTGCGGGACTGCTGAAGTTCTTGACGTCCCTGTTCACGTCGTCGTCAAACCCGGCCCGCTCCATCAGCTTGGTGAAGGTAGTTGTCCCTGAATCGCACGTTGCTCTGTTCTCCCGCATCCCCGGCGCCTTGGGCGGCGCAAGGAAACTCAGGTTCGGCGCTGGCATCAGCACGTCGATTGTCTCGGTGCTGTCCTGGCGGTCTGGCGGGGGAGGACGCTGTTCCATCTCCGGCTCGCGTCGACGGTGGCTGCGCGAGGACCTGCTTGTGCGGCGCTGCGAGGGAGCGCGCTTGGGCGTGAAGGTTGGCGTTTTGTAGGGATCGCGGTCGCTGCTGCCAGCACGGACTGCCGGAGCTGGGCGAGCTGGGTTAGGGTTGGCGGGCAGGCCGGGGCCGTTGGTGAAGCCAAAGTTCAGCTTGGGTGTGCGGTCCCACATACTCCTAATCCGTGGCGTGAGACCGGTGCCTACGGTGGGCTTGCTCGGCATGCCGTTCGAGACCATGCCCGTGTTGGAGTTGTAAGAGTTTGGCGAACGGTGGGTAGAGTGCGACGGGCGTCTGATGAAGTCTACTCGTGCGGCGTGCTCGGGGTCGTAGATTGGGTCGCTGATGTGCCGGGCTACGTGGCCAAAGTCCCCAGAGTACTTCTTCTCGCTCTGTGATTCGCGGCGCGTGTTGATCAGCCACATGAGACCGATGGCCCCCAGGGCACCGATGACGAGACCGGGGAAGAGGCCAGCTGCAAAGGACTTGCCGTCGAAGCCCTGCTTCACGGGCACAGGCGCTGGGCAGCCGGAAGTCTGCGACGAGGACGCAGGCCTCGTGGGCGATGGTGTCGAGGTGGCCGACGAGGTGGGTGATGGACTTGTGTCGTCTTTGGAGCACATGCCGCTCTTGCATGTGTAGCCTAGCGGACAGCACTGAGTGCCGCACGTAGGGAGCTCTATGCCGGCTGTGTCGGAGAGGTGCATCTGGTTGTCAGGATGCAGGGTGGCGTTGAGCTGTTTGACGTCGCAAGTGATGGGCTGGATGAAAGCACAGTCTGCGCCGGCAGGGCAGCAGATGACGGACTGCACGTCGGCAGTGTTCAAGGACATGCACGTCGAGTCTGTGGGACAGCAGAAGTCGGACGGGAAGCTGCTGCCGCACTGTTGCAGGCCCTGGACGCCGCCACATGTTTGCGCCTGTCGAGAGAAGAGGGTCGATGCTTGGGCTGGTGTGACGGCTGAGGTGAGAAGGAAGAAGACGGACAGCCTGGACAGCCTGGACAGCCTGGAAGCAGTGGTCGAGGAGGGCATGGCGTGGATGTGTGAGGAGCTGAGCGAGCAATTACAGGCGTGTTGAAGGGGGTGGAAAGACAGCTCGGGTACCAGACTCGACAGAAGCGAAGAAACGAGAGAAGTGAAGAGCAAGAGAGACGAAGAGACGAGAGAAGTGAAGAGACGAGAGACGCAGAGACGAGAGACGCAGAGACGAGAGACGCAGAGACGAGAGACGCAGAGACGAGAGACGCAGAGACGAGAGACGCAGAGACGAGAGACGCAGAGACGAGAGACGCAGAGACGAGAGAAACAAACAGCGCGGAGACAGGAAGCGGTTAGAGAAGCAGAGAAGACGAAGACGAGTTCATACATCAGGAAACACAGCGTGTCCGCCGGTGGCAGCTCCCGCGCGCACCTGGGCGCTCTCGTGGCCAGCCATGTTGTGGCCCAGGGCTCCAGAACAGAGCGGTGAGGCGGCGAGTGGACGACAGGCCGTGGAGGAGGGCTGCAGGTGGGGGTCAGTCACGTAGGGTCGCGTTGCAGAATGCGATGCTCGACGTGTGGTTGTATGGCTGTGCGGTCGCGCGCAGGTGGGCGGGTGAAACGCGCACGGGCGGCTGTGTGCTGTTAGCGCGCCGTCGTGCGCCCGTCGTCCCCCCGGCGAGAATTGTTAGCCTCGCCTCTTGCTCTGGCGGCCCTGCACCTTCGGCCTGGCCTTGCTCTCACCACCCACACGACATGACGGTTCTGCGGTGCCTAGCCAGACGGCCCGCCGCCACGCCTTTCCGGGCTGCGGCCTCGGCTGCGAGCGTATGCGTATGCAGACCCCCGATGCTGATGCTGATGCTGATGCTGATGCCGATGCTGATGCTGATGCCGATGCTGATGCCGATGCTGATGCTGATGCTGATGCTGATGCCAAAGCGAATGCCAAAGCGAATGCGCGTCCGAGACTGACGGCGCCTTAGAGAGCAGCAACACGACAAACAGCAGCAGCACCGCCGCCCGCCCGCAGCCTCTACACCGTCCCCACGCTCGCCAACCACGACCAGCTCACGGCCAATGGCGTCCCCGGCCTCTTCTCCAAGCAGGCCTTCCGCACCGCCTACACGCAGTACCAGCAGCACATCATCGACGAGCTCAACGACTCCACCGCCGGCACCCCGTTCGAGGGCCAGGACACCAAGTCGCTGACCATCGAGTTCGCCCGCGACCCCACCAGGGCCTACGGCTTCAACCTCGCCAGCATGGCCTTCAACAACCACTTCTTCTTCCGCGGCCTCAACACAAACCCAGACGTGCTCTCGGCGCCCCCGTCCGACCTCGCCATCCAGATCAAGCGCGACTTCTCCTCTATGGACACCCTGCGCGCCACCTTCCTCGCCACCGCAGAGGCCATGTTCGGCCCGGGCTTCGTCTGGCTCGTCCAGACAAAGGACACGGAGCTGGGCAGCTTGCGCATCCTCCCCACCTACCTGGCCGGCTCGCCGCTCTCGGGCGCCCACTACCGCCGCCAGTCGCACGACCTGAACACACACAACCCCGACTCGTACGCCGCCGTCAACAAGGTCGGCAAGTTTGGCCACGCCGCCCAACACGACGCCCGCCCCAAGAAGCCCCTGGGCGGCGTCGACGTCGTCCCGCTGCTGTGCGTCAACACCTGGGAGCACGCCTGGCTGCACGACTACGGCGTCAAGGGCAAGGCCGCCTACCTGCGCGCCTGGTGGGACAAGATCGACTGGGACGTGGTCAGGCAGGGCGCCACCATCTCGCCCGTCGAGAACAGGAGCAACCAGTTCATGTACAAGTAGGCGAGCCCTGTTCACGGCATGTAGCATAGATGTACAAAATCGCCCCAGTCTTGCGCTTGTCACCAGGTTCCATTGCAGTCAGCATGTGGTCCCCGTGTTTGAGCAGCCCGAACGCAGCATGTAGTGGTTGCGTGGGATGCTACCATCACTCCCCTGCACACATGGACAGAGAGGCCTCACCACCCCACGAACAACAACCACAACCACAACCACCTCATCGACAGAGAATCCATTAGATAATGACATCTACTACAGCCCAGCCCCAGACAATCCAAGACCGTGGCATGCATACCATCGCATCGAGAGAGAAAGAGTCTCAGGCCAGCCACTCTGTCACCCTTACTACTCCCCCCCACTTCCACTTCCACTGTAGCAGCATCCTTCCATCTCCCATGTACCCCGTCTGCCTCTTCCATGAACAACGAATGCCTTTTCAGTTGATCTTCTTCAGCTCCACCTCGAAGATGAGCTCAGAGTTGGCCGGGATCAGTCCGCCGCCGACGTCCCTGGTTGGTCTTGTCAGCACAGCATCTTGCATAGCATCTTGCATAGCGTGGTATCGTGGTATCGTGGTATCGTGAGCGAAGCGTAGTGAAGCGTGGTGAAGAATCAAGTGCAGTGCAGCGAATGCTAAACGTACTGGCTGCCGTAGGCAAAGTCGGAGCTGATGTCCAGCCTGGCCTTCTCGCCGAGCTTCATCTGCACGACGCCCTCGTCCCAGCCTATGTCATGAAGAAAACGTCAGCTTTACAGTTCCCAGCTTTTCAACCTCTCGACACGAGGAGAGTGATGGAGTGAGTGATGGAGAGTGATGGAGAGTGATGAAGTAAGTGATGGAGAGTGATGAAGTAAGTGATGAAGTGTGATGAAGTAAGCGTTGAAGTAAAAGAGTCAAGACGCACCCTTGATAACGCGGCCAACACCAATAGGCGTCTTGAAAGGCCCGCGGCCAGGCTTCTCCGTCGTGTCGAACTGCTTGCCCTTGCTGTCCTTCTTGCCGGCCTCCTTGAGCCAGCCTGTGTACAGCATCGTGACGGTGTCGCCCTGCTGCGGGGACGGGCCGTTGCCCTCGACGAGAATGGTCTTCTGGACACCCATGTTGCGAGCTGTGTTGTGGAAGAAGAACTTGGTGCTGGTGCTGGTGCTGGTGCTGGTGCTGGTGCTGGTAGCGTTGGTGATGGTGGTGGTGCGGGAGATGCGTGGGAGAGAAGAGAGGGCTCGCAAGGACATGGTCGGTTGGGTGCGCGGGTGGAGGGGTAGTCGTAGTGGGTCAGAAGTGCACAGCCACCAGAGATGCGTCTTGTCTGCAGGAACGTCGCCGCTGAGGGGGGAGAGAGCAAATGATCGGCGCAGGTGGGAGCACGCCTTCGCCGATCTGAGCTTCGGCACGGACGTGGGACCCTGATGCTGGGAGCTGGATGCCCGGAGCTCAGGCTGAACATGCTGCATTCGATGCAGCGACGGTCGTCTGCCACGTACGGTCACGTCTCATCTTCTGATTCAACTGAATGATACAGCACCTAGTTCTGTCAAATTGGACTCTAATGCATCACTCCTACTACTCCGCCGCTGATGCTCGTTCTACCAAAGCGCAGTGCATCAAATCATATACATAAAACGCGTTATTCGTCTAGTTGTTTCGTCATGTCGGCGTATATTCATGTTCTCAACCTCTTCTCGCAGACGAGATGGTGGTGGAAGACGTGTGAGAACCATCTGAACAGAGGAGCTGCAGAGCGACTGAAGCTGCGAACGTAACAGTAACAATCTGCTCGGCGCAGTGTCTTGAGTAGTCCTGGTATTAGGCAGTTCGACAACTCAGGCCGTCTGGACCGTATCGCTATATCTTCATAGACCATCAGTGCTGCTTCTCCTCTTCCTGCTCCGCGCCGATGCGAGGTGGACTCTTGGACTGCGCCGAATGCGGTCTGTACGGCGAGTGACTGCGTCTGCAGGACTGTTAGCATATCCGCCGCTGTCGACGCACCTTGATCCAAAAGACTTACGACCGCCTTCTCTCGCCTTCCTTCTTCCTCTCCTCAATGACCTTCAGCATCTGCTTACGCCCATCGCGTGCGTTGATGTGTGCGTCCTTCATGCTCATGCTGATCTTTCGGCTTGCATCTGCCCTCAATAGCCTCTTAAGCAGGAGATGCTTCATCAGCACGCACACAAAGACGCCGCAATCGCTGCCGTTTTCCTGCTGCGGTGAGTCGTGCATTGGTATGAAGCGCAGCCTCTTTCCAAGCAGTTGTTCCATCTTCATCGTTGTGCTCCGTGCTTCTCGGTCGTTGGACGCAGACATGGAATCGTAGTGGAACGCTACACCGTCGATAACAGAGACGAGCAGTAGTGACCAGTGTGACCCGCCTTCTGCGGCTGTCACGTCGGCGTTGTCGTTTATTGGCAGGAAGACGTGCGTGGTGGTGCTGAAGTTCGGAAGGGCTTCTTTGAGGGAGAGCGGCTCGGGTGTATTCATGAGCATGAAGCTCATGGACGGGCGGAGGAGTACGATGCAGGCTTTGGGAAAGGCTTTCAGGTCTTCGCGCTCGAGGTATCTAGGCACAATTAGGCCGGCCTAGATTTTTTGTACAGAGGTACGGACTCTTGCCAGAATGCAATAGCCTGTGCGACAGATTAGTTGAAGCAGTAGCAAGACCAGAGAGTACACGCACATTGTCCGTGAGCCAGTCATCCTTGATGCTCTCGACATCCGTTCGCATCACTGTGGCGCGTCAGCCTGGTCCGTGGATGCGCGCGGAGCTGACCATGCGTACTCACACCTTATATCGTGGTCTGTCAACGTTAGCATCTTAATCTACTGCACTCATGTCTGGACTCACAAGAGAGGTACGCATCGTCGGTTGGACTCAGGGTCTTGTTGAAGTGGTGTCTGCCCTTGTCCATTAGCCGGCTGAGACCGCCGGGCATGGTGCTGCTTGGCGCGCTGCGAGAGTGTGACTGGTGTGACTTGGTTCTCACTATGTGCAGTACGTTAGAGGAAGCTGGGCGCGGAACAATGTTGTCTGGGGTTCGTTGTAGTTATGCAGGCAACATCTGCCTTGCGCAAGGTCTCGACTGCCGAGGGGCGTGGGGCCCGCGCGGAGGTCCAATGCTACGTCATGCACGTTACTCCATTGGACAATGCACGAGAGCAGGCTGGTGTTGAATTGCACGGCAAGATGCTTTCTGCAATGCCTAATGAATCATCTATGAGGATCTCTAAGTCGGAAGCATCCTCGCGGGCTTCACTCGGTTGGTAATTTTTGTCTAGCTCATAGTCTTGTGCATCTATCATGCTGCTCGTATGCTTCAACCATAAACCGTTCAAGGCAACTGTCCGACCATCTTGGCATCGCCGCTCGTCCCAGTCTTGCCAAACTGCTCTGGCCTATCGACCTTGTACAGCCAGCCCTGCTTGTCCTCGATCTTGCCCTGCTGAAGACCTCGCAGTGTGGTGAGCAGCTTGACGCAGACTGGGCCCGGCTCGTTCTCCGCCGCAGGGAAAGTAATCTTGTCGTTCTTTGACTCCAAGGTGATCGACTTGATAGGCACCAAAGCTGCTGCAGTTCCTGCGGCCAGCACCTCATCAAACTCCTTGATCTCATCGTATGGGATCTACTTGATGTCAGCACATGACTCGTTAACGTTGAAGGTGACTCGTCTCATACTTCTCTCGACTCTGTCTCCCAGCCGAACGACTCGGCAATCTTGAGCACACTGTCTCCAGTGACACTCTTGATGACATTCTTGCTGCCGGACGCAACGAGCTTGACCTTGTCGCCATCCTTCTTCACACCAATGAACGCCGATGTGGAGAACTCGTCGACCACGCTGCGAGTCTTGCTGTCCAAATGCAGAGTAATGCCATAGCCTGCCTTGTACGCCCGCTCGCTGTGTCGCAGAACAGGGGCGTAGTTGCCGCCAATCTTCGCCGAGCCAGTTCCCTCAGGTGCCGCCCGATCAAAGTCCTCGAGAATGAGAGCGTCGACAGGGTTTGTTCCGTGGTAGACTCCAGTGGGAATGCAGTAAACCACGAATGTGTACTCCTGAGGTGGGTTCAGGCCCAACTGCGCCGAGCTACCAAACAGCAATGGACGGATGTACATGGCCGCGCCTGTCTCGTGAGGAGGCACATACGCTGCGTTCATTCCCACAGCCAGAGTGCAGCACTTGAGGTAGTGGTCTGTAGGTACACCGGGAATCGAGATGTAGGAGGCCGAGTGCTGCATGCGCTCGGCGTTCATGTTCGGCCTGAAGATGTTGATGGTATCATTGGGCGCACGGAATGCCTTCATGCCTTCGTAGCACTGCATGCCGTAGTTCAGGGCAGGTGCCATACCATGGATCCGCAGAAACGGATCCTCGACGAATGTTGGCTCTGTCCATTTTCCGGTTTCGACAGAGTAGCGTGACTCTACATGTCCGGCAACTACAACATATTAGAAATCGACTATGACTGTCCTTCGCCAGATATGTAAAGGAAGGCAAGGGTTTGCCGCAATGCCCAATTTTAACCCTTTCTATTCCAGCGCGGCAAGAACAATAGCATCTGATAGGTCTTGACTTCGCTAAGTGGAATGTGTAACGAATTATATCTCACCTTCACGGATCTTGAAGCCTACGTTGCTCCAGTCTGTCAAGCTGTCAGCTACGCTTACGCATAGTATCGGTCGAGGTTCATACCAATGGTATCAACAGGCTTGGGAGGGAAGTCAGACATGTTTGCAGTAGATGTATGGCTGCTGTTGTGGTGTGTGGAGGGCGGAGGTATAACCAAACTCGGCTTCTTTGGATTTTGATTGCTCTTAACGTTATGTGAGCACTTGCGATGTCGCCCCGGCGATATCCGAGTCAGCCACAGCAGGCATGCCAAAAGCGCCTCAACTGCTACATCTGCGGAGGCATGTCTTCCAGTCGCCGCCTTTATTCACGCTGACAACACGTTGCATCGGAAACCAACGACTACGTGAATCAGCAAGGGCGATTTGTTTCGCCACTGGTGGTCCGGACATGGGCTGTTGTCAGAGATGCCTTGGCGTGGCCTGAGAGATGTCGACACGCACCAGGACTTCGAACCACGGTTTATATTATACACTCTTGCACTCTAGTGACGACTGCCTACGGAGCCTCTCTTCTCTCCTCTGCTACCACAACACACCTATCATGATACGCACATCAGGTCCCAGGAGTCGGTTCGCCGTCCTCGCCCTACTCGTCTTCGCTGCGCTCACATTCCTCTTTCTTGGACCCTACAAAGCACAACTGCCCAGTGCAGCCTCAATAATTCACGATGGCCAACAGCAGAGTCGTTCTAGTGGAGAGAACCAGGCTCTACTCACAGGGCATGCGATTGCGCCAAAGCTAGGAAACGCGACGGCCAAGTAGGTTGACGTCGATGGTTGAGGTCACAAGGACACCACGGCTAACACAGCATGTACAGGGCAGAACTCGGCCGCGCGGCTTGGAAACTCATGCACACGACCTTTGCTCGATTCCCAGAAACACCTACAGACGACGAGAAGGAGGCACTCCGATCCTATGTCCATCTGTTCCAGCGACTGTATCCATGCGGAGAGTGCGCCGAGCACTTTGGTCAAGTCCTCAAGAAATACCCCCCACAGGTATCGTCGCAAAAGGCAGCAGCGCAGTGGGGCTGCTTTGTACACAACGTCGTCAACAAGAGGCTGAAGAAGCCCGAGTTCGACTGCGACGAGATAGCGAGTCACTACGACTGTGGCTGCGCGGACGAGGAGAAGGAGCCGAAAGCTGCGTGATCACCTTGACGCACCGCGCTGAGGAAAAAGCAAACACGACCTGCATAGCATAGTCTTGGATACAATGCGCCACATCAAAGTCACTGCTCCGTGTTGGGGACGAGAGCTCATGTCGAAGATGGCTTCGAGCCAACACGTGCAGACTAGCCATTCGTTGCACTGGACCCGACTTTGGCCCTTGACAAAGAGGTCGCCACCTATGCACACCTGGAGGTACATGTCTCACTGTACACAAAGCAGGTGATGCAACGAGCAAGACAGGTCAAACATCGCGGGCAAAGAAGACGGTACCCGTCCGGCCTTCCGGCTGATCGTAATTCGTGCGCGTCAGCCGGACTTGATAGAGGAGTGTCCTAAACAGGCCCGATGCTGCTGCTGTGTTCTGGTAGGGAGGTGTGGACCCAGGCACTGGACTTGAGATAGTACATGTGGTCGATGAGCAAATGAGCAAATGGGAGCTCACGCGCGCGCGATCAGCCTGGGAATAGCCCTGCAGGAGAGCCACGCGTGCAAGCGCGAAACCAATGTGTGTTCGATCAACGCAATCAAACCTCGTATGTGGATGCTTGTCTTCGCGCGACGACGTGACAGCATGTCTCTTCTCAGCAAACACCATGAACATGGGACACCGGAGTGCGTGGTGGTACGAGATCGTCACGTCGCAAGTCGCCCGCGAAACACCCTCCCGCAGCAGATGTGCAGGCCAGCATCCACCTACCCACCAGTTCTGTGACGTCCCCGTCGGTGGCTTGCGTCTGCGGCCCAGTCGCTGGCGTCTGACAATGCCGGCGCGTGATAGGCATGGTATTTCGGGAGCTGTGCAGCACCTGTCAGGGGCCACGATTCGGGATGCCCCACAGGAGCTAGGCTAGTCGCATGGATGATTTCTTGTGTTGATACTGCGAATCTCTCCATCTGAAACCTTCTGGGCACAGGAGGGGTGTATATGCTGGCGCCCACGCTCACCGACCTCTGCGCCTCTATTCTCCCCTTGCCAGCTGTTCACCGCTACCAACATAGCGCCCCCGTCATCGTCCCACTATGGTCTCCTTCTCGTGCGAAGTGAGTGTTTACTTATTTGTGCCCCTCTGCTCCGCCGCGCACTCCGCGAATGTCCCCTCACCCTCTTGGAGACGCATTGAAGCTGATTGCGACTCGCTAGAACTGCGGTGATGTGCTCACCAAGAAAAAGCTGGACCCGCATAGAAACCAGTGCTATGGCGCATCTTACACCTGCCTCGACTGCATGGTGCACTTCCCAGGTACCAGCTACAGAACCCATACGGTACGCGCCCAAGCCCTCCAGCTCTCCGGCCCTCCTCTACGAGCCTCTCTCTACGAGTGGCATGTATGATAACAACTGCGCTGTGTGCGCATGTTATGCGCTCCGGAAAATTTGCGTTTGTCCTACCACAACGATAACTAACCGACACCCTGCAGGCCTGCATAACGGAAGACCAAAAATACCAGGGCAAACTGTACAAGGAGAAGAAGCCCAAGGGCCAACAGCAGAAGCGCGACAACGACTACCAAAACAACTCACAGGCCCTTACTTCTCACAACGCCTATGTCGAGGATGCGTCTGGAGCAGACAATGCTGTTGCGCTCGTCGATGCGCCCCCTCGCGCCCCCACTCCGCCGCCCACCGCTCATTCTCTTGGATATCATGAGCAGGCTGCCCTGCCGCCAGTGAACGTCTTCGACTTCCTTGACAACTCCGCAACACCAAACACCCGCCGAACTGAATCGCACATGATCGAAGACAGCGCACCGCCAGCGTATGCAGAAACACCCATGCCTGCAATCGCAGATGTCATGTCCTTCCAGCTGCCAGACGATGCGTCTTTCGTCCAGCCTAGGTTTGCATACGGCGATGAGCCTGTTCGACCGTCAAACGAGCGATTCGATTCGTACACCACACCAGCCCCCAAATCCAAGAAGTCAAAAAAGGACAAGGACGTCGAGACGACTTCCAAGAAGAGCGAACGCAAGCGCAAGCGCTCGCCTGCAGAGCTCGACATGTCGCTCGTGCGTGCTCAGGACGAGAAAGATACAATGATGGAAGACGCACCTCCCGTGCTTCATTCTGGCCTCACTGGCGGACTCAACAGACTGCTTGCCCGACCAGAGCTCCCGCCTTCGCCCGACGACTCCGGAGACTTTGCCAACTCCCCACTGAGTCCCATGAAGCGCGCCAAGCAGGGTACATCGAAAGCGTTGATGCGCGCGCAGAGAGACTGGGAGATCCAGCAGCAGAAAGAGAAGAAGGCGGATATCAAGGAAGAGAGGGAGCGCCAGAAGGGCGAGAAGAAAGGAGACAAGAAGGAAAAGAAGGAGAAAGAGAGGGGTCGTGAGAAGGAGCGTAAGGAGCGCAAAGCTAGCACAGCACTTGTCAAGATCAGACCGAAGAAGAGGAAGGACGAGTCCACCCAGGTCAGACGTCGTCGCCAGTACTCTTCGTCGGTGTCGCCCGCGCCACGAGAGCGTAAGCCCAAGGCCATTGAGTACAGTCGATCGACCTCGGGCTCGCCGGCTCCAGATGGCAACGGCCAGCTTGTGGTACGTCCTCAAGCTGGTGAGCTTGCTCTGCCCATCAGCACGCGGGCTGAGTTGTTCATGTCTTTCATCAACAAGGGTCCCGAATCTGAGCGAGGCGTGAGCGTCAACAAAGCTCTAAAGAGGTATCACCGCGAGCGCCACGAACGACGAGAAGACGATCTGCACAAAGCAGACGACGAGAAGGAGCTCTGGAAAGACATGCGCCTTAGGAAGAATGACAGAGGCGAGATTGTCCTTTTCTTCGCCCCCGAGTCGTCCTGACTAGACCTGGATCTCGACTTCGTCAAGCAGATGCGGGACTGCAGCTGCTCCGAGCCGTCGCCGAGTCAAGAGTCGCACGACACCGACGAATACGTTCTGGTAGCGAGTGTCTGAACCGACAATCCTCTTTCCTTACTTCTTTCTGGTAGATACCCGACACTCGTCAACACTGGTCTGGGTGGCTTGGTGCATGTGTACATCTCTCTGGGCGTTGAATTTCCTCTCCTCTCCTCTCTCGTCGCAGACCTATATCTGCATGATTGTCTAACCTCGTGTTTTCCATTACGACTGCAACCGTACTCATCATACCAATGGCCTCAGATGTCTTGCCTTTGGAAGCTGATTTCTTATGGTCAGTCTTCGTGCCCCTAATGCTCCTTGGGCTGGGCCCGCACACATGATAGCGAATGTTGATGACTTGAATGCTCAGAGAATACACACTCAATTGCAGTTATCCGGCTTCCTACTTTGCAGTGAATCTGCAAGATTTCTTGATAAGGCGGTAAGCATTACTTCGTAGTGCTTACTTTGTGTCACGATGATGACTCCGCTCCCTCGACGCCACAGCTCCATATCCTAGCCCAAACCCCCTCACATCGTCCCTTCAACAAGAACATTAACATGACCATGAACCGCGCTACCAAACACAGAACGCACTTCTCTGGCCCGAGGCAAGACATACGCCCTATATTCACATCTCTGAATGGCGACAACTCGTGGCTCTTGTCGTTCCCTCGGCCAGTCGCAGAGCGTAAGAGTACAGGCAAAGCATACTTCCATGTAGTGCTCGAGCCTTGGCTCAACGGCCCTCAAGTGGAGTACGCATCGTGGCTAGCCCACCTCAGTCTTTCATCGCAGCCAGCCGTCAGCGATGGAGCGGGTGTTGAGAATCTTGTCCAGGAGGTTGAACAGGCAGCGGCAGACGCAGGCATTGTCTCCCCTCGGGCCGTAACACCAGAAGCCAACTCACCGATCGATGCTGTTTTCATGAATTTCCACTATGGAGACCATCTCCATGTACCCACTCTACTTACCTTCAACCCCACCATCACCGTCTTCGCGACTGTGGAAGCCGCAGCCATCATTAAGAAGCTGAACCACTTCGATAATACCGTCACTTACAAAGACTTGGACTCGAAAACTTTCAATGGCGACTGGACGAATTTGCATCCTGGCCGCCTCCTCCCCTCGTACCTAACACTCTTTCGCATCCGCGGACATCACGAACTCAACTTCCTCAGCGCGCTCATCTGGAGTCCCTCGCCAAACAACCACGAAGCAGTGTTGTACTCTCCGCACGGTCTGCACACGTCCACACCGGCACTGCAAACGCTACTCCACCACTCTGCTCCCGAGTTCAAGACACTAGCGCTCCTCCACGGGCTGAAAGAGAGCTGGACGTTCAACTGGCAGACGACGTTTGGAGTGGCTACCGGTCTGGAGCTGCAAAGGGAGACGAACGCCGAGTACTGGATTAACACGCACAATGACCGATTGGGATACTGGGGCCTGGTGTGGTTTTTTGCCAACGACATCTTCAAGACGATTGAGTGGGGGCTAGGGCAGGAGAAGAAGGGCGAGAACGGCGAGGTGAGGAAAGAGGTAAAAGTTATCGATGTAGAGAACGGGGGATGTCTTGTGCTAGAATAAATCGAATGAATGTGGCGCTTTGAGAATGCACGACTGATTGCGCGCAACCTATCCTCATTTCCCTCGCCGTTGCAAGACGCAGAGCCGGATGTCGACAAAGGGCCCTGAGTGAGGCTCACTAGCTGCAGCGATGCAGGACGCTGCGTCAAGGTTTAGCGACGCCTTGACGTTTGCCTGCATGAGGCACTTGTTCGGCACCGGCACCGTTGTTCCACTGCGAGGCACTCCACAAGGCGGCTTCGCGAAGGTTGTCAAGATGGGGTTAGTGCGCTGATTGCTCAGCCCTGCAACTGAACCCAAGCCAAGGGCGTCGGGAATATCTCCATGCAGCGGGAAGTAGTCAACCAATGACGCTGTGGAGACAGCTCACACGTGTGAGCACAGTTGTTTCTTCCTGCTGCGCGATTGCATCAAGCCGGGTTGTGGGGCGAGGGCCAAGTCCGCTAGGCATGATTGCGCGAGCTGGACGTGTAAGTGGCCGACGCAGTAGGTATACTTCCACCCATTACTAAGGTCAGGCAGAACAATCACACGTGTCTCTTGGAGGACGTGCAACCTGTGGTGGGCGTGCGACTTGGCTCGGAGGATTGGAGTTGAGGCGTATACGCGGCGATCTGTCTGAGGGTGAATGTTTAGTTGAAAGGCCATGAAAGCTACCGCGACATGTGCCCTTTTCCCCACGATGACATGACGTCTGCACAGCTCATCCCAGCATCTCATCAAAACCTTCATCATCAAAGATCGCCGCAACGTCGACAACATGCGTTCGTACGACATACAGGTGGACATCCCAGCGCAGTGCCACAATATCTCGCAGGGCGCAGTCCTTCCAGAAGCCTTCCTCATTCTCACTCGCGTCAAAATCCCGCAGCTGCATCGAACCCACATCTCGGCACCTATTGTGCATCATCTGCACGCCTTCGCGTCTGATTTGACACTGACGTTAGGCGGGGAACTGCATCCGCTGCAAAGGTGAACGCTAGCTCGACCGTTTAGGTTCACCGGGCGCAGCACAGTCGCTGCGTGACCCATCTGAACGCCCTTGCTCTTGTGGTTTCGATGCAAATGCTCGCCAGCCGAACAACTCTGACACGGGAAATACACTGATTGACGAATGACGGCCAGCAACGTGATAAGGGCCCGCGAGCCTACTCGTTCATGGCCGGCGGCCCTAGTTGTGAGGCAGAGAGGTCCTTGTCAGCCGCAGTGCTCATAGCACGTAGACGGCTACACGGAACGTAGGTATAACAACACAGCCTGTCGCACCTATGGCCGCCATCGCAGCCTGACAGCACTCTCCCCTCACCTTCGACCTTTCGACCCTCTTCTCCAGTCAATTGGCATTTGCATGATCCCTCTTTCCGAGGGTAAGCCGTGACAATATTCACCAGAAGACATTCGAATTCAGCCTTGTCCGTTTGAAAGAGCCTCTACACCATAGCCGAGATGTCCTTTCAAAATTATACTGAGACTCCTATTGAGGAGTGGCAAGACTTCGTCCTTTGGGATGACGACTGCTACAACAACCCCACGGTCACGCGAGGCAACGGCCGTCATGGCTACTTAGGGGTTGAAGTCTCTGGCGTCGAGTCACCGTACGTGACATCGGCACCTCCTTCGAACTACGACGGCCCTTCATCGTTCGACTATGTCGTCTCTGCACCACCCTCCATTATTGATGAATCGTCCTCCTACGGCCAATTCTATGGCACCTCGCCGACATTCTCGTCCACCGCGACGTCCCCGCTTGTAGGTCGAGACGATGGTCGCTACTTTGACTCTTTCGGAGCTTGTGACTACCTTCTCCCCCCCGTTCGAGAGGCTACAGAATCGCCTCTCTTAGACACCACTCGCGAGCGGATCGTCGATTCACCCAGCTCTCTAGCAACAACCGCGGGCACGTTCCTCAACCCACACGTGGCAGGATCGTTCCAAGCCTTCAGCAGACAAGATGTTGTGGCATCTCAGATCCTCGCGAGCACAGGTGGCTGGACCGACCGGACCTTGATCAGTGAGCCCATTGCAGAACGTGGCGAAGATAGGGCTTCAACATCACCGATACCGATCATACGAGCACAGAGTCAGAGCTTGAACAGCTCCTTCGAATCCTACGATCACCAGATCTACGATCATCGAACGAGGGCCATCACCATTCCACAGCCAGGTGGTAGGTCTACCGGCCGTAGTGCTGGAATGCCACACCCTCAATGGGCTTTGAACGCACCACCAATGCTTTCAATGTCCCCTGTATCTCAACGGCGACCCCGCAGTGCCACTCTGTCAAGAAGCAGCTCACGTACTGAACAACGCAAGAACCGAGCATCCCCGTCACCAACATCTGCACATTCCTTGGGCTGGATCTCCATGCAGATGAACAACCAGTCTGGACGGATGGCAGCTGCATCTACTGAAGGCACTCCAGGACGGATTCCAAAAGGACGCAAGAAGGGTCTTGATCCTAGGCAACGAAGCGAAGCGGCCTTGATGCGGATCATTGGCTCGTGTTCAAACTGCAAGAAGCGTAAAGAGAAATGTGACCCTGGCACACCTTGCAAGTCCTGCCTCAAACACTACAAAGGCGACTTGGTCAAGAACCCTTGTCGGAACCATTTGCTGGCCAACCTCACCAAGGCGTTCCTGTCTGATCGCCACGCATGGCACCCTACAGCCCGGTCACTCGAGTCGTGCATCAAGTCTGGCGCATTCAATGTCTCGACCGATGTCACCCACAAGATCGAGCTTTACTTCGGCTTTGGGCAGCCCATGAAGGTCAGCGTTCACCCAGTCGAGATAGACAGCCTACAGCCATTGGTGCATGAACATCTTGTCTACTCATGGCCCCCTCAATCTTCGACCTCTTCCACTCACATCCAAGCCGTTCTGCCCGCAGTCCTGACAGAAGGGAGTATAGCTGGGCTCGAGGATGCACTTGATGCTCACCTCGCCCATCTTGTCATGTCGGAGTTCCAGGCTTTTCCGTTGTATTGCTCGCTGCTCCGAACGCTTCACAGGGTCTACATCTTCTTCCGCTCCCTGCAGCCAGATTCTGCACCCTGGCGTCTTCTCCTCGACGCTCTCAAGCTCCTCGTACTTGTGCATGTTGGGGGCGACATCACGCTCCCCAAGCAGTTCGAGAGCGCTCCTCTAGCACGTCTTGTGCGCAACACCATGAACATTTCTCCAGACGACCAGCCCTCGCCTTGCTTCATCAGAGCGCAGTTTGGCGGTGTGATGCCCACGCTTGCGAACAAATTGATGGAACGGGTACTCTCGTCCGTGGAACGGCTCTTGCTCAGCCGCAACGGCGACCACTGGCCTCTCGCGCTCGCCACCCTCCTCGTCGTCCTGATGACCGTCGAATCGATCCACTACCACGCAGCCAAACTGCCATACCACGACGCGTACGACGCCCACGGCGCGACCAACTCAAGTGACGGCCTCGACGCCGACGACAGCGCGGTAGACACCATACTAGCCTTGTACAAAGCCTGCTTCTCCGCTTGCCACACGCGGCTCCGGCCCGATTGGGAAGGCGAGCTCGGTACAGCGACTGGGCCCAGCTCGCCGGCGGATCAGTTCGTCAAGAGCGTGCGCGAGGCCGTGGGCAGAGCCCGTGCAGGCGACTATCTGGAGAGCAAGGTCGGCGAGAAGAGAGTGGACGAGGAGGACATGGGCTTCTTCTTTGACCGGCTGGTGGCCAGACTGTTGCTGTTGGAGTCTTGATCTCCGGCTTCCCGTTGGCGTAGTTGGGTATTTGGCGTTGAGCCATGGCTGGCATGACTTGACGGCTTACGACTTGATGACGCCATGGCATTTTTGGGGGGGTTGTGTTGGCGCTTGGGGGCTGTTTGATATCTTCGTTTCTCTAGATCCGGTTTTGTATGTAAGCTAGTGTACGCAGAGTGTTTGTCCGTGTTGGATACCAAGCGAAACTACTTTGTTCAAGCGGTGTCTCCCACGGTGTCTATCCAGGAATTTCTGCTTGTATGCACGATATCTATACAATCTCTACCATGCTACAATATACAGAATCTACGATGCTACAATATACAATATCTACAATGCTACCAATGTGTCTATGCTTCTCTTCTGTACAGTGTCCTACACGCTCACTTCTTCAGTCGACTCCCGTCCAGCTCCTCCAGCTTTGCCGTGGCCATGTCTGGGTTCTCCCTCAACAACACCCTCACCCTCTCCTCAAACGCCTTCACCATCGCCTCGGCCACCTTGGGGGCAGCACCGCCGCTCAGCGCCGCGTACAGGGGGTTCGCAAAGGCAAACTCGAGCGCAATCTCGATGCGCGTCTCGCTCTCGCCCAGCGCCTCGACCGTCCATTGACTCCGCAAGTGGGTCAGCAGGCCCTCGCTGCCCTCGGTCTTGACGCGCGCTTCGGCGGCCCGGCCCGCGTCGTCTAGGTGGTGGGCTATCTGGTCTGCGGACAGCGAGGTGGACGTGTCCCCCCCGACGCTCTCGACGACCTTGCCCGGCACGCAGTAGATGCGCGACGTGAAGCTCTCGGTCAGGTTCCCGAAGCCGCTCGTCAAGATGCCAATGCTTGGCCAGCGGCGGCCCGTCACAGCGTCGGGGGCGGACCAATGGGTGATGGTGGAGCGCTGGCAGTAGGGCAGGAAAGAGGCGTACGAGGGCACGTCGGCGATGATGGAGTAGATGGGCGCGCTGGGGTAGGGCAGGGTGCGCGAGGCGCGGAGGGTCTGGATTTCCGAGGTCGAGGCGAGGGGCGAGAAGATGTTGGGGAGGAAGTGCCGTGTGTTGGATGCAAGGCGAGGCGCTTGGAGGGCGGGGCGAAGGGCGGGGCGAAGGGCGGGGCGGAGGACGGGGCGGAAGGCGGGGCGGAAGGCGGGGCGGAGGAGCGGCGCGGGAGTCGCCATGGCGGAGGAGTCAGTCGGGGGGAATTGCTCGCGAAGGACGTCACCGTCTCATGCTGGGGTTTGTGTAGAAGACGCTGTGGACATGGTCATGGACGCGACATGACGCATGGACCCCTGCGCAGCCGCATGTCAGGGCCCTGTGCTAGCGCGCAATCTTATCGATTAACTTTTCTCGCTCTGCAGAACCGCCCACCAACCCCCCCGCGCCCTCGCACCGCGGCAAACAAGAGACGGAAATGGCGGCGAACCCAGACAACATGGCGGCGGCGGCAGAGGAGGCGCGCTTCCAGACGGACAACAGCGTGTCCGCCAAGCAGCACCCCAAGCAGCAGCTCTCCAAGGCCATGGAGCACATGCGCTTCGCTGTGACCGTCGACCCCGTCACGCCCCCAGCGGCCACCAGCACCGCGCCCCCCGCAGAAGTCACAGCGCCTGCAGAAGCCACGTCCCCGCCCGCGGAGAACGACGCATACGGAGTCCCCGCCGCGATCCAGCCGCTCCGCAACCCGGCCTCGCGCTCGCACGACCCGTCCAACAACCAGAAGCGCTCCGACCCCTTCTCCTTCGGCTCGCGCACGCTCGAGGAGGGCGACAACATCTTCGAGTTCAACGCGTGGGACAACGTCTCCGTCGACGACACGTACAAGCACTTCTCCGAGGAGCAGTTCTCCAAGCAGCGCGCCGACCCCGTCTCCGACTTCGACCGCAAGCGCTTCAACGACAACCCGGAGAAGTGGTGGAACACCTTCTACAAGAACAACAAGACCAACTTCTTCAAGAACCGCAAGTGGCTGGCCCAGGAGTTCCCCGTGCTGAGCGACATCGGCCGCCCGGACGCCCCCGCCGCCACCGTCCTCGAGGTCGGCGCCGGCGCCGGCAACAGCGCCTTCCCCATCCTGCAGAACAGCGCGAACCCGCGCCTCAAGATCCACGCCTGCGACTTCTCCAAAAAGGCCGTCGAGCTCATCCGCGAGCATGAGCTGTACGACACCTCCAAGATCCAGGCCGACGTGTGGGACGTAGCGGCGTCGCCCGACAGCGAAAACGCCGGCCTGCCACCGGGGCTGGGCGAGGGCAGCGTCGACGTGGTGCTCATGATCTTCATCTTCTCGGCGCTCAACCCACGGCAGTGGGACCAGGCGGTGCGCAACGTATGGCGCGTGCTGAAGCCGGGCGGCCAGGTGCTGTTCCGCGACTACGGGCGCGGCGACCTCGCGCAGGTGCGGTTCAAGAAGGGGCGGTGGATGGAAGAGAACTTCTACGTGCGTGGAGATGGCACGAGGGTCTACTTCTTCGAGCAGGACGAGCTGGAGAACATCTGGGGCGGGAAATCATCTACCTCTACATCAGCCACAGCCACAGCCACAGCCACTACAACGACACCACCCACATCCACATCCACAGAAGAAAAAGAAGAAGAAGAAGAAGAACAACAACAACAACAACAACAACAACAACAACAACAACAACAACAACAACAACAACAACAACAACAACAACAACAACAACAACAACAACAAACACAACAACAACAACAACAACAACAACAACAACAACAACAACAAACACAACAACAACAAACACAACAACAAGAAAACAAAAACGACGACGATACCCCCACATCCCCCTCACTCCCACGTCCAGCCTTCGACGTAGCCCACTTCGGCGTCGACCGCCGCATGCTGGTCAACCGCCAGCGCCGCCTGAAAATGTACCGCTGCTGGATGCAGGCCGTCTTCAGGAAACCCGGGTCCGCGCTGGGCCTGCAGAGCGAGGTCCCTACCAGTACGCTGCGGCAGGACAAAGCGGGCGAGGGCGAGGGCGAGGGGGAAGCACAGGCAGAAGGTGAGAGTGCGTAGGGTTTGGTTGGGTGGATAGATTGGTTGGTTGCTTGGTTAGAGGGTTAGATGCTTGCTTGGTTGCTTGCTTGCTTGGATTAGGGGTGCAAAATACCCACTACTTCGCTTCTACCCCGTCGTCCGTTGGTTTTTGCAGTGATCCTCCTCTTCACACTCTTCTCCGATATTTGCAACGTTCCCATGAGACGTCGCTACGCCTCGCCTCGCCTCACCTCACCACACCACACCTCCCCTCTCGCCATCACTTGCATCTTCTGTTTCGGCCCACCACGACGCCGAGATTGCCCGCAAGGGACGTGAGTCGATGTCGGAGCGTTCGGAAACTTCGAAGTTGGCAGATTGCTTTGATTCAATGACCCGCGTGGCGGGCATCCTTTTCCAAACACTAGGCAGTTTGGTGGTGCGGTCCTGAAGGCGGTTGCTTGTGTTGAAGTGTTCCTGGGTGGTAGTGGCGTTCAGACTCGGGCGGCTCTGGTGGTGTTGTTTTCTGGACGGTGGCGATGGTGTCCGGCTGAGGACAGGCCATGTTACTCGACGACCGTGTCGCGACACTCACGTCGCGAGTGCAGTGCCGGCACTGAATTCCGCAAACTTCGACGGCATCGAGTTCGACTTCAGCATCTCGTTTACGCTGTCGGCTAGCACAACCGCCTGTCTCGTGCCGATGCGCAGAGCTACGAAATGCAGCATGTCGACCACCCACTTCCGCATCTCGTTGCTCGACAGATCCGACATTCCTGCTGCATACAGCGGCCAGATGAGGTGGTGCATGCCAGTCGGTCGCGCCGGGTCGAGGAAAGTGCCTGGTGGATGGAGTTTGAATCTGGGGTCGTTGGGACCAGGCACTTCGGGCTGCCACCCAGTAGACGACCCGTCGGGGCTGGGAGCACGCCATTGCGGGAAGGCGACCATACCGGTGAGCTGTGGTGCCGACGCGCATATCGCTGCCGTAGTCGTGCGTACGACCTTCTCGGCTGCTTCGATCTGAGGCGCGGCTTCTTCCCTGGAAAACAACGGCGGTTGGCACGTGTGTCCCTTCCAGAGCTGCTCGCGAATGACTCGGTACAGGTGCATCCGGCATGACCTGAGGTTGTTCCACATTTGGGCGATCCAGGAGTCCGTGTAGATGTGATAAAATGTACCGTACGCGTACTCAGCCGACTGCTGGAGCTGCACGGTCTCGTACTGCCAGGTCCTGTTCATCAGCGCTTTGATCCGGTCAAGTTCGCGATCGAGGCTCGTGGCTTTCGTGATTAGAGTGATTGGGTCACTTTCTTGATCTTCATTCAGATTGATGGAGTCGTGCATGAAATGCGTGAGCCTTGTTGTCCATTGACGGCCATGCACGGCGTAGTCCGAGGATGGATTGCCGTAATCGTATAGCTCTTTGATACCGCTAGGAACCGCCTGGCCCGCTTCAAGTGAAACCAACATGATGAGTCCGTACAGCTGATGAAAGATGCGTCTCGCGGTGTGGGACTCGAACTGCTTCTTCCCTCGAAGATTCAAGAGAGCAGATGCTCCCTGAATGTGCTTCGCCCACGCTTGAATCGACCGCTTGTCCTGGAAAACGAAGCTTTCGTACAGACCCAGCATGATGACAGAGATGATTGTGCTGTCTTTCACCGCAGTCTCTCTTGCGCATAGAGCGTTGTTCGTCATGCGCAGAGCCGAAGCATAGGCTGCATGCGCTTTTGCCAAGATAATAGGATTCTTTGTAGAATTCGCGAGTCCGGCTAAGCTTGCAGCGTTGACACTGCTTCGAAGAACTTCTTCGCAACCAGGCTGTTTCAAGGCTTCGAGCACCCAATCGTACTGCCCTCTTGGTACGAGTGTTGGTTGCGATACGTGGTTCGAGATGAAGAACCCCATGGCTTGATCTTCGATCGAGGGTACAATTTCCCGCGCCATGCTCTCAGGCGTCGGATATCTCGTCATCGATGCAGAGTGCGGTCCCAAACTGTGGGAGTTTGCGTCTGTCCAGACCATAGTCGGATACTCTGAGCTGCTTCCAAGAGTCTGCTTCTCTCTCGACTCCGAGCTTGCCAATGCTTCATATCGTTTCTCTGCCTTTTGAGTCACAACTGCAGTTTCGTCCTTGAACATCATTGTCAAGGCATCGCGGTAGCCATTACACTCCTTGCCGGATCGTATACATTGCGAACAAGAAGGCCGCTTTTGATCGCACTGGAAGGGTCTCAGTTCGAGACCATCGAGTTTGGATTTTGATCCTTGATAAACGTACCTTGACCTTCCTGTCTCTGCATGGCTTACATCCTTTTGATGGTCTTCCAACATTTGGCATCGTGTTCGATGAACGACATTCGAGCTGATTGACTCATGCATGCGGACTGCCCTAACACTCGTTTGGGGGCGGCTGCCTAGCCTGATTCATCAAACGTAGGCTTCGTTTCCACTCCGTCGGCGTATTCGGTTCTTCTCGCTCTCCTGCAGATACCTGTATGGAATTTTCAGGATGACAGAAGCAAATGACTCGGCAGCAGTTACTGGTCGATGCCCGCAGGAAGATGGAGGGCTGGCTAGCTTGTTCATGTGGACGGGCTGGGCCGAAGCGAACAGGCTCTTGCATGTCACTACGTCATGCTCTCCACGACACCTTCACAATCTCACCAACCATGTTCGTTCTATGTAAGGTTCGTTGCATTCCGACTGCTAGGGTATATAAAGAAACGAGCGAGAGGACAGGTGGAACTCCTATCTCCACTTCTAACACTACATGTATTTTGTGAGCCAGTTCTGAGCGACTCTCTCTTCAGCAGCTCTGGCCACAACCTTTCTGGGCACGACGCCGCTCAAATCAGTCTCTGCTGTTGTATAGCTCGACCTGGAGCTTGGTCCAGAGGCACTTTCCTAATGCGCGATACCGTTCGTGGTCAACCCGCTCACAGCATCGCCATTCACGTAGCCGTTGGAGTATCCATTGATCGCATGTCCATTGGAGTGTCCGTTGGCCCCGTTGACTCCGTTGACCACCGTCTCATCGTCGTAATGCAGTGTGAGACTGGTAGGTATCGGGCTCTCGTTCGCGCTAGCATCAAGGTAATGTCGCATTGTGATGCCAGCGAGCTTGTGCTCAGTCGTTGTAAAACGACCTTGCTTTCCAGGCGCACGACGGACGTTCTTCAGCTTGAAGACCTCTCGCAAGGTTGCTGCGATTGAAGGACCGACAAGCCTGGCACCGAAGCAGAAGTGGAGGCCATGGCCAAGGAGGGTGTACTCCTTGAAAGATCGATGAGGGTTGAGGATTTCGGGGTTCGGGAACGCAACAGGATCCATGGCTGCTTTTGATGTGGCAATCAAAACTGTGTGGCCCTTTTTGATGTGCACAGGTCCGCGAGCGCCATCCATGACCGTCACGTCTCTGGTCGCAACGCGAGGCAGGCCTGGTACAACTCCCCTATGGCGCATGCCTTCGTATACGAACCCTTGTAGTTCGCGATCGGAAGCTGCGGGGTCCATATGTGCAAGCTGAACGATACGTTCTTTGTACTTCTCATAGCCGGGGCTGAGGTACAGGTCGATCAACAGAGAGGCCTGTTGCGTAATGTTGCCGGCAACAGGTGCACCCATGCCAATGCAATCACCAACCTGATCTCCAATGGGCAGCTTTGTGTCGGCGAGTGCTTTGTATATGCGATCAGCATGGGGTCCGACCTCGAAAGCGCTCCCCTTCGCCATCCAATCGACCAAACCCTCCAGCCGACCAGTCTGGGTCTTAAGATGGGTCTCGAAGATCGACCGTAGCGGAGCAGCTGCTTTCATGGCGCCTTCCTTCAGCTTCCATTCGTTGGCCGGCATGATGTTGAAGCTCTGGTACATGAAGAGCACAAGGTAGGCAGTGAATGCTTCGTGGAGAGACAGCAGACCTTTTGGCTGCTCCTGCGTCTTAAGAGGCAGTGCAAAGCGCTCTGCAAGCCAGAGGATGGGCACGATGTTGGTCACATCTCGGACAATGTTGATTGAAAGCCTTCCTTTGGGTCCTTTGACGGAATTTTTCAGAATTTGGTTCCGAACATTAACGCCGAAGAAGTTGTTGATGTTCTTCTCAAACCCTTCTTCGAAAAAGATCTTGTGCAGTATGTTGGAACGATCTTCATGCTTTTTAGCATCGTCCCAACCAATCATGAAGTCATGACCTGCAGTACAGTTGCGAATCGCAGCCTGATACATGACGACGAAGCTATCGCGATCTTCGAAAATCTTCTTGCATCCCTCTTGTGTCTGGACGCTGACTATGTCGTAGTCATTGGCCGGTCTCTTGAGATCGTACTTCTCTAAAGCCTTGTTGCCTTGCACGATCCCCTTCGCCGCTTCTGGAGTGTAGAAAGGCAAGAGTGCGTACGTCGAAGTACCGGTGAAACCGCCGGGAAGGCCTTGGAAGATGAGTCTTGGGAACACTCCACCATAAGCGCCGGGCGTGGTTTGCTGCAACAGCGCAGCTCCCCAATTCGTCAGAGTGTTGGCGTTAAAGTCGTAGCTGAGGAAGCGATCGCCACGGACCAGGGCAACGGCATCGTCCAAGATACCTCGTCCAGTGGTCTGCCCTGGGCAGACTCCGCTTCCTGGCATAGCGGGCTTGGTGCACTCGGCCATCAAGCCGGGGTACAGTTCCATGTTTTCAATGTGACCATAGAGTAGCTCTGCGGCACGGGCTGTCTCCTTGTCTGCATTCCAGTCTTCGAATGTTTTGTACGGCTTCAGGTTCAAATACCGTCGGAACTCGTTGAGTGTACAGACGTTGAACATATCACGTGCCTGTAGCTGGCCCATCAAGTCAACAACCTTTAGACTGGCTGGGGTGCCATGTGCGCCAAATGCATGGGCGGGCTCTTCGATGCAGCTCTTCATCAGCTCAGCAAGCTCGCTGTCCTTGAACCTTCCGTCCGGTCCTCGTTGGAGGCCTCCGAAGGTCCAGTCTCTTGCTTCTGTGCCAGGAGCAAAGAGCTTGTGGCCATAGACCTTCATGACCTCCTGGAACATCTCGACGGTCACGTCGTCGATACTGCCCAAGTTAGGGTGCACTGAGCGTAGTATGTCCTCCATCCAATGGTCGTCAGCAGCACTGAGAGCGGCATGCCAATGGTAAAGAACGGCAAATTCTACGGACACGGCACTACCCGTGCCACGTTCGACGCGGGTGCCACCTTGTTTGATCTCTTTTCCAAGATCCAAGGACCACTCTGAATTGGCTCGAGGGGTATTCAGAATTGCTGCGACATAATCTTTCAGGACAACTGATGCAAAGAAACCAACGTTGATGTTGCGTGTGATTTGGAAGATGTCTTCGTCTTGCCTGGTGTGGAGGTGAGCGTCGTGCTGGGAGAAGGAATTTTGGGATCTTACCATTTCCTTGCCTTCTCGTCTAGCTGGTCCCAGGGCTTGTACTTGCCATCTTCGTTGACCGAGTACAACGATTCGGCGACATGGTTGTGATTTCTCGAGAACATCAACAGCACTGCAACGACGCCTGGCGGCATCATCATGATACGTTCCGATGCGATTGAATCTGGATAGATCAATCCGTTCTTGTATGTTCGGACCCGTTTTTGGTGCTCCCCTGTGTTGCCGTATAGTGTGCTCAGATCCACGTAGCTGGAGGTTTCGTTTATCCAAGGGTTCTCTCTGGACGTCTGGAAACATTCATGGATCACGATTGTTGCAAACGAGAAAAAGAGACGGTTCAAGCCTGAAGGATGTGGACGGAACGGACCGTCGCGCTTCAGCAATGCTTCGTACACGTCCTCGACGTCGGGAAGATTTGGCCCTTCATGACTTTGTCAGTTGTGCAATGTTCAACAGAGACCTTGACGCGTACCTTTTGGCTTGGATGGCGGCACATTACGCGCGTAAGGCGACCCAGCCTTGCCCATCTCTGGATTCCAAGGGTTGTTCCCACTACCATCATGTCGACGGTACCGTGCCGTAGGGCCAGCCATGGTGGGCGTGGGGTGTGGAAGATCGTGCCATAGCATTGTGATGAAGCCGTCCGAAACCTTCTCGCTGAGTCCGCTATTGGGCGGCAGCCCCTGCAGCATTTCGACGCCATGCTCTAGCAAAAGATCCTTATCGTCCAGAGGATCGCCAGACGCCAGTGTAGTGATTGCCTCAAGTGCGAATCTGGCGTTTTTAACGCCGAGATTCTTGAGATCATGGCTCATAGTCGTCTTCTCATTATTCTTCATACCGCTCGAGGCTTCAGCTGACCGGCCATCGCTGGCTTTGGTTGGCTTCTTCCTAATGGTGCCCAGCAATGATCGCAGTTGGCCAGGCATAGTGAAGGATGGCACACGTCACCACGTGCGAGCGCAAACAATGGATGAAAAGACGAAGAGAGTCAGGGACGTGTAGGAATAAAGTGGAGGTGGAGTTGAACAATATGGAGGAAAAGATTCGGGGTCAGGAGCGTCTTTGAGGCAACTACAGCACATGCCGAACCGCATCCCCACGGTAAGAGCAACGCAATGACATCGCTAGCAAGCACGATCATGCAGTGTACTGGTCGGCGAATGCCTTGCAGACCCTCACCCAGTCAGTGCACATGGTATCACGCCCGTATTGGCATAATGAGGATTTGGGTGGGATACTCAATGCCAAAGCTTCGGTAGATCCAATTAATTAAATCTCATTGGTGGTGGCTGGCTGAGTGGAGTGCAGTGTTCGCTAGCCAAAGCTGAATTGGGACAAGAAGCGATGCACACCAAGACTAATAAATGAACAGCATGTGAGCGGCGATCTCGTCTTCACCGATTGCCTGTGGCTGGTAGTCAATGTACGACATGTCGTTGCGTGCAGCGAATGCAAGGGTGGTACGCGATCATTGGATGTGGAGATACCTAGGGGCTGAAGGAGGTAGCAGGCGTAGATCAGTGCTAGCTAGTCGTAGTGACCACGCATATGGATGGTCGATCCCAGGAGCTTAACAGTAGATCGCAGATAGACGAGGTATGATGGAGGGGCTGGCTTTTGCGGACGGCAGTCCGCCAGATGCTTGAGGTCAGTAGTTCCTGGATGCATCCCACACCCAAACCCCACCCAGCATGCCGAACCAGACGCGAGCAGAGTGTTGACAGCTGGAAGGCATAAATCCACCATGCCAAGTGCACCAAACGCGAAGCGAAGCGGCGTGTGAGCAATGGTATACACATGGCCCACAGACCAAGTTGCACTGCGCACGCTGCTGCAACGATGAGACCGGACTGTCCATTCAGCTGGTGTGGGCCCACTGCACGAGACTCTTGCGCCACACACGAAATACCGGGGTCTTGCACGAAACACTCGGGCAAATACAAACGCGATCGGCCTGTACCGAGACGCGGTTCGGGTCTGGAAAGTTGGAACAGATGTGCGGAAGAAAGGACGATCGATGCGGGCCGCTTCCTAAAGTGGGGCCTCCGCCCGATCCGGAACTGCTTTCTCGACGACGTCGCCGAACTCGACGATTTGCTCAAGATCCGCATCATCGATCAACAGCACTGCATAAGCGAGCTTCCAATTCGAGCCAATCACTAGCCGAGCGATCATGAAGACGTGCACCATGCTCTCTGCACTCCCTCGCTCCAGTCAAGTTGTGAACTCAATGTGCAGCAGTTCCCCACTTCCAATATATGCTCGGTGTGGCCGTCAGAAGATCCCATTGGCACGTCTGGTCGTTGTTGAATACGTGTAATCATCTGCTCTGGAAGCAGCGTGTCACGAGAGGACGCTCTCGCATTGCAGAAATAGACGGACCACGCGGTCTCAGCGCCAGCCCTTCAAGCAGTACCGCTAGCGGCCTTCAGCGTGATGGTTATTGCTCTGCAGCTTGAACCATGGTTGCCAATGTCTTGCTTTCTAGATTGCAAATGAATTCCACGACGACATTGAATACCTCTTGTACAACCGAGGACTGTTGGCTTGTTTTGTGCAACACGATAGGGACGCACCAGCTGCTGTGTAGCATACCAAGAGCTCTCAGAAAACGCTCATGCAACATGTGAATCTCCACGAGGTCGAAGGATCAGAGAGCTCGGAGCCTTTTTGGGCGACGGTGATCGACCAGCACATGCATGGTGGCTGATGAAGCAACGCCGGACGTGGAGTTAGCGGTGCACCAAACCTGAACGGTAACCACAATTGCAGATGGAATCTGTGTAGACGATGGCCATTACCCTGGCCACAGAATATTTACGTGAGTCGCTATACCGGTCATTGCTCCCTTGCCGTCAGTCGCGACTGCCTACTTCCTTTCTCACCAAATCTGCAGAATGGTGCCACAAGAGACCGAGCAACAACGCCCTCAGGGCATTCCGTCACGTGCTGTTTCCCGCTCACAGCAAGACAGAATGGAGTCTGCCGCCCCTCTGCAACGTCGAGGTCACGTACGCAAGCAGTTCGTCCTGTGCTTCGATGGCACGGGTAACAAGTTCAGCGGGACTGATGCCGATTCCAACATCCTCAAGGTGTATCGCATGCTTGACCGCAATGGCGATGATCAATTCCATTACTATCAGCCTGGCATCGGGACCTATGTTGCGCAGACTAACAGCTCTATGTCTAAGAGAGGGCGAATCGACAGACTCAAACACTGGTACGCAAAGGCAAAAGACAGCGCCGTCGGTAGGTCCTCCTATAGTGTTCAACTCAATATTCAGGAGACGTTCATTGACGGTATAAGGCACGTCGTTTGATCTCCACGTTATGGCTGGCTATCGGGTAAGTCGACTATGCTGAGCCCTTGCGGGCAGCTCTGAATCAGAGCACGAGATATCTTCAGCTCCTTCCTGACGCGATCCAGTTCTTAATGAGATACTACACACCAGGAGACGACATATATTTCTTCGGCTTCTCAAGAGGTGCATACACCGCTCGCTTCTTAGCGGAGATGCTTGATCACGTCGGTTTACTATCAGTGAGTTACTAACACATCCGAAGCCACGACGTTACTGACATACTAAGGCTGGTAACGAGGAGATGTGCCACTTTGCCTGGAAGTAAGTACCCTTGAAACGGCTCTAGGCTGTGAAGCTAACAGGCAACGTAGGACATTTCAGAAGTGGCAATGCCGGTTGGAAGGCGACGAGGAGGAGAAGAAGGAGAAGAGGAAGCTGCTCGAGTTCATGTGCGCATTCAGGGAAACGTTCAGCCGCCCGGTGCGTGCGATCCGCTTCCTCGGTCTTTTCGATACGGTCAACAGTGTGCCACACTTCGAGAATGCATGGATGCAGCGCAGCCGGTTTCCCTATACCGCAAGGAGTTCAGCGCGGGTCATACGGCATGCCGTTTCGATTGATGAGCGGCGTGCAAAGTTCCGGCAGGACCTCATCTCACAAGCGAAACCAGACCATGCGATGCTTTACAAACGACACCATAGGCGTCATCACATGAAGGAGCCTTCTAACAGCGGCGACACGAACGACGATGATGATATGTGTCAGGACGAAAAAGACGCCGAGCAGCCTAGAGGGCGTCGCGATACCCTCGCTCCGCCTCAAAACTTCAGAAACCCACACGAGACTTCAGGCGTGCGTAACTTGAGCCCAAACTATTCGTGTAGTGGCGTATCGATACAATCGACGGATCCAATTCACACACAGGACTCTTGGGATGAGGATGAGGGTGAGCAGGATATTCAAGAGGTGTGGTTTCCGGGCTGTCATGCGGTAAGTGTGATGGGCAACCTCGAGAGCGCACAGCCTGACTTCTATTAGGACATTGGCGGAGGCTGGCCTCTCGACTCAGGTCACGAAGCTGCTTTGAGCCACGTGCCTCTAGTATGGATGGTTCGCGAGGCACAGAAAGCTGGCTTAGAGTTTGATGACGAGAAGCTTGAAGCTTTGAGCTGCAGCCACGAAGATCGCACATTTGGCGGCCCGCGTCGTCAGACAATAGTTCCCGCCATCGCTGTCGACCCAGCTTCGCCCGCTCTCGACGGTAGCCAAGCCAACAGGAACGAAGCAGCTGACGTCTTTATTGACGCCCAGCACACGCTGATCCATCATCACACCCACCCGGACACTAGTTTCCACAGAAAGCTTCACTACGCCGCCACACAGGGCCGCATACACGACGTGCTTCGGTTTGACAACGGTGCTGGAACAATGGGCGTAGTATCCTGGAACATCATGGAATACCTGCCCTTCCGCCGTATGGATCTCTGCGAAGACGGGTCCTGGAAAGCCATCCGTTGGCCACTACCCAAAGGCGAGACACGCGACATCCCAGCCAATGCCACGATCCACTCCAGCGTCATCAGGCGTATGCTCGCAGATCCGACCTATCGGCCCGGCAATCTGATTGTCGGTGGCGGAGGGCGAGGCGTAAGGAGAGCCCCCAAAGATATGGGTATCGGCAAGTGGATATGCTCTGGCGAGGATGGACATCCCGTGGGCGAGTGTTTTGTCAGGAAGGAAAAGCCGGTCAGGAAGGCGACGGAGCAGAGCTCGCATTCTAACGTCATGCCGAGTGGACCTCAGGGGAACTACTTTTCTGGTCGGTGAGCTGGTATACTCGTGGTTGGCGAACGATGCGGGTCTGTGTGTTCTGAGGCGTTGTTGGTGCAAGAGTGCCTTGACGATGATCCTAGATCCTAGATCCTAGATCCTAGGTACAATTTCTATCCATTATTGCTGGCAACCACGTACGGAAGGTGTGATCTTGCTCCTTTGACTCGTTCGGCATAGATGTGCTCGGTTTTGGGATGAAGTATCATCGTGTCTGAGCAGACTCAAGTCCAAATAACAAGACTCTTCTTCCACGAACTCACACGGTTAATGACGATGAAACGTATTCTAGTGCGATACCACGGGGTGCTAGTAGTCGCTGCGACAGAGGTGGGGGAATAGCAAGTGTCGTGCTGAACCATGTCACCGCGCACCATCCGGTCTGCAGTCACACGTCTCTGGATCGAAGAGCATCAAACGTAGCATGGAAGACGGGTGTCGTGATTGTTCAATTGGATGATAGTGATGTAAGAAGAAGAAAGAAGAAGAAAAAAGAAAGAGAGAAGGAGAAAAAGAGAGAGGGTCATCAACAAACTCCGAATCTTATGCGCAGATGTCGAAAGCGCATCGCGCCTCTCTCTCTCTGTAAAAGAAACGAACGTCTACATGCCTCCGCATCAAATGCTCAGTCGCTCAAATGCTGCAAACCAACGGCGCACAGAAAGAACAGTAAAGAAAGTAGAGAGAAGCTAATAGACCGAGCAGCTAACTTGTGCCCGGGTCATGGCCGACGTGAACATGGCCTGCATGGCCATGTAGTGGAAGACGATACCTCCCAGTACGGCGAGGTGCCAGATGTTGTGGCTGCAGCCAACGTAATCGAAGAAACCGGGGAACCAACGCTCAGGGCACTTGCTTGCGTACAGCACCGCGCCGGTGATGTACACAATCAGGCTCTTGGTGATGGGCGCATAGAAGTACAGCGCCCATTGAGGGCCGCGGGTCCAGGACAACTGGAAAAAAGGTATGAATCCCGTCAGGGCGAGAGAGCAATAGAAAGCAACACGCAGCCAGGCCATGTCGGCGCGATTGAAGGTTGGCTGCCAGGGAAGGATAACGCCACCAATACCAAGAGCAGCTGTGAGGATCATGTACGACCAGCGAGAGACAGGCTCGCAGTAGAAAGCAGCGTACTCGGTGGTGAGGATGGAGGCGGCGACGAGAAGTGAAATGCCTGTGTAGTCGACGCAGGCGAAGCGCTCAAGCAGCGTCTGTTCCGAGATACTGCTCATGGTGTGCCAGATGGTGGAGCAAGCGAGGCACTTGCATGCTGCGAAGAAGAAGACGCCAGCAATGAAGATGTCGGCCTTGCTTGATTGGCTCCAGTTGACGCTGGAGGGGTAGAAGTAAAAGGCCAAAGCGAGGACCATGATGAAACCCAGGAGATGGGACCAGATGTTGACGAGCTCATTGTGGAGACCGAAGACAGACCGCACGCAGGCCCACTTGCCTTCCGAGAAGCGGTAGCCCTTGAGGATGTGGGGGTTGATTCTCCAAGGCTCAGGCAGGTCGTCGTAGTGAATCAGGCCACGCTCCTTTGCGCGGGCCAGGGCGCGTTGCACACCGTGCTCGATTGTGATCTCGACGGTTTCACGAGCTCGGCGAGCCTTGTCGAGACCGCTGTCGACGACGCCTTTGGCAGCTTCGATTCCTTCGTCCATCTTCCTCCGACCACTTTCGTACATGTCGTGGGCGTACGAGCCAAGGGTACCGTCTCTCAAGGCATACGCGCGTGTTTCAAACTCGGTCAAGTACGAGTCCATGAGCTGGATTCCTTCCATGACCTTCTCGCCCAGCGTCTCTTGCGACTCGAGCGCTTCTTTGTATCGCTCCTCGAGTGTCTCGACGAAGACGGAGGCCTGTCGACGTCCAGCTTCGAGAGCGCCGTCGGAGATCTTCGAGCATGATTCGCGCACGGTAAGGAGGGTGGTGTATGCATACTCGACGCCTGCGTCGTATTTGAGATGGCCATAGTCGTCGAGAAGGTCCAAGCGGCAGTTGAGGTCAGCCAGGAAGTTGCGGAGCTGTACGTGGCGTCAGTCAGTCATGGCGACGGCACTCGCGGAATGAGAGGCTTACCATGAGGTGGAAGTTTTCCGCTTCATGAACGCAAGATTTGGTATGCCATGAATGACGTCGCTGGCGGTGCTCCTCAAAGGTGCCATAGCCGGGGCGGCGCAAACGCTGGACGGGCTCTTCTTGCAAAGTCATGACGGCGGTGCTCACACCCGCAGAAGACGTGGAGCGCGGCATGAGGGGCATTCAATTGATATGTACAGGCGCGCGGGGCTGGTGGAGGCGTGGCGAGGGCCGCGGTTGCTGAGCGGTCCAATCAATCGATAACGGTCCCTGATCAGGAAGGTCGGAGGTTGACGGCGTGACAAGACGGCTGGCTGACCTTTGCATGTGCGCGCAATGGGGCTTTCTGGCTGGGTGGCTTGCTGTCAAGGAGTGAATGAGGGACTCCGGGCTAACGAGTTGGTGGGCTGTTCTCTCCGCGAATGAGTGGAGTCCAAGGCGCGGCGTGGATGGCGGCCGAGAGCAGAGTGGACGGGCGCTGGTCGCAGAGAACTACGAGATCATGTACAGGAGGAAAACCGAGAGCAACGGCGCTGTGGGCGGCAGAGTGCCGATTGAAGTCTGGAAGAAGGCGGGAGGGTGGAAGCGACGGCGCCTTTCGCGTTGGCGCTCGTCATCCAAATTTCTCATCCGAGGCATCGAAAGGATGGGGCTGCTTCGGTGCGTCCCGATCCCTGCAAGTCCTGGCGTTGTTCAGGGACAGAACATGCGTTCATGCTAGAGCTGAGGGCTGAGGGCTGAAAGCTGACAGCTGACAGCTGACAGATGGCAGGCGAATTTTCCACGCATCGCTTTCAACGGCGCATATACAATGCAATTGCTTCCCATCGAGCATGATCCAGAGCAGCAGAGCACGCGGGAGCATGTGGGGAAAGCGGCTCGAACGGCTTGGCACTGGCTGGATTCGACTTGGTGCCCTTTTGCTGCCAGCAGCATCCATCGCGCTTCGCCAACGCACCGTTTGCTTGATCTTAATTGTTATGAGCAACAGTTGATCATCTACTTTCTTTTGCAGCACATTCCACTCGATCTCATGTTCAATCCATCTTGTTTGGTTTCTGCCGCTGCGTATGCAAGGCTGCTGGCTGACCCACGAGCTGGCTGGTTACCCCTGACTGCGTCATGCCAACCAAGCCTGTGATGCCAGACATTGTGGAGCGTAAACTGATAGCAACGTGAGACTAACATCTTCCTGCGCAGGTTGCGCGACTATCGTGCAGTTTCTATCGTCGCTGCTCATCTGCTTCAACATCTACGTACGTCTGTGCAACCTTGCTTCGACTGTGCAACATGTACATTGTACACCACATGCGCCAAGCACTCGGCTTGCACTCTCTGCAAAGTTGCAAATCGAGAAAATCAGCCTGAGCCCTGAACATCACACACACTCGCACCTTCACGAACATGAGCACTCACCGGACCCTTTGTACGGGATCCCTTGTCAAAGCGGCATCACCTCCAGGTGTTACCAACAGAGCCTCACCCCTCACGCGTGGCCAATCGTCTTTGCGCTCTCGGCGTCAGGTGTGCAATGCCTTAGCGCAGCTTATCCTATTTCATACTTCGTACGGAGTACTGCAGCGCGAACCCAGTCCAAACTATACTGGGCTTGCCCGGCAACGCCACCATCTCGCCGAGCTTGCGTTCACCAATTCCTTTTGCGTATGCAGATTCGTTGCCTGCTCGCTCGTCAGCCAATCACCGACGCCTTGAGCTCCGCTTCGCATTCCCGGTCAGTAGCGATGCCCTGCATATCTTAAACCTGCCATGACCTCAGATCACGAGCATCACAACCTTGCGAACCATTCGGCAATTTTCTTGACTTCTCCACATAACACTTGTCAGTCCGAATTTTGGATGCTTCGATAGTAACCAACCATGGCCGTACTCGCGGCAATATTACCGGTCGTTTCGCGCAGCTCTTGTCTCGTACTGGAACTGTACCATTTCGCCGCTTCGTCACCCGGGGAAGCAAAAGACTTTGTGAAGGTTGCGAAAGCAATCAACAACTTTGCCTCGATCCTGAAGCAGGTCGGAACTATCATCAAGGAAGACGACCGGCTACCTTCTTACGAGGTATGTTCCTTTCTGCAAGCCTGCTATGCCACCGCTCAACCCATAATTCGCACGTGTCTGGCTGAAGGGATGTTGGCTGAGGACAATTTCTTGACAAGGCCGATATTCGAACCAGTCTTCTGGTACATGTTAGACACGGAGATAAATATGGTGTTATCGTAGTTTCATGGTGGTACTATGCACCTCTAGGCTGACACTACAGACAGGCTCTGGATGTTCTGGAGGATGTTACCGTGCAGTCACAAACCGTGTTAAAAGAGATCGAAAACGCGACTGAGCTCCGCAGAAATGAGCACAGCGGCGGAAAAAAAGAAGCCCCATCGTCCAGGAATCTTTCGCGAAGCGGATCGCTCAATGCGACCAGGCTGGCCTATCTTGCTGCACATCTCGAATGTCTGAGATTGACACTAGCCGTTCTCTTACAGACTTTGTATGCTGCCCAGAGCATCATGTGGTCGAAGTAAGCTGACATCCCCATTTTCGTACGCCTGTATAAAGCGGAGCAAGCCGCCATCGACACCTTTACATAACTTTGCTGACAATCCCCGGCAGGCTTCGCCCCACAGTATCGCCAAAGCAAGCGGCAAAAGCGGTGACAAACGAGAGGATTCAGCTCCAAACACTCATCATAGAGCAGCAAATGTCGATACTCGCCACATCTGTGCTCCATGAGCAAATCCCTCGTCATGATGCTAGATTTCTGATGGAAGCGGACAGCTCCCAAAGCCTTGTCATGACAGGGTCCGAAAACACATCGCCCAATCCGAATCACCTCTTTCAGTATCAAGACAAGTGTCTTGGGAGTCTTGATACCTCCGGTTCCACAGAGGATGAGTGGCTACCGACGGTATGTAGCGTCGCTGGCGCGCGAACTGAGCAGCTGTTGGAAAGGTGGACAAGTCTACCAGACTTTGACCACCGCCTCCGTGATGCAGAACGCAGAGCGCGTACCCAAAAACACGAGAACCAGCAAGCAACCGTCGAATCGGATAGTGAAGAGAACAAGCGATCAAGGTACGGTCCTAACGGTTCAGGCGTCGCTTCACATACATCTCAGCGATCTGGCAGCGTGCAGCCACTGTTCATGGATACGACTTCTTTGCCCATTCCTGTGCCCACCTCGAAATTTGGGCCGTCGGCTCCCATTTCACCAGCGGCCTCACCGAGAGCTTCCCGTACTACATTCGAAACACCCGCATCGCCTCATACTAGCATAGGCAGTTTACCTATGGAAGCAGCTGCAGCAATCGAAGCTCAAGAGGAAGACGAAGGTCTGGAACTCGAGATACCGTGGAGCCTCCGCACCTCGAGATATGAATGGAAGTATATTGATGGTAAAATCGTTAGCTCGAATACCGATCTACCACCTTCAACTGCATATGCAGAGCGTCGGAACTGGACAGAAGTCATGGCCAGCTGGGTCTGCAAAGAAGCCATCCAGGAAGCTGGCTACAGGTTCACGCAGGTGCAGAAAGAGAGAAAAGATGGACGGAGGACGAGGTTCGACACCTGCTTCTGCATCGAGCAGCCACTGAAGTTCGATCAAGTCAAGCACCTGGTTGAGCGGACAGTCGAGATATATCGAAAGAACGTACCAGCAACCCCGCCTCAGCCCGCACCGCCACGCATCAGGCGTACTTCCTTTGATCGACCACCTGCTGGCCCGTCTCCAAGCTATCTGGCTAAGATGGCTGCCCAAGACCGTGATCGAACACCCACTGCAAGTAGGCCTCAGGTGCCCTTGGAGCGTTCATCAAGTACGCTGTCGTATCCTCCGCCACCACCGCCATTGGACCGCTCGATGTCTATGCCGGGGCCAGGCATGTTCGCCCCACCACCCTACCCACCAAGTGTCAACTCGCGGGCATCAAATCCGCCCTTGACAATGCCTACCCCAGGGACAATGCCTGTACCGATGCCCAACGGCCAATACTCGTCACTACCGCCGCAAAGTCCCTATTCTCCACAGATACCACCTCCACCGCCGAACGCACAACAATACCCTTACCCACCACCTGGTGCGCCTTACAACAACTACCCTTATCCGCCACACATGCAACCCTACGCCAACCCATCGAACGTGCAGTCGCCACTACGCCAGTCGTATCCTGTCCTCAGACCAATGGACAGGTATGACGACGACTCCATGACCTCGGACTCGGGCAGTGGGGAGCGGCGGAGACGCAGGTCGAAGTCACGGAGAAGGTACGACAAGGAAGGTGAAGGGAGGAGGAAAAAGCATGGGAAGAGCGCGGCAGTGGGGACATTGATGGGGATTGGAGGGCTGACGGCGTTGCTGGATGGGCTGGGTGGGTTGTGAGGTGTGGAAGGAATGATTGAGCGTTTCCGTTTGTTGTTAGCGGAATGGAACAGTTTGATAATGCACGCCTTTTACCATGTATGCACAACACCACGTTCTATGAAGAGCCTGGTTTTGATCAAGCTGTGACTTTGACCCAGGGAGCATGCACAAGCCACCACACAAAAAAAAAAAAACGAGCTTCGTTATGTATCGAGAATCCAGTTGCAGAAGTTGTTTAGTAGGAGCCACGAGGCCGTCCGTGCCACTGTATCTTGCGATGTGCCATCAATATCCCAAACGCCGCGCTATGCATGAAGCAGATCTTTCCTTCTTCTTCCTTCCCGGCTTGCGCGCCTCGTTCACCGACTATCAGCGACATCCGGCAGCCTCTCGATGACGTACTTGCCCTTGGCCACGCTCACAATCGGCACACCGGGAATCTTTCTGATGCGCCTCTTCAAATCCCTATCGTTGGTCGCGACCAGATAGATCCTGTGCTTCATGACCCTCTCCACGATACAGTCGTCGGCATAGGTGCCCTTGTGGTCGCACTTGAGGCGCTCCCAGCGCTCATCTCTTGCAATGCGCAGCGCGATTCTGTACTTGGGGCCGAGTTTTTCCAGCTCGGCCATGACGCAGGTGGTGATGATGGGCGTGGCTTTTGCGTACAGGAGGTCCATGAGGGCCTTGTCGAGCTCGAGCTTGGCGTGCACCGTGTGCGAGAGGAAGTTGGTGTCGACGAGGACCGAGTAGGGCGGGCCCAGGGCCGTGTTGGCTTGGAAGAAGAGGGCGGAGGAGACTTGGGGGATTTCGCGCTTGGCTACTTCGGCGGCGGCTTTCTTCTTCGCTTCGAGCTCGCCGTCTTCTTGGTTCTTCTTTCTGCGGAGGGAGGTCAGTAGAGTGGACGGAGAGGTGGCAAGGCGCGCGGCGCATACAGTCTTCCATCCTTTTGACCTGTGAGTTGTCAGCGCTGCACACGTTCGCAGCGTTCCTTTTGTGTGAAACCTACCGATGACTCTCTTCATCTGCGCAAACTTGCGCGTCTTCTTTTGGACACCCATGGCTGCGAGAGGCTGCTGTGCTGGTGCGTTCGTGCTGCGAATGTCGATAGGGCGCTGATACTTTTTGGTGGAGTTGATGCCAAGAGTTCGAAAAATGTCGGCGTAAGCAACGACCGATGCCACGCTAGCGACAGGGCAAAGGCAAGCGGGTCCAAAATAGCAACAGCAGGTGCAGCACGCAGGGACACGTCTAGCAGGCAAAGGGTTCACGATGAAAGTTTCGATGCCCTATCCAGGTCCCCGACAAGGTATGAGTGAGCCCAGCAAGTACATCACACAGCATATTGTTTTCTTGCCTCTCGCCGTTGCTCTTGAATCGTCTTTGGCAAGTCTGTCATCGTCCCTCGCTCATCTCGCCGCCCCATTCCGATCGCTAGCCCGTGCCAAACACCAAGCGAACTGGGCGCTCGATCCTCAACTCCGCCCCTGCAGGCCCGTTCTCTCTCCGCCAACAGCCTAGCACACAGGGCCGTCTCCACCTCTCGCTGTGCTGTCGCTCGCTCTATCCAGGCATCACCGCATTTGGCCCACGAGCGACACTCTTCACCGGCCACGAACAGCCTCGGCCCCTGAGACACGGTCGGTCGCCTAACTCGGCGTCACCCTTCACCACGCCGTCCCCTCGAGCGGGCCCCTCAATACCCCAAACCACACGACAACCCACGTCGAACGTCGTACGAACTTCGGAATGCGCTCCTCGGTAGGGTTCCTGGGCCTGCTGCTCGTCGCAGCGCCTGCCGCTCTTGCGCAGGGCAACAACAACTTGCCGCAATTGTCAACAATACAACAGCCAGACGGAGAGGGAGCGTCATCCAGCGCAGCGGCGTCGTCGTCGGCGGCACCCTCCTCGGCCCAGACATCCACCTCAGCAGCAGCGTCGAGCCAGGCGCCGTCAGGAACAACAGCTGCCACCGCTGACAATGGCGGCAGCTTCCCAACCGTTACGCAAGGCATCGTCGGACTGTCCGGCCTGCCTACGATTGCTGGTGTTGGTGTGCCCAACCAACAGGTCCCAGACACAGCTGGTGCGCTCTTCATGCAAAAATCAGATCTCCCAGACGGAACCGTGTTCATCTGCGTTGGCGCAATCCTGGGTTTCCTTGGTGCTTGCGTGCTTCTGTGGCGTGGTCTGGTTGCGTGGTCGCTGCACAGATCTGTCAAACGCGCTGCTCTGGCGCAGAACCTGGCTGATATGAAGGCCATGTCAGCAGTACCTGGCAAGAAGCGTGGAATGTACACCCACGTCGGTGCCAACTCTACCATGTCTCTGGATCACCTTGCTGCGGCGCCGACTGGGCATTCAAAGCCCCAAAAGCCATTTGCTCAAGCTCCTGGTGGCACACCTCCCCGAACGACGTCTTCCTTGTTTTTCTCGCCTACCGCAGGTGGTGCAGCTGGCCTCGCAGCCCCGGGCAATCGCTCGTCAAACTACCTGCCTGCAGGTTACTATGCCAGTGGCAACGCAGCGCCTGCTGGCGGAGCTCCCATGGCGCATGTAGGCGGACATGCTGGCCACTTATCAACCAACTCGCTGGCGCTCCCAGGCAACCGCTTCAGCCGAGCATCTGGCGTCTCGCCGCCAGGATCGCCGTCGCTTCCGCCCTCGCGCGGCTATGACCGTTCTCCGCCGTCGAGGGATGGTTACTCGAACTATAACCGTAACAGCGTCGCTGGCCCCAACACAGCAGGCAATACAAGAAGCAGTGTCTACGGCCACGGCAACGGCAACGGCACCATGAGCAACCTGTCTTTGAACGTGGCCGGCGGAACTACAGAGGCTGGTGGCCGAGCGCCGAGTGCGTATCTTGAGGATTTGTTTGAGAACCACGGCGGTTCGCACTCGCAAGAGAGGTTCTAGAAAGATCTCGAGCAGCAGCAGCCCGTCATGCAAAGGATGTCGAGGTCGCAATCTTTGATTGATCGCACGGCTGATATCTACCGCGCTGTATACACGACGGGTCGAGAACGGGTTTGGGATATCGAGATGGCGTTGGAGAGATCCAGGTCTGCATGCATGTGGCAGCAGAGCAGGGAGGGTCGGCGGAGACCAAGATCCGCGCCTCTGTTATGATTTCGACACACCACATTAACCAGGATCTTGGTGCTAGGTATCCTTGTGTTGTGTTGAGGTCGTGCTGCATGCGCGGGTACGCGTAATACCTCGTCGACTGCGGCGCTGTGCCACGTTTGCGAAACGAGAAGGTGTCACCTCGCTCGTTCATTGTTCTTATGATTGTTGCAGCCCCGCGCTTGTTTCCCTCTTTTTTTTTTCCTTTTCCCGCATGAGCAGGTTTTGCTAAAGCATCATGGCTGTGTGTTTTGCTTTGATTCAGTTCTTGTCTATAGATACCTTGAGATAGCTATTGTTCGTAATGACGCGAGGAAGGAGAACATCATCATGCTTTTGGTAGTACCCATGCCCTAGCTTGCCGTGTCGTGCCGTGCCGTGCCGTGTCGTGTCGTGCCGTGTGATGTGATGTGATGGACGTGTTCTGTACACTGCAGTCTCGTTCGTGGTATCCGCGTCGTGATCGCATGTCCTACGCACCAATCCAGCCAACCCGCCCCTGCTGATCTCGGTCGTTTCGTGCGTGCGTGCGTGCGTGCGTGGATGCACTGTAAGCAAGCAGTACATGCACATGGGGGCAGGAAGGGCAGATTCGACGTGAAGAGCAGCAAGGTGTTCAGCAAATCATGCATATACGTCTTCCGGTATCAGGATATCTAGTTCGCGATGACAAGGCTCCCGCGGACGCGTCGTTCATTGGCTGGTTGGTGCTGGTGTACCGGGGCTAGGTAGCTGTTGATTATCTTGATTCTTGTGAGGCGAACACGTTGGCAGCATGGCATGTATGAGCTGGTCAACACGTGCGGAACCTGCGCAAGACGCCAGAGCCGCCTTTCGAGCATGCAGCCCACAAAAGGGAGCACGGCATTATGAAAAAAAAACGAAAGAATCATGTCACGAAGAATGTTTGTCGTAAAAATAGTCCTACGCATCTAAAGAGACGGCAATGCGTAGGGTGGAGTAGACACGGTCCTGCTAAAAACCTATTTTCCTCTCCCACTCGAAGGATATGTTGCTCTCTGGCCATCGGGCGAAGATCCAGAAAGCAGGCAATCGTGGGGTATGTGTGTGTGCATGTATCGAGGTAAGTCTGTCGAGACTACCTGTACCACAAACGCACTTGGCGAGCAGCGCAGCAACAGCAGCAGCAGCTGCAGACGACAGATGGATCGTCTGGATAAACAGCAAGCCGGCTCGCTGGCGTGCAAAGTGTTTGTTGGTGGATGTGGTGAGCCAGGGGAACAAAAAAACTCAGAGACGTAGGCGTTTTGCGGCCAATCGTCGGCCCGGGGCGGCTTGGCGCTTGCGAGCCATCAAAATCTGCAGCGCGGTCGCCCATGGGGTTTTGGTTCCTTACACACACACAAAATACATTTGGACGATTAATCAACGGCCACGACGGGCACATCTACCGCGTGGTTGTCATATTTGCGTTCTAGAGTGAGATTGGCACTTTTAGGCTTCGGGCTGGTTACGCTCTTTCTTCGGAGAGGGTTCGATAAAGCTTGGAGCCACCTGCGTGACCCTACATACTCGTTCTTTGCTGCGTGAGGGTGTTGGCGACGATTCTTTGGGCTTGGAGGTTTAATGTGGATTGCTGGGACGATCTTGCTTGGCCAATTTCGCTGGTGGTCGCCGGTCCGTTTCGTTCAGCATGGAGGCTTCCTGGTCAGTTCCGTGTTGAGCTTCTGGCAGAGATGAGAAGCGTGTTTGGCAGATGACCAAGGAGACGTCAAAACGCTCGCTGCCGATGTGCAAAGGGATATTGGGACCGATGTGCACAGTTTCTGCATGCCAGCTACTGTCATGCCAGCGGCTGTCATAGCAGCCACTGCCAACGCGAACAGGGGCAAGGCTGAATATAGCCAGCGCCAGGCCCAGCAGGCCCAGGGTTCTGGATGGAGCGACGCCATGTGCTGAAGCGGAACGGGGTTGCATTACTCGTCATCGCGTGCGAACTAAGCAACTCTTCGCGGTCTCCTTTCTTCTCTGCTCTCGTGTCTGGCTTGCGGTTGAAATGTCCGGGCGTGCAAATTGATCGCTGTGCTGTGCTACGTGTTCGCCGTGCCGTCCTCAAGTCCCCGCCGAATACGCACGTTCTACCGCTCCTGCACTGAGCTCCGGTCTGCGTAACGCTTACGGCGCGACGACATGGCTTCCGCTCTGAACAAACGCCAGCAGGCGCGTAACGAGCGCCAGCTACAGGAGCTGATCAAGACAGTGCCTGGAAACGGGGCATGCGCCGACTGTGGTGCGAAGAATCCAGGTAAGGGGAGCGTGCATACTCAAGGAGCCAGGCTGACGAGGACACAGGATGGGCAAGCTGGAGCGTACGTCTTCCTCACAGCGAGCTCTACACCGTCTCTCGACAGAGAATCCAGTACTGACTAGCGATCGCAGTTGGGCATCTTTCTATGCATGCGCTGCGCAGCCTTGCACCGCAAGCTGGGAACACACATCTCCAAGGTCAAATCGCTGAGCATGGACAAGTGGGATAATGCGCAGGTTGATGTGAGAGGAAACATGACCAAGCCGGCCTGAGACAGCACTGACGGTAGTAGAACATGAAGCGCATCGGCAACGCAGAGTCGAACAAGATATACAACCCGCGCAACGCGAAGGCGCAGATACCAATCGATGTCGACGAAGTAGACGGTGCTATGGAGCGCTACATTCGACAAAAGTACGAGCAGCGCATGTACATGAACGCATCGCAACCGGGCACGCGACACAACACGGGCAGTACGAGCTCCGAAGACAGACCGCCGCCACTGCCGCCGAAGCCCACAGGGCGGTTTGGCTTTGGGCTGAGGAAGACGTCAACATCGAAGAATCTCTCGCCTCCAACATCTCCAGGCTTAGGATTTGGACAGGAAACCTCGCCGCCGCGAGTCAACAAGCCATCCCGAGTCTTTGGGTCCAACATACACACGTCCGGCGATGGTCTCGACTCGAAATTGGCGACGCTGCGAGACATGGGTTTCCCAGACGACAAGCGCAACTCGACCGTCTTGAAGGGCTTGAACGGAAATCTAGACAAGACTGTGGAGGCGTTGATCCGGCTGGGGGAGCAGGGTACTGGAAAATCTGGACGCACGACGCCGACTCCACCTGCGAAGAATGCCGCAAATGGCCTGTCGTTTGACAATGTTCCGCACAACGCATCTGCTGCGACTTCGACCAATCCGTTCGACGCGCTGGATGCGGCGCCTCTGGCTCAGCAGCAGCCTCAGAATCAGCAATTCAACTACAGTGGGCAGCAACAGCAGGCAAACCAACAGGCGAACTCCTACAATCCATTCTTGTCACAGGGCCAGCAAGGCCAGTATCAGCAGGGAGGAGCACAGCAACAACAAAACTACGGCCAGCAGCAGCAATCCCAGCAGCATCAACCAACTCAGCAACAGCAGAGCTATGGCCAGCCGTACAATCCATTCGGGCAACAGCATCAGCATCAGCCTCAGCAGCAGCAGCAGCAGCAGCAATCGCAACAGAGTCTGGAGCAGTCGTTCCATGGTATGCAACTGTCCCAGCAACAGCCTCAGCAGTATCAACAGCCACAGCAACCTGCACAGCCGTTGTTTCCAAATCGGACAGGAGGACTCGCCCAACCTAACCCTCCGTTTGCGCAAACGAATCCTTTCCAGCAGTCTTTCACACCACCGCCCATGCCACAGATACCCGAGCAATACAGCTCATTTTACACAGCTCAACCACAGTACCAGACGCTGTCTCAGCCAGCAAGCCCAGGAAACCCCTTCTTGAAGTCTTCCAAGAGTCAGCTATTCGCACCTTCAGCAAACGCCAATCCTTTTGGCTCCAGTCTTGCCCAAGGACAACCGCAGCAACTCCAGCAACAGCAGACGTCGCAACAGCAAGCGTTCAATCCCTGGACGTCCCAGCAGCAGACACAAACGCCGACCACACAAGCTCCGAATCCGTTCAACAACATGGGGTCGAGTTACCAACAAGCGCAAACACGGACGACCCAAGCGGCCAACCCCTGGCAGTACCAGCAACAGCCCGGTCAGCAGCCCAGCTACCCTCAAAACAACACGCCATTCGACAAGTACGCGGCATTTTCACAGTACAGCCAACAGCAGTCTGCGCCCCAGCGGTCAGCGACAATGCCAAACCTGCTGATGGGTCAGGCAGGGGCTGGAGCACAAGCACCAGCCACACCAGCCACACCCGCTGCGCCCGCGGCGCCCGCGGCCACCGCGGCCACTGATGCTTTGTCGTTCTCGGGCCATTCGAACCCCTTCACAAGCGCAGCACCTACGCAAGCAGCGCCACAAGCCAAACCCCTGTCTGCCATATCCCAAACACAGGGCATTAGGCACGCGAGCAATGAGAGCGTGGACTTTGCAGGATTGATGGGCGGACGGCATTCGCCTGATGCGTTTGGATCGTTGAGCTCGAGCTTCAGGAGATGATGTGTCTTGACCTACAGCGCGTGTTGTGTGTGTGTCAGCATGTTTATGGAATGCATAATTAGGGCCAGTTCGTAGGTAGACGAAATGCACTCCAGCCTGCGAATCGAGTAGCCTAACCGTTTAATTCAAGACTTTTCTTACGTCGGGACTGTGCTTACATCACCACAAGCATGGTGTGCTGCTGTTGTGGGAATGGCTTGTTTCGTCGCAGATAGCCAATCAATCCTGCCGTCGACGGGTTCACGCAGAACATGGCACACGTGCATAGTCTCTCAGCATCGGACAGCTCGACGCGGCATGCAGCTGCAGGGGTACCCGCCTCTCAGCAAGAAGCGGTGAATTAGCTCGTCTCCCTCCGCCGCCTGCAACGACGATCATCCAGCGCAGCTCCACACGTTCGCGCACCGATCCGATCCCTCAAAACCCCTCTGCGGCCCCAACCGTGCTCTCGCTCCCGTCCTGACACTTTCCACTGACATTGACACGCTGCACTACGCGCCCGCCCTTGTCGACGCCGGACTCGAAGCTTGGGAGACGGACGATTCCAGGGTCCAAGCTACTGCTGTTGAACGCAGGAGAGCGCAGGGCGACAGCGCATTGTTAAGACAGGGAAGATTTTAAGAGAGGCGGCCTGTGGAGGCCCAATTCGACCCACTTCCCAACCGGCCAACCTTCTGGACCTGGATTTGTTTCTGCACAGCTGCAGAGGGAGTCATTGCGACTGCGCAGACACGGCTGGCGTCGATAACTTGAAATCGAGCATTGCGCGCATAGCTACGTCGTGGATGCACACACTCAGACCTCACACTCAGACCTCACACTCAGACGTCACACCACCGCCGTCCCAACGACCAGCTACAGCCTTACACCTCACCTCATCTCACACACCACATCTCACAACCACAACCATGCCCTGGAACCCCTTCTCCACCTCCCCAACACGCAGCAGTCACTCCTCGCGCCCCCGCAGCAACTACGCGCGCAGCTCCGCAGGCAGCAGCTACTCGTCCTCGCACCGCGCGTCCACATCCCGCTACGGCCGGCAACCGCGCGACGGGTACCTCCAATCGCTGTACCGCAAGCTGCGCCAGCTGTGGCGCGAGCTGGTGCAGTACGCGCGGCGGCACCCGTACAAAGTCTTCTTCGCGGTCGTGATGCCGCTCGTCAGCGGGGGCGTGCTGCACAAGCTCGCGAGGCAGTTTGGCGTCCACCTGCCCGACATGGGGCGGTCCGGGGCGAGCGGTGGGTTTCCTCGCCGCGGCCATGGTCGGGCGAGCGCCGGGTACTACGGGAGCGAGGGGTATGGACCGCCGCCGTCGAGTGCTGGTGCTGGCGCTGGCGGTGTGTTTGGGGGCCTCGATGTCCAGAGTGTGGCGGGCGGGATTGGGAATCTCGCCACCATTGCGCAGATGGCCAGTAAATTCATCTGAGCCCGAGACGAGAAGGGGGTTCAGCCGTCCCAACGCGGTTGAATGACGGGGGGTTCCCAAGTGACGACGAATGACGGGGGGTTCCCAAATGACGACGAGCGACGGGGGGTTCCCAAGTGACGACGAGCGACGGTCTTGCGATCCTGCTGTTTCGTTCCTGCTGTGCTTCTTCTAGATGGATCGATTGTTTTTCTCTGCGGGCTCGTTCATGGTAGATATCCCGGGTGTTTTTGGCGTACTGGAATGTCACACACACACACACACACACACACATGTATTGTTGGCTGTCGATTTCGATTGTTTGTTCGTGTTCATCAGGATATCATACTGTAACCAAGAGACGTCTCCACCCACCTCTCTCTTCCTGCACCGAGCAGCGAGTGGTGATTGCACCCACCACCTTCTTCCTGCACCGAGCAGTGAGCGTCTCACCCACTCACCGCCGAGCTCAACACCTTGGCGGCAAGACTGCTCAGCAACCTCGCCTTATCCGCCTGCGGCATTTCCTGAAAGACGGCGTAGACGCTCTTCCCCTTTGCATCGCGCACGCTGCCCAGTCGATTCCCCGCGACAGCACCAGCGACCATGCCAGGGAAGTTTGCGACAATGAAGCCCATGGCGCCACCGCTCAGGCCGCCGACCACGCTCCAGAACTTACCGGTGGGGCCGGCGTCTTGGTCCGCCATGCCCTCCTCGCGCAGCATCTCCTCGAATATGCCGCCGAACTGCTCTTCGCTGAACTGGTTGTGCGACTCCTCGGTGCTGCCCGCTGGCTTGTCGCCGCTGCCGCTGCCGCTGCCGCCGAAGCCAAAGGCGCTCCAGGGGAACCCGCCGAAGCCCCCGCTCGACTGCCCGGCGCCTGCGTCGGCGGGCGGGACTTCATCGTCCCAGCTGTCGTCGGGCGTGGCGGTGCTGCCGGTCCAGTGGTTGTAGGAGCGCGCGGCGTCGTACTCGCGGCGCCGCGTGGGGTCCGACAGGGTGTAGTAGGCGTCGTTGATGGACTGGAAGCGCTTGGTGCGGGCGCTGCGCTCGGGCGAGTCGGCGGGCACGCGGTCCGGGTGGTGCTTGAGCGCGCATTTCTTGTACGCGTCGCGGATCTGCTGCTGGCTGGCTTTGGGGTCCACGTCGAGGATCTTGTAGTAGTCTTGTGTTGCTGTGGCTGTTAGTGGGGGGCGCACAGTCTGCCGAGGTGCTGGGCTTACCCATGGCGGGCGGTGGGATGTGCTGGTGGAGGGCTACAGGGCTACGTTGGGGGAAGTCGGGGCAAGTGTAGGAGGGTGGAGAGCACGGTGAGAGCTCGACGGGCAAGGTGGTGTCGCGTCCGCTCGATGACGTAGCCGTCCGGACAGAGTTCAGCCACTGTGGCTTCCCTTGACATGCGCGTATCTTGCATCTTGAGATGCATCGTGGTAACAAGGTAACATTCACTTTCACTTTTGAGATATCTATCTTACACGCCCCTTGGTGGCCACCCCATCCATCGCCTTCCCACCCCATCCTGCGAGCGCACTACCTGGCGCGGCTCTGAGCCTTGGTCTTGCGCTTTCTTGTCTCGCCGTTGATGTTCTGAGCCGTGGCCGACTGGATGGCTGCCTCGTCCTCGGGAAGCTCAGACGTCTCGAGCAGAGGCTCGTCAACGAGCTCCTTCTTGCCAAGGACACGGCCAGCAGACTGGTTGTAGATGAACCTGGGAAGCTTGAACAGGAGAGTATCGAAGAGGGTAGGCGCAGGCTCCTCGTCGGGCTGTGTTGGTTAGCATGCGGTTCGGATGAGGGTAGTGGCAGGTCCACTTACATCGAGCAGAAACTCGGCCTTGATGCCATCCGCAGTCTCCTCCTCGAGGAAGACGTTGCCAACCGAGTCAACAATCAAGACCTTGCCGTTCTCTGCCACAATGCGCTTCTTAGCACCCTGGGGGCCGGAGATGAGCTCCGTCTCGACGGGGGCGCTGATGCCAGCGGCGCGGGCTTTCTTGGCAACGACCGGCTTCTTGCTGTTCTTGCGCTGGTCCTTCTCCCAAGCACGGGCCTCGCGGCGGTTTCTTGGGACGAACTCTGGCTCCTTGTCCTCTTCTTCCTCGCCGTTGTCCGACTGCTGGGCGTTGACGGGGACCGGGGCCGGGGCAGCGTCGGCGCCGGGGATGCCCCGGATAGCGGTCTCGTCGCCCCAGGCCGTCTTGCGTGCGTGTCGGATGTAGCGCTCGACAAACTCCTTGCGGCGCTTCCAGCCCATGAGCAGGGCGAAGTAGTGCATGCCGCCTCCCATGACGATCAGGACACCGATGAGGACGGAGCCGAGGCCAGGGCGGAAGCGGTCGTAGTAGTAGCCAGAGCCCTTCCAGGCAGGGAAGCCGTTCTTCAAGAAGTGGTCGTAGCGCTGGCGCTCAGGACCCTTGAGGATGTTTGCCACGACGGACAGCTTCTGGTAGCGAGCCGTGACCTTTTTCATGTGCGCATCGATCTCCTTCTTGGAGGGGCCCTTTGTGGCCTTGACACCTGGCGTCTTGCCGGCCTTGGCTGCCTTGTTGGCGTAGTTTGCGAGGAAGGCCTTGCGCGCCTTGTCGGGGTGGAGCTCGCGGCCTTTTGTGCGGTAGGCCTTGTTCAATTCGTCCTGGCTGGCGCCGGGCTTGACGCCGAGCATGTCGTAGAAGGTGACATTGGCGCCTTCCGACTTGACGACCTCGTCGCGCAGACGGAAGATTTCGTGGTCTACGCAGTGAACTGTTAGTTTGAGGATGTTAATGCAGCGGAGAGGATGGTAATGCAGCGAGAGGATGTTAATGCAGTGGAGAGGACGCCCATGAGGACGTCCATGCAGTGAAGAGGACGCCCATGCAGTGAAGAGGACGCCCATGCAGTAAAGAGGACGCCCATGCAGTAAAGAGGACGCTCATGCAGTGCAAAAGGGAGACATACCCTCTTTTGACCAGGCGGCGGCAAAGGCGACAAAGACGCCCAGGAGCAGGGCAAGCACGGCGGTAGACCTCATGGCTGTTGGTGGTGGAGGTTCCCGTCGAGTTCAAGCCAGATGGCGGACTGGACAGCCGTGGGAAAGTGCAGTGGCTTGTGCGTCGAGTAGCGCGGCGGACGGTTGAAGATGGCCATGGAGAGAGAGAGAGAGTGCAGCACGGTTGTTTCTTCACACACGCTCCCAAACTATAGCACAAGCAAACCTATCATTACCCCGTCTTCATGTTTGAGTCCATGTCCAGTCATGTCCATGTCATGTCCATGTCATGTCCATATCCATGTCATGTCCATCGAGATGGTACCAGGTGTCCTTCCAGCGGCGTGTAAGACCAACTAGGACGCTAGGAAGCTGCGATCCGGTCCCTTCTTCTGGCGCAACAGCCCCTGCCGCGAATCCCTCAACAGCCTCCAGCCTTCGTCTCGCCAACACTCATTCCACGGCCGCGTCACCACCACCCTCTCTCGGCACTCTCTCGACACTCTCTCCTCACTCTCTCCTCACCCTCTCCTCACCCTCTCCTCACCCTCTCCTCACCCTCTCCTCACCCTCTCCTCACCCTCTCCTCACCCGCTTCGTACTGGTAAGGCAGTCACCCTCTTCACCTACGGCCCAGAAGCCACCTCTCCCCTTTTCCCTCCATCCAGGCACGCGCAACCACAACTGACCATGCCCTCCTCCTCCCCTGCAGACGTCGAAGAACAGCAGCACACGCTCATCACCCCGGACGTGCCCCCATCTCACAACACCCACACAAACAACCGCCCCGACTCCATCATGTCGCGCTTCAACATCCCCATCTCCGCCCTGACGTCCCGCATGGACCTCTCCGGGCGCTTCGACGGCCTGCGCTCCACCTCGGTCTCGTCGCGCTTCGCCAACCTGCGCCCCGTCGGCGAGTTCCTCGACTTCAAGCGCATCTCCAAGCCCGCCAACTTTGGCGAAGCCCAGAGCCGCGTCAACTACAACCTGGGCTACTTCTCCAGCAACTACGCCGCCGTCTTTGCCATGCTCAGCATCTACAGCCTGCTCACCCACCTGCTGCTGCTCTTCGTCATCATCTTCGTCATTGCCGGCATGTACGGCATTGGCAAGCTCGAGGGCAACGATCTCCAGCTCGGCACCTGGCGCGCCACCACCTCGCAGCTCTACACCACCCTCGCCATCATCGCCATTCCCCTCGGCCTGTGGTCGTCTCCCTTCTCCGCTGTCCTCTGGCTCATCGGTGCCTCCGGTGTCACCATCATTGGCCACGCTGCTTTCCTCGACAAGCCCATCGAGTCGGCTTTTTCCGAGGAGGCGGTCTAGATGGTCGGCCGCGAACTCTTCATACTTTGCCCAAATGGGTAAGGCCATTAGGGGGATCAGGTGTGGGGAGATACTTGGAGGGTGGGGAAGACGTGTATTCCTTTCAGGACGAGGGTAGTGATACCGAAATGGCTGGCGTTGAGATAGACCAAGCGCACCACCAAGCTTCAAAAGGCAGGCAACTGCTAAGCAAGGACGATTTGTACTTCAACGACATGGACATAAGAGCATGGGAAAGACGGACAGCGGCGCTGGGGGGCGCGCCCAACAGGAACGTCCACGGCTATCCAGAGGACGAGGGCTACTACGACGATTCTGGAGAACTCATGTCTGCAGCTGAATACGAAGAAGTTCTCTTTCAACGTGTCCTCGACAAGATCCGCTTAGCAAGAGCAGCAGACATGCCCGATGTGCAGCTTACTCCCGAGGAGCTTGATGCCTACCAATCCAAACTTCACGGCACCAGAGCATCCGCAGCGCGCTCGCCACGAAGCCCACGGCCTCCGCCGCTGAACGACACGATGAGTGTTGCAAACACCAGCGCGGCCGGCAAGAAGGGCGCCAGCAGTTCACGGAGCAAGAAGGAACCGCAACGCTCATCACTGTTCGCGTCGAAACCTAAAAAGGACAAGGTTAGCAGCCACAAACGCACAGCTTCAAACGCTGCGCCTGCGCCTCCACCAGGATTTATGATACCTGGCCCGGATGGACAGCCGATATACACGCCGATCAATGCATACCAAGGCAGCCTGGCCCGCGATCCAGTAACACCACCTCAGCCCGCACCTCCACCTACCTCGTACAGCGAGCAGCCTCCAATGCCAGTGCGCACTGCTATAAGAGAAATGCCAGGAGCTTTTCCAGGCGCGCCCCCCACTTCTCCACACCTGTACCGCTCTTCAACCCCTTCACGAGACGTTCATCCTTCGCTGCGAGACTTGGATCCTGGCTTCCAAGGTCTGGGCATCAGGGATCAATCCTCTTCAAAGCAGACCTCGAAACGCAAAACTACGCCTGTCGAGCCCTACCAGTACCACAACTTCAGCTCGTCTTCCTCCACGCAGTCCTCGCCTAAGCAAAAGTACACAAGAAGAGTCTCCTCGGCTGAGAGCAGCTACACCGCAATGCCGCGCCGCGTACCCGTGCCAGCGTCACGTCCAGCGCCAGCTCAAGCCAGCTACCCCGAGTCCACCCTCGGTCCTCGCGCGTCTAGTTCGCGGGTCGAGAGGCCGCCAGCTGTGCTCGACGAAGACCTCGCCGTGGCCGATGTCGACGTGCAGACCGATAGCGGCAAGTCGGTCAAGAGCAGCTCGAAACATGCGTCTGCCAGCGGTGGCGGCAAAGACGGCGAGAGGAGGCGGAAGAGCGGGAAGAGCAGGAAGAAGCACTGAGGTTTGTGGCTTGCTTGTGTTTGTGCTTGCGCTCGGGTTGTCCTTGTCGGTTGGAATGCGTAGATGTGAATTGTACTTGAAAACATTGCATGCGTATATCCTTTACGGCCGATTCACTAGAACCGAATCCCCACCTTTCTCCAAAGCTTGCGCAAGAATCTTCTCAAACACACCGCATACCTTTCCGCTCACCAAACAGGACAAAACGGATCATGAGTGCCACGACGGGGTAGAAACCTCCACACGACCAACCCCCCACACAGCCTCCCTCCTTCCTTCCTTTCTCCCTACAACCCCATCGTAACCCTAAACCGCCCCTCCCCCTCGTGCCTCAGCGCCGCCGTCACACCACCCCCACCACCACCACCCTGGCCGTCTCTCCGCGGCTTCCCAAACAAACAGCTCCACAGATCGTCGTTGCGCACGGCTTCGCCCCCGCCGCCTTTGCTGAGCAGCTGCTTTAGCGGCGCGGCTTGCATTTCCGCCGAGTTTGCCATGTCGAGCGAGGTTTCCTGCTCCTGCTCCTGTTCCTGCTTCTGCTTCTGCTTCTGCTTCTGCTTCTGCGCGGCGGGTGGTGGTGGTGGTGGTGGTGGTGTTCCTGTCGATGTTCCTGTCGATGTTCCTGTCGATGTACCTGTCGATGTACCTGTCGATGTACCTGTCGATGTACCTGTCGATGTAGATGCAGATGTTTCCGTCTCCGTATCCGTTTCCGTTTCCGTCGATGCAACGTCGGCGCTCTTCATGTGCTGCAGGCGGCGGGCGACGGAGATGTCGTAAATGGCCTCCTCGACCGTGTTGGCGACGAGGTACATGAAGACGGCGGTAGGGCGCTGCTGGCCGATGCGGTGCACGCGGGCAATGGCCTGCAGCTCGAGCGCAGGGTTGATGAGCGGTTCGCACAGGAACACGTAGGTTGCGTTGACGAGGTTCAGGCCCGACGAGTCGGATTTGGCGTCGAGTAGGAAGGCTTCGGTGGCTGCGTCTTGCTTGAAGCGCGAGATGCCGTCTCTGTCGCGGATGCTGGAGGTGCCGATCTTCCATGCTTTGAAGGCTGTGTCGAGCACGTCGAGGAAGTCGCGGTATTGCGAGAAGATGACGGATTTGGCGCCGGGATCGTTTGCGCGGATCCAGAGCAGGTGTTTTGCAATCATGTCGATTTTGGAGCCGTATGAACCGGGCAGGTCGATCATCTTGATCTCTTTGACGGTCGTGTCACTCAGGTCCGAGTATATGGCCATGTCCTTTCGCTTTGGAGTCGACGCCTGAGGAGAGGCTTCTTCTGCTGGAAAGTCCGTTTTCGCAGTCATCTCACTTGGTTTGAGACTGATATCTTTGAAGTCGGAACTCTTCAGTTTCTGCTTGCACAGCGGGCATGTGCGGTGCGCGTGCCACCACTGATTGATGCATTCTTTACAGTACTGAAAACAGTGTTAGTTCAGCTTGACGTCGAGATAGACTTTGCTCACCTTGTGTCCACACGTTGTGAGAACACCAACCTCAATGGCTTCCTGACAGATGATGCAGTCGGCAGCTACGTTTTTCTGATCTTCGGCTCTCAAGTTTAGCAAGTAAGCATGCTTTGCCCTGAAGGCATTCACGGCCTCCAAACTCTTGCCTCGCCGGTAGTCAAATACCTGGAAAGTCGCTTGGTCGAATTTGTCGTCCAGCTTCTCTTTGTATGAAGCGACCGTGTCCGAGATGTGCTGGAATTGGCGATAGTATTCTAGACGTTGATTCATCGTGCCACGGAATAGTTCTTGCTCTTTTTCCATTTCGACAAGGGCTTTCGACTGTTGTGTCATGATAACTTGAACACTGCTCAGATGCTTGTGGAGCACGGTAGATTCAGCTGCGGCGCGGTTGTCATCGTTCTCTGCTCTCCATTGCAACGGAGTGATCTTCGAACGAAGCTCCGCAATCACGCCCTTCAGAGAGCTGCCGTGCAGAGTCGACAACAGCTCTTGGCGTTGTTTTACAAACTCGAGTAGTAGCTCAGGCGCGTGGCCATTATCTTTCTCAGGGTCCGTGTTGCGAGCTTTCTTTTCAGCGGTCCTGAGCTCTTCATCTATAAGAGTATCCCGCAACCCGTGGACTGCAAGGCTCCGGTCTGCGACAAGAGTACGAAGTGCCATGATCGACACATACAGCTCGTCTTGCGCTTTTAAAGAAGTTTCATACTCTTCTCCGGTGGTTTCCAAGTCATCATCGTCGTCCGTCAGACGCATCAACAGGATGTCGACAATCTTGGTCCTCCATTCTTCAATCTTTGCAGCTTGCGCATTCATAAAATCGCTGATTTCATCGATCGTTTCCAAAACCCGACGGCTCTCAATTCCGCCAAGATCCGGAAGTTCGTCAACAATAGGCAGTTGGTGAAAAGGTTTCCGGGTCTCGATTCTTCTCATTTGACGTTGAGTAGTAGTCTTGACTTCTCCCAGTAGTTCGCGTCGAACTGCCTTGGCCTGGTCATACCACTCTGTTTCAAGTTGCTCTTCACGAAGAGACGTTTCCGCATCTGTTTGTTGTGCATCGAGGTATTCCTTCTTCTGATGATGCGTTGTGGCGATGAAAAACTTGCACATGTGCTCAAGTTCCAAGAATGACCGCAGCGTTCTGCGAATGGAAGATATGTTGCCTAGGTTATCTTTCTCCAAGCCTTCTTCAGCGTCAGAATCTCCATCGCATTTGAGTGCGACTGATACGCCTAGCTTCTTCTGCTCTTGCTCGAGTTCCTGTCGGCACATGGAAACATACACTTTCGTATCCTCCAAGGCCTCGACGTAAAAGGGCAATGCAGTCTCTGCACGGTTCTCGACATTGCCAGCATACGCCTTGACGTGGCCCATTTTGATTCGATTCATGATTGTTTCACGTGCATCAGCCTTCCACCTGGTACTGTTCTGATCGATCATAATTTCTAGAACTTCATGGACTGTTCGCAGAGGTCCATTTCTGGTACCTAGAGCTCTTCTGTTCTTGCGTCCGACGTGTGCATGCAAACATGTTTGTCTCAATCGAACAAGCCACTCGCGCATTCGCTCAAGAGTTTCCGGGCTGGTAGGATCACTGTCTGCGTCCAACGGCTCTCCTTCTGGTCCCAGCCAGCACTCATCACACATCTGACGGACCAGATCGGCGTAATTCTGCTCCTCGATGGCCGTGAACGGAATAGTGATGACGGCCCGCTTCTGCGGAGGAAGACGAAGATCGTTGCGGACTTTTTCTTTGGTGTGCCGCAGAGTTATGTGATTGAAAATGGCGTGAAACGAGGATTTGTCCAAGCGTCCCCATACAAGCTTGTTCTGAGCAAAAGTGTCGCATCTCAAGAAAGTCAAAAGACCACGCAAGTCCTGTATATCTTTCCGCAGTGGAGTCCCCGAAACAGCCCAAGCATTGCATCGAGGTATGACACGAGCAACTTTGGCCGCATTGCTCACTCCACTTTCCACCATCTGTGCCTCGTCCAAGCAGACTCTCCACCACGATATCTCGACAAGCGGGCTTTTGCGACGCTCATGGCGTCTCTCATATCGAGACGGTCGATCAGGAGGAGGCGTGGCGTAATGTATCTCTTTTGACAGTACGCCGTAAGTGGTCAAGACCACGTCATACCGCATCAGCTCATCGACCGTCGCTGTCGTGTGTTCCTTCTTCGATGCGCTTGATGGTGGCAGGCCTTTGTAGTGGAAGACTTTCAGGTCTGGCGCGTGCGTGTGTATTTCACTTCGCCATTGCTCGAGGATACTGGGAGGAGTGATGATAAGGGTGGCACCAGACGTCCGAACGTGAGCTCCTGCATTCGCATCAAAGACTGTTCCGTCCAAACTTGGCCGCTTGTGATGTGAGATCAGAGCAATCAGCTCGACGGTCTTGCCGAGACCCATCTCTTCCGCTAGAATTCCGCCCTTTAGCGATTGCAGTGCATCACCTTTCGCAGCCTCTAAATCCGCTACGACCATGCCTCGGAGCCCACTGACGTAGCATGCAGTCCCGTTCGCATCTTGCGCCACCCTGAAAGATGCAGGTGGCACATCTTCAACGAAAGGCACCAGAAGTCCAGCCTCCGAATACGCCACACCTTCTCGTCGCAACAGCCAATCAACAGCCCTCTGTTGAAACGGATAAAGGGTAGTATCGACCAACTTGTGCTGAATTTGGGGAGAAACGTGCAAATCGGTAGGTGGGACATGAACTGAATTGTAGAAATCTGAGAGTTCCCACAACGTGTCAGACTGTGCGGCCGCGCCACGAAGGTATGTCGAGAGCAAGCGCAGGTCTTCCTTCATGTGATGGACGCTCACAGAAGGATCTTCTACGACAGATATACCCAAGAGCCACCGAATCTCAATCTCCAACATGTATAGGTGCGATGCTGCAGTAGAAGGTGTAAGCAGACAGCGAGAGAAGGCGGCCCGCGGCTTGGCTCGATTTTTGCGGCGTTGCGTGTTGTGCGCGAGCGATGCGGCGGCTTTAACGTGCGCTTTTATCGACTGTAATGCGCCGACCTCTATGGTGGCAAGAATTTCGATGCTCGAGTTTGTGGTGATGTCGAAGAGCACGATTCTGGACTCGCTCGCATCGAATTCGGAGAAATTGTCCAGGCACAATACAACGGGCTTCGCAGTGTCCCATAGCAGTGGTGTTGGGCGAGATGCTGCTAAGCTCGGAGCAGGGTTCTAAGGAATTATTATTTCGACATGTTGAATCGTTCGACATGGTTTCTCACCAGATTGATGGAAACTTTTGCGAGGAGTATGCTCCGATTGTCTGGAAAATATACGGGATGTGCCTCGGCCAAGGGGTTGCCTTCAAGCTTGCGCCTCTTCTGCGGACGCTCTTCGCCGTGGCATTGGGAAGCAGCAGCGGCGAAGAGACCATCCAAGGCTTCGAGGCCGTGAACAGCATCTTGGTGTATCAGTGGCGTTGAAAGTGATGCACTGCCAGAGCTTGCTCCAGGAGGGTCGTTGGCTGCATGCGACCAGAGAGCCAGGACCCCCGCGTCGACCTGGAGACAAGCCATGCTAGGCGGCTGCAGGTGAAGAAGCGGCCGTGGAGAGCGATTGCGATTGCGATTACGATTGCGATGAGGGCGTGACGGGCGCCCGCTAGTTTTATCGATAAGCAGGGATCCGCCGACCCACCTTTAGGCAGCTGTCAGACTAATGCAGCAGTGAGCACATCGTTCTGTCAGCAGTGAGCACATCGTTCGGTCTGGATATTGTACAAGCGGAGTGCCTGAACGGAGCAGAAATACGATTGGCCACAGCCCGAGTTTTCTTCTGGTAAAGTATCACCAGATGGTCAGTGCAAGCAGCTCCTATGTCCATTCCGTTCAGGCACTTCCCTTGTACATGTCTGGCACCGAATGGTGTTTGTGGATCAACACGTATCGCTGTAAGTAGCTTTGAGCCGATCTTGACTGCGCGTTTCAGTACGCATGCTCCCAGCTCTGAGTCGCATTCTGCAAGTGCACGTCGACAAGATGCTCGAGCCCAAAGTGAGGTTTGAAAAGATCGTATGTACTTTTGTTGGCTGTATAGGGTATCAAACGCGGTAAAACAAGTTCTGTTTCGTTGCCGTGGCATCGATCACTCGGTGGCAAGGACCTTCTTGATGGGCTCAGCGGCCTCAATGAACTTCTCGACCATGGTGTCCAGCTTGGTGAGATCATCCTTGCCCTTTTTGACCTCGGCAATAAGCTTCTGCTTCTGCTTAAGCTTCTCTTGTCGCCGCTCTTCCAACTTGAGGCGGACCTGGTGTTCGTGCTCGATGCGTGTTGTAGTCAGATCGTGCTCGGACAGGTCTTTATGCTCAGGGAATTCTTCGAGGAACTCGTCGACAGGTATAAGGGGTAGTTTCATGTATTTGTGACTGCAACGTTGCGTCAGCTTCAATAGCACTCCGTTCTTGCCCATTGGCACGTACTCATAGTTCTCTGCAGCTGAGATCTCAGACCGCAGTGATTGCTCTTCATACTTGAGGTTGTGCAGTCCTAATATCAATGCGTCGTTTACTGCCTTTACGTCTGCAGTATTTGCCTTTTCCTCGCGCACGCGCAGCACGCTCTGTCGATACAAGGTCTTGATGATTGAGAGTTGTGCCCTGATGTACTTCTCCTTCTTCTCGATCTCGGTCTTGACCTGCTTCTCCTTCTCCGCGGAAGCCCTCTCAGCCAGAGGATGCGCTGTCTGGTAGTCCACAAGTTCGTTGATGAGCTTCTTGAGCCTTTGTACCTCCTGGTAAAGGCGCGCGTTGTGCGGTGTCTTGAGAAAGTCTGGGATGTTGAAGCTGGACAGGTCAACGGGCAGCGTATCGCTCGACACCATTTGTTCGTCCATGGTGCGCGTTTGTTGCGGTCATGACGCACAGGCACAGGTGGGCTCTGGCGGTTTCGAACATTGCCAAGACATCACCAGGTCACGTGCGCGCCGCAATCGCGAATCCACCCATGACAGAGTGTGACGTTCGGGGGCATCTAGCCGTTCCAAAGCCAGTGGCCCTGCGCCATGGCTGTCAATAAAGAACCATTCGGCTTCGCTGGTCTTGTGAATCTCCATGCTTCCATGCGATTTGCAGGCCCAAATCATCAGATAGCCCCATAGGGCTAGGTAGGTCAGGGTGGCTGCATCTCGACACCCTGGGAGAGATCTCTTCGATCTGCTGGGCCGCGTCGGTCACCCCGCTCCCCAGCCCTGAATCTGAGACCTACCTACACCCTACATCTATACCACTCTCTGCTGCGCTTGCTATCGTCTTTATTGTCTTGTTAAGGTCTATGTCGATCAAGACGTTCAACAACAGCAGACAACAGACAACACGGGGAAAAAAGGCCGTTTCTACTAGCTAGCTAGCAACGGCGGAGGGCTGAAAGAAGGTCCAGATTGCCAGATTGCATCTGGTATGGCGCGGCAGATTTGCATCTCGTCAGCCTAGGTTCCAATAGCGCGGGCACGGAGATGAACGGCGTCTCGAAGCTCAGCTAACCATGCGGACCACCCGGGCACAGGCGGGGAACTTGTGAAACCTCAGCACGCATACAACACACAATCTATACAGATGCAGATGCACGTAACCGTTTTACACGCTTTGTCTTTTGGTTCATCACCCGACACGGCAGTGGAATTTGCGCGTCGGGCTTCCACTCTAGAAGCTGTTGTCTTTGAGGTAGCCATTCGGGTTGATACCTAAGTACGCTCGGGTTCGGTTAACGTTGACCTAAGGTGGTCGGCGATCCAACCACGACAAAGAAACGCGAGACAGCTTGGCTCGCCCTTGACACGCGCGACTAGAATCTTTGCATTGGAACGCCAGTCGCACGCAGAGGAAATACAGTGCAGAGATCCAATAAGGGTATTCTCCTAGCAACACCATTAATATCAGGCGTCAATGCTAGGCCGAGCAGGTGGTGCCCACCTTGTCAGCGAACTGACGGCTTAGCTCTCATGTCCAAGATGTACACAGGTTCATGGATAGGCACCATGCAGGATCGATTGAGGCACAGCCTGAGACACCTCCGATTGACCATCAATTATTCACACTCATATAAGGCTCGACTAATTTGTACAATAAGGCGTGCCAGTACTGGCGCTCCAGAAGTCGACTTGAGATCATATTCTGTCACACGAGTCGCAAAGCCAGCTAAACGTCACAATAATCCTGGAGGATGTGCGGGCCTGCATACGAGATTGCGCTGATGTTGGTGGCGGCACGGGAGGCATCCTTGTCGATTGTAAAGCGCACTCCTGTCACGTCTGTTATTGCACGGCACTTGGAAAAGATTCACTGGATGCTACTGGTGCTGGGCAATCAATTTAGTTTCACACATGCGACGCGTCTAGGACAAACTCTGAACGTTCGTGCGTGCCCACGTGGCGGTGCGGCTGTCAGGGTGTAGGGCTTCCTAGGATCTCCCTAGAACAACATCAGATCTACGCCATCTGGCTGGCTGCGCAGTGGGGTGGGTCTTAGCGCTGGCTCCGGGGCAGGCGATGATCTGAACTTTATCCCGAGCCGTCGGTTGCCCTCGAGTCCAATGGTCCATCACCAAAGTTTCATTCGTGTGAAGAACGTGATTCGCGGATTTGCATTACCCAACTTGGACACGCTTATAGAACTTTTGTGCTGGCGTGGCCCAGAGCGGGCGGACGGCGAGAGTAACCATGGAACAAAGACTGGGCCACAGCTCGCAGTCGGGAACAAAAACCGAGAAACATCCCAGATCCTCTGTTCCTGTTGCCTTGTTCCTTTCGCAACGCTTCTGCAATGGCTCCACCAAAGAAGGAGACGTCGATCCAGTTATGCCAACGGGCAACCTCTCAGGGCAACACCATTTCCATTCGCATGCTCGAGTACCTTGGCACGTCCAAGCATGCCATTCCAAGATTCGAGACCCTTGCCCACGAATTCATCGAGCTTTGCCGATTGCTCTGGTCTATCGAGGCTGGGCTCATAGAATCCTCCAAGAAACCACGCAATGCCATCCCCGTTGAGGTCACTCAGGAACTAGACAGGCGGTTTCGTCAAGTCAGCGACGAGTTCACAGTACTGCAGCAAATGGTGGTCAAGTTCGTGGACAACGACGCTGGAAAGGGCGGTGGTTTTGGGCGACGCTTCCGCATGATGTTTGCAGACACTGATGTTGACAAGATGCGTACAACTCTGTCAAAAAGCCGGGATTCGCTCAAAGTTAGCTCGGCTATGTTCCGCTGGACGATTGGCGATGCCCGGGCAGATGCTACCATGGGCATTGGCTACGCTGGCCTGATCGCTGCTCTTGAGCGCATAAGCCCCAGCAAGGCCTCTTCTCTGCCACCAATTGGCCCTCCACCAGAAACGCGCCTTCCTAGTCCCCCGGTCAAGGACGTATTACACCACTCTGAATCTCTCCTGCCCCCGAGTCGTCTTGCCGACAGGCCATCACTAAACGACCTACGATTCACAGCTGGCAGCATACAATCCTACAACGCTGATTCCCGGTCATATGCGGGGGAGAGGTCGTTACGCCACGATGATGATCTCGGTTTATCCCCTGGCATTGTTGACCTGCACAAGAATTGGAGAGCGCCAAGCGTGCGCTCAAGCGACACCACAGGCTCCGTCAGAGACACAATCTACAAAAATAACACAAATCCTGCCAGACACCACTCAGAGCCGGTCTACGAGGACTTATCATCCGAGGATTCTCACCGATCAAGGATGTTGATGGAAGAAAAGATGAACGACCTCAGCGTTCATGAGCGATACATGCACGAGAGTACGCATAAGTACGACCCTTCCAGACTAGATTCTCCCATGGCACCATCATGGTCACCGCGCCACCACGCGGCATCGAAGGCATCAGGTGGCAGGTCTGCCATTGTGAACGCCGTGGAGCAGAGGAAGCATCGAACTCTCGAGCAGTTGCTGGACGGTGGCGCGAGGGCAGAGCCTCAGGTCGAGGCTGGTATGCTCCGAACAGCAGCTCAGAACCGCGACATCGAAAGTTTAGCGTTGATGCTGCAGTACGGAATGGACGTCAACGGTTTCGATAGAGAAGGAGTCACTCCACTCTTCGCCGCTACACTGGCATCCTGCTTCGAGAGTGCAAAGATGCTTCTCAAGCAGGGCGCTGATGCCAATCTATCCGCTGGTCCCAACTCTGAATCTCCCTTGTCTTTGGCTGCAAGCGAGAACCAGATCGATTTTGTTCAGTTGTACCTCAGCAACGGCGGGGATGTCAACATGATCATGGATAACGGATCTACCACGCTTGTCCAGGCCATGAACAAGATCGTCTCGCCAAAACTTGTTGAGCTGCTGCTCACTTCAGGCGGTGACGCAAATGCGAAAACCGGTGAGGGAACAACGGCTCTCTTTCAAGCTATCCAGGCAAATCGTGTGGACCTCATGACTGTGCTGCTCGATCATGGCGCCAATCCCAACTTGCCTGGTCCCAAGCATCCGCTCTGGCCGTCAACCTACAAGCCGAAATGCCTCCAGCTTCTCCTTGCTCGTGGAGCTGACACCAAGAAGACACCTGGTGTTATGGAACTGGCGTCAAGTTTGAAGAAGCTTGAATCTGTCAAAATTCTTGTTGAAGCTGGAGTATCACCTAACCTGAAGAAAGACGGCGTTTACACACCACTCTGCTCAGCTATTCGTGATGACACTCCTGAGATTGTCGCTTACCTCCTCGAAAACGGTGCGGATCCTAACCTGAACGCCGCGGAATACCCTGCGTTCAAGTGTATCACTCACAAGCGTATCTACTTCCTGCCTCAGCTCGTTGCCGCTGGGGTCGATCTGAACACACCAAAGGGCATCATGGAGACAGCTGTTCAGTTCAACGACAAGGACGCTATGGTGTTTTTGTTCGACCATAACGTCAACCCTAATGACCGCACACCCGAGGGCAACACAGCTCTTACAACCGCGATCCGAGAGGGCCGCGGCGACCTGGTCGATCTTCTTCTCTCCCGTGGTGCAGACCCGACCGTTCGTGGCCAAGATTGGCCTCTCTGCATGGCTGTCAAGCAGCCCTCTATCCTCAAGAGAATGCTGGCTTCCACACCGAACCCCCGTGCTTTCCGTGGAGTCGTCGAAATGGCTGTCGTAGCCAACCAACTCGAGTCCATCAAGCTTCTCCTCGCAGCCGGCGTCAGCGTTGAAGACAAGAACTGCGGTGTTTTCTCGCCTCTCACTACCGCCATCCGGGAAGACCGTAACGACATCGTCCGCTACCTGCTCGATGTCGCCAACGCCGACGTCAACGCCCCCGGCGAGCATCTCCCCATCGTCAAAGCCCTGCGCAGGTACCATGGCGACGCTGAGATCCTCACCATGCTGCTCTCCCGCGGCGCAGACATCAACAAGATGCACCGTGGCTGGAACGCCATCCTACAAGCCGTTGAGAACGGTGATGCCAAGATCCTCAAGCTGCTCATCGACATGGGCGGTTCAGTTGATCTGCAGGCCCTCGATGAGAATGGGAGGCCTGTCATTGATATCGTGAGCGAGAGAGGTTGGGAAGAGGGTCTCGCGCTGTTGTTCCCCAATGCTACGACGCCGGCGCAAAAAGCTAGGCAGTAGGTAATTTGGCCCAACATCTCCCTTCTTATGAATCGAATACCAACACATCACAGACATCGAAGAAGCTTCTCCATCTCAGATTGGAAGTGGATGGCTGCCTCGTTGGAGCGCGGGGAGAGGTACAGCTCAGGCGAAGACACGAGGACGGTGTCAAGCGGCTGTATCCCTAGCTCCTGACGGGGGCGCACAGTGCTGTGACGGTGTAATGTGTACTGGCATGATGTGGAAAGGCGTTTCTGGCATACCATTTGCTTTCTCCCCGGATTTCTTTTGTTACTAATACGTCTGGTTCAAGATGACGGAGGCATTTTGCAGCGTAATTCCCCTTTGCTAAAACTTGGTCGTGTCGTAGATTGTACATGGTACCCTATGTATTGGATCACATCGTATGATGTGTTTGCGCGGTATTGTTTGCTTTCAAGATGATGTGCTTCGTAAATACTACGCTCGTGATTGGCAGCGAATTAGTTTGCTTTCCCTAGCGATTGATCTAAGGGCATTGAAAGCTCTGGTAACGAGGGTGTATGGCTTCCACTCCCCCTTTGAAGAACAATCGATATGGAGCAATGCATCACTTCGTTTTGGCTTGGCAGGAAGCATTTCACGAACTACTGAGGTACATCAGTACTTCCGTGGGCAAGTGAGGTGACAATGTCTGGCGTGCAGAAGGTCATGACAGGAAGAGATGGGGGAGCAAAACTGGCAACGTGAGATGGCACAAAGAATTTATGCGGAAGATGCTTGCATGGAATGCAAAACTAGGGACAGAGATCTGGCAATGCAGATCATGTTACACACTGCGTGTGAGCTGCTTTGAGAGTCTTGCTATTCGTGCACTAGCTCTTTCTGTCCGGTGGCCTGCCTCATCTTCATGCATTGCAGGTCTACATGCTTCCCGCAAGTGTTTCAGTCGGGTTCAGGGCAGCTACGTCGATATTGTGGAGAACTGATTCGTTGAGAGTGTCAAGTGATTTGATGTTCCTTTCATGTTCGTCTTGAGAAGGCGACGACTAACAGCAGTCGTAATCGAGGAGCTGCTTTGAGAGGTGTTTGTCGGTGTCAGCAAGTTAGCACCCATGCCCAGGATTTCAACCCAAGACCAATCAGATCGAACAAAGTGTTTTGGCAGCGTCTCGACTACAATAGATCTGCGTGTGGGAGAGTTGGCTTTGGATATGAGAAAGTAACTAGATTGATGGAGCTTTGTAGTCCTAACATACAATTTTTGGTCATTGAGGCCACAAAGACAACCCGGAAAGTCAAACATCAGCATCTTAGGAACAGAACAGAGAAGAGGCAACACCGGGTTCCATGGGATGCCATTAACCTCCAGTCGCATGTACAATCTGCAATAACGACAGGGGGAAGGGTACAGGTGTGAAATGGCAACGGTTGCTGAACAAAGTACAACTGTGATCAAGGGGACTTTGAGAACGAGACTGACAACCTTCAAGGACTCTTGAAGCAGTTTTGAGTTTATTATCTCGAGGCGATGCTGGACATCGTGTCCGGAGTTGGTTTGATATGGGAAGGAAATAATGGCGAGTAAGATAGCGACTCCTTGTAGACCAGCAGGAACTATGTTCGACAGGTGTGTATCTTGAAAGGTCACAATGACCACCACTAGGGAGAGAGTGTTGCTCGTTGTGAAAGAAAGGCTACTCAAGGGCGACGCACCATGAGCAGGTTGTATTCGAGAGACAATGAGGCTACCGAGCCGTCGTGTAGCTGCGAGGATATGCGTATTGTGGTTGCGACGTTGGAGATCCGCTGGCACCGCTGATGGCCTTCCAGGCAACTTCGGCGGCCTCCTCACGCGACTGTTCCAAGTACCGGTAGTCTCGCCATAGGTGAGCTCGGTACTCTCGACCGTGTACGAAGACGCTGCTAGACCAAGCCGTCCTTACACCTACGAATGTGTTAGCGTACACTGGTTGGTAGAGGCTGTCAAGGGCTGTGCAAACCTCGAGGGTCAGAGTAGTCCTGGAATTGAGGTTGTGCAATCTGGTTTGTCGCGCAGTAGTCTAGGATGCTTAGCTTTGCATGGCAGTGATGTTGACGAGCCTACGCTGGAGCTTCTGGACGTAGCTTTCTGAGCCGTTGGATGTCATGACTGAGTGTGACTGGTCTGTCAAAGTTTGGTAGCAGAATCCTACAAAGTAGCGTTGAGCGGGGGTGTTTCTCGCAAGTGGGGATCTGTAAGGATCTGATTGCGCGCCGTCTCTGCAGAACAATATTCGTTAAGGGGACATCAGGACCATGTTTATAGTTCGTGACAGCTGTCAGAGCCTCATGTTTCTCAATCCTCCGACAGCTCTGTTGCCACATGGTCGTTCCGAAGAGACCGTTCTTACCTGCTGTAGCACATATCATTTCGAGGCATGCCATCAGCTTGATGCTATGCTGCGCTGGCAATCGTATTCGCTGTTCATTGGGCTGCAGATAAGTCTGTGGGTAAGAAACTGCGGGGGTATTTAGGAGCAAAAAGCGGCAGATCCCCACTGCAAATCGTTAGAGCCAGGTAACGCGATATACGACATGCTGCTTTGACCATCAGGGACCGAAAACTCGGACACGAAAGACCAATCAGCTGATGCGGAAGAAGTGGTGAAAGCTGCTGCGTTGCCGTTAAGAGCTTGGACTAATGTATGTGCTGGCACTTGAAGGACGACCGCAAGACTTGCAAGGCTGCCCTCTCGAGACCGACGGGTGCCAGATGTATTGAGCAGATTGGCCCAGCTTTTTCTCGGACAAGGATCCACTTTCGGTAAAGGCAGAAGCGTGCCGTGCCGCTTCCGTTCCACAGTCCATCCATGGGCGCGCGTCATCTTGAACGTTCTTCCTTCGCGTGTCGATGCTGGGAAAAGGCCTGCAGAGACATGCCGCTTATCGAGCGGACGCATGCGAATTTTTGCAAAAGCAACCAATCGGACCCACAAAAGCCGGCAGCATGCAGGCTCCACACGATTCAAAAGCAATCCGTATTGCTTGGAAGAGCAATTGATGTCTGATGTGTTCCTGGCATGAACGGCTCAGCCCTGAGGATCTCCTAAGCGGTGCGTGATGCAGCCCATATCACTATCACAGTTCCCCAAACGTGCCCGTTCCTGAACACACGTGCAAAGACCATGAGTTCAGTTACCCCTTACGGAGTTGGCGTGGTCGTAGTTTAGCAGTCGCTGAGCGCAACGACGCTCGGTCGATGTCGGCTCCTCACGGTCCTGCGCAAGTGGACTGGGGGAGTCACGGATGACTGCGCAAGCCCAGATGTGGGGGTTACCACCCTCCATTACCTCTGCTCTGAGCTGGCAACCGTTGTGTTGTTCACCGAACGTCTACGGCGTTGAGTGTGGCGGCGCGTGGAAGATGTGTGACGTGTTCCACGAGGTGCAGATTCTCGCTAACCGGATCTGTGATGCAACGATTTCCCAAAAGAAACTCCAGATTCATGCATGGCTTTCGCAAAACAAGAGAACATATCATAAAGTGGAGCAGAGTGGAGCAGAGTGAGGCGAAGTAAGCCAAAGACAGTAAATTGAGCTGCATGAAAACCCACATGTTTGCCCATGAACGACATGTCATTGAGGCAGCTTTGACAGCGCTTGACGCAGTAGTGGACTGTCGAACACTTGGCTGGACTCACGAATTAAGACGAATCGACGATGCACAGCATGCCCAGAGTGCGGAGCAAATTTCTGGATCTCGAAAGTCTCGGCGATATCAGTACCGCATCTTCGCCAACATACGTTTTCCAGGTGTTGATCTAGCCTTACCAGCAACAGCTTCGGTGCCTCCAGAGATGACAGCCGGCCCGGGAGCAACGTATTGGGTAAGCTTCTGAAAAATGTTGATCAGAATACCTGGGCCATATGCTTTGTAAGCGCCAGGAAAGCTAACGCCGCTTGGGTTCGTGGTTCCTGTTCCAGTAATGGTAAGCTGGCAGCAAGTAAGATAGAACTGTTTTCCGATAATTACTCATAATTGCACGTGCTGAAATTTAGGATGGCTTTAAATCTTACCTGAGCCCCACCAGAGCCACCTGCAGAGTGCAGGGCGATTGCCTCTGCTCGCAGCAAATAATCACCTGGGGCAAGTCCGGTAGGGATCTTAACGTCTAGCTTTCCGCAATGCGTGTTCAGGTCCTTGGTACCCCAGTAGTCGTCTGAGCCAGAAGACCCAGGAGCGTTCTTGCCCTAAGTGTCTTCATAGATCTTGAAGAAGGGTGTCGAGCCATCAGCAGTGGCTGAATCAAAGGCTTTGCTCAGGTAGACCTAGATTTTGTTAAGTAGTAACGAATCAGTAGGTGTGTAGTTAACTTACCAAGACAGGACCGTAGTGTGCTCCGCCAATAGCCTCGTTTGAACACGAGCGGTCTAATGCATCTCGATTGTTCTAAGTTGCCTTTAGCTCTATGTAGTCGCTGATCCTCATATGCTGTTATGACTTCCACGGTGCCACCAGCAGCGACACTGCACTTGGAAGCAGCGAAGCCTTGGTTGGCGTTACCTGCCATGCGTGTAAGTAGAAGATTCCACTGAGTTTGGTCAACACTCACATCGAATATTAGTACTCGTCACGTCTGTGACCGGGCTGTTGCTTGTTGGGAGCCTTGCGAATATACCTTGGTGCTTCGCTGTCAGTCAAAACTATCTGCTAACAACAAGAGGAAGTCTTATCTTGTCTACCCCGTTGACCCAAAGGTCTGGAAAGGTTGCATGCCCGGCCACTCTCGCTGCAAAGGCAGTCACGCTGGCCAAGATGACAGTCGTTTTCATGTTGTTTTGAAAGATCTGGATATCCGAGTTGCCAATGCTCGCGCGTTGTATTGTCGTCTCGCACAGTGACGATCACCTCTCTTATATGAGAATCGCCCTATCTGTATTCACAAGCTCATACATGTAGATATTTCGTATCGCGCCATGATCATCAAGAAAAGTGGTTCCGCGCGCTTGTGTGACCTCAGAATAGATTAAGAATAAAGCTTGTCGAAAGTTTGGACTGGGCATGTCAACCTCCCAGATAAGTCACCTTGATCTCCACCTTTCATGTTCGAGGATGAATAGGGTGAGGGATGGAAGGAGTGGTAGCAGCTGTATTGCTAGTGTCTTCAGCCACCTCAGATCAGGTTATTTTGGCTTCTCGTGTTGCCTTGATGATGTTCCATGCAGCTCTATTGGCAATTGCGAGTTGTGTTAAAGATGAGCAGGACACGTAACGGACAGTGAAGTATCTCTGCCGATGGCGTAGTGCTCAAGCACCAAGATCTGCATACCAAAATTCACTTTGAAATATAATGCATTTCCCGAGCTCTTTTACTTTCAAATTGTGGCGCGAATCCACTCTTCTGACTTATCCAGAATGGTGGAAAAGGAGTCTACACACCGCCACCTTCTTCCTTTCCTGCTATATCTTCTCTATCCTTTTCGCCTACATAACGCCTGGTTTTTTTAATGCATTATCGTATGTTATGGACACGTAATCTATTCTGCTGCGACGAATGGCGGTGGCTTTTCTGGTTTGACTACTTACATGGTTGTATCCGTGCCAATTTTCGTTCCACGCCATGCTTCCTCACTACTTTCCTCATACGCCTACACGATAAGATTTGCTCTAATGGCGCTGCAAAAACTCGTCAGTCAATTCACCTCGGTATCTTCCGGCGGTAAGGCAACATTACGACATGAGGACCTTGTTCCTTTAGGTCCATGTGATCGGACAATTCCGAAGACGACTGACGATGCGGATCATCCAAAGCCTCATGAAAACCGCTATCTCCAAGGTCTAAGGCTGTTTGAGGACATAAGGACAGATCGACGAGGGGTCGTAACTACTCATCAAAGCCATCGCATCGGCCATGGAGGCATACCTCTTTGCCTGCGAACAATGGGGAACAGCCTCCGTTACGATGTCGTGGTTTCTAAAAGAACCCCTTTCACGGAGGAAGATGCTGGCCGTATCCATCGTGGTGTCGCGATTCGATATTAAACTGACGTCATTGAGCTAGCTACCAATCTCGCCCATAGTCCGATTGTCCTGATCTCGACTAGAGATGATGTCAAATCCAACACACAGCCCCAGACATGCCAAAGCAGTCGCACGCTGCCAAGCCAAGATGAACAGTCGATTGAGGTATCACACGAATAGGAGCGACGCAGCCCGGGAACTTGGCTTTCCAAGACAAGGCGAGATGAAAGCGATGGACGAATCAGGAACTTGCCCCGCGCTTGATTATTTGTCCCACAATTTTGGCCCGTTCGCATACTAGAATGGTTCCGAAGCACTTATCGTCGCTGACATCTTTTGGTCTGGGCAGTCTGTGCTTCTGGCGTGCGAGCTGCAGCTGACTGTGTTCGCCCTTTCTTCACTGCTTGCTGTCAGGCCAGACAGAACTTTTTACCTGCATCAGGATTTGCTGCCGTTGCTTTAACAGTCAAGATGATCAACCTGCGACAATGCCTCGTTGCAATAGCGAGCGCTGGTACCGCGCTAGCTGCATCCTCCTATGCGACCCTTGAAGTTCGAAACGCTGGAGTGCCTGCTGGTCAATTGAAGAACGTCAGTGGAAGTGAGTGTATGCTCGAAGTCGGTTCTGCGAAGGTTCTTACACAATGTAGTTGAGATCTACCATTCGTACCCACCCAACAACAACACTTCAGAAAAAGCCATCATCCACCTGACCGACATCTTCGGTTTGCCGCTGTTGCAAAACAAGCTGTAAGTTGTCTACTCATCAATTCCAGCCACACGAGACCAACTTCCGTCAAATACTGATTGCCTCTAAGACTCGCCGACTCCATCGCCAGCAACGGCTACCTAGTCCTTGTCCCTGACCTCTTCGCTGGTGATCCCGTAGGCGTGGAAGAGCAAGAGGCCGGACTTAACCTCACCGAATGGCGCGCCCTACACCCCCAATCCGCAGTCGAGGCTGTCATCAACAGCACGATCCAATATGCACGCAAAGAACTCGGCATCGCAAAGATCGGCGGCGTAGGGTACTGTTTTGGCGGCAAGTATGTAGGACGGTGGCTCAAGGGGGACGACACGGGCCTAGACGTAGGCTTCGTCGCGCATCCAAGCAACCTCCTCGAGACGGAGATCCAAGCCATTGCCGGACCGCTGAGCATCGCCGCTGGTAGTGAGTCCCCCTCCCGTCCCCTATCACATCCGAGGGCGTAAACTAATCTCAAAGCAGCACTCGACGCTAGTTTCAACGCCACGGCCAAGGGGAGGGCAGAAAGCATTCTCAACGCGAACAACATCACGTTCCAGACCAACTTGTACGCGCAGGCACCCCATGGGTTTGCCGTCAGGCCCAATCTCACGCTGCCGCTGCAGGCGTACGCGAAACAAGCGAGTTTCGTGCAGGCGGTCACGTGGTTCGATGCGTGGTTGTGAAGAAGACGAGGACGACGCGCCGCGAAATGGCGGTTGTGTATCTTCGTTTCACCTCGAAGAGAGACTGTCGAACGAAAGAAAAAGAAAGAGCTAGGACTCGAACTAAGCACGAGAGTCACGAACGATCGCAGTGAGCCATCAATTCCACAGAGCTTCTTTCACTCAAAACCAAGTTTCCATCATGCAATATACCCGCTCCTCTCTCCTCATTCTGTGACGTGCATGCATCTATTCTGCCCACAGAACTGCACACAAACACGAGCGTCACCTTCGATATTGCAGCATGCAAAACGATACAGATGCTCTAACAGCAACTAGTTGGAAGTTCATTGATTGCGAAAAAGCGCTCGAAGCACCGTGCGGGTTGACGAAGAACCCGCTAGCGCGTTCGCGACGATCACGGCGGGTGGGTTCGTGGGTTGGGTAGGTACGAGGCGCTTGGCGTTCGAGGTTGGGAAGCTCGAGAGGCAAGCGAATTTGTTTGTGGGTTTTGGCAGCGGGGGCGAGTGGGAGAGAAGGACGTGCGTGGGAGAGAGCCTCTGAGAGAGAGAGAGAGAGAGAGAGAGAGTGAACAGTATGGTAGTGGTGGAGTGCGAGAGTGGTAGAGATTAAAAGCCTCCATTCATACAAGTGAAGGTACACATTACACGACTAACTAACAGGTATCATCTATGCGCCAACTGCGCTGCAGTACCACTGCGGAAGCATCCTTGAAAACACCAACACACAGTAAATCAGCTTCACTGATGCGCTTAGAAGACGCGTGCGAGGAAGCGCTTCCACACAGGCCAGGTCTTCATCTCCTCGCGCTCGCGGTTGATAAGGTCCCAGTCGAGCTCGCGACGGCCCGTGTCGACGTCCATCTGAGCGGTCCTGAGCCATCCGGCGCGCTTCCAGAAGTATCCGGCGACCCAGAAAGCGGCGACGACGAACAGAGCCAGGTAGGACTGGAAGAATTGTTCGGCAGTACCGAGGTTCGAGCCGATGGGTGAGATGGCAGTGTAGAACTGTTTAGCGTTAGTTTGTGCCGTCCTGACTTGCAAAGTGAGTAAAACATACCTGAGCTGCAAGAACGATGAAGATGATCGAAAGACCGAGCCAAGATCCGTAAACGCCAAAGGCAGCCTTGAACGGGATCTCGTCAACAGTGTGGCCGTGGTAAGCCCAAGCCTTGCGGAAACGAATGTGTGCAAAGCAGATGGAACCCCAGGTGAAGAGGGCGGCGAGACCGGACAACGCCACGAGCCAGTCGAAGACAGTGACACCAGTAGCGCTGATCTGCATGTAACCTAGGGCTCCCCACGCGAGGATGAAGATAACGGAGTAGAGCGGGCGACCGGAGCGGTCAATGTGGGTGAAGACCTTGGGGGCATAGCCTTGTTCAGCGAGAGCTGTCAGGGTACGGGAGCCACCGTAGACACCGGAAACACCGATGGAAACGACGGACACAAGAATGACGACGTTCATGAAGCTGTCAAATCCGGCAAGACCACCATCGCGAGCGGCAATGACGAAGGGGGAGGCGTTGGCACCCGTCGCACCGAGAAGATCGGGGTTGTCAGAGCGGACAAGTAGACCCACGAAAGTGAGACCGAGAACGTAGAAGAGGGTGATACGCCAGAAGACCTGACGGATAGCACCGGGAAGCGACTTCAGGGGGTTCTTTGTCTCAGCAGCGGCAAGACCGACGAGCTCGGTACCGGAGAAGGCAAAGGCAGCCGTGACGAAGACGGTGCAGAAACCTTTGAACCCGTTGTTGAAAGCACCGGGGTCATACCAGAGGCGGGCGCCCCAGTACTCGTTGTAGATACCGTTGTCAGGGCCTCCACCGAGAACGAAGACCAAGGCGATAATCATGAAGATGATTGTCGCGCTCAGCTTGAGGCAAGACGACCAGAACTCCTCCTCTGCGTACCCCAACGTTCCAAGCACGTTGATGATGACGATGAAGAGCCAAAAGACGGTGATCCAGACACCTAGGTGGACGTTTGCGGCGCCGTCCCAGTAGCCCACGGTAACACCGGCAACGACCAATTCGAGTGGCAGGACAATTGCCCATTGGAAGACGTAGTTCCAACCCATGGCGAAACCCCAGGACGGATCAATGAAGCGAGTAGAGTACGTGTAGAAACCACCAGAGACGGGGAACATGACAGCAAGTTCACCAAGAGCGTAGACTGGAAGCTTGTCAGATACACATTCGTCAGTCAAAAGTGCCACAAAGCCACGTACCGACGTTGAAGATCATGATACCCATGATGGAGAAGTCGAGGAAGACCGAGGCAGGGCCCTAAGACTTGATGTGAGCACGGATTTATTGATTGATAGATTGATGAGAAACAGCGGTAACGTACACCATTGGCCAGAGCTTTACCAGAACCGACGAAAAAACCAGCACCGATGGAGCCACCAATGGCAATCATGTGCAGATGGCGTGTCTTCATCGACTTGTCGAGGATGACCATTGGGCCACCTTTGGGGCGGCGCTGAAAGGACTTGAAGTTGAGACCGTTGCGGGTCGCAAAGTCCTCCTGTTCACGCCACTCGCCCACTTCGTCGCCCTCCTGGGAGGAGACGGTGGGCTGAGTGTGGCCATGAGGGGCCTTCTCGTCAATGGGCGCGACCTTTTCGTGGTCCATGGGGGGCGGTCTGCGAAAGAAGGAGAGGCAGAATAAAGGACAAGAGCAAGGTCGATGCCGGGCGGGCGGGCTCTTTAATGTGCAGTGGGATCAGCGGAGAGGGAAGAAAGGCTATGCCAGTCGTTTGCCTAGCCTGTTCCGCAAACAGTTGACCTGGGGGGGGGGGGGGATCCTCTCCGGAAGCCATGGATAAGGCACACGGGGCGCACAGAGTAGGAGACGGCGGCCCATCCTTCACAATTAGAGGCCTGGGATTCTCGAGCGAGCGACTGATACGCTTGCACCCGCTCTGAGTGGCTGTCTGCTCGCGAAGAAGCGTTGGACGAGTGTGCACTAGCTAGGGAGCGGCGCGGCATGTCTTGGCTCTTGCCGTCGCGGGGAGGTTCTGCGCATTGGCATCGGTGGCGGGAGTGCTTGGCATCCACTAGCCGTCCAGTGACTATTGCGGTGGATTCTGGGGAGGCCTGTTGGTCAGCCCACAGGCCTGGCGCGGAGATGAAGCCCAACGCGGACTGATAACGACCTGGCGATGCCTCTCTTCCCTACGCACCGCGTTCGAGCAGTCTTTCTAGAACCGCAGCACCTCCTGGGCGCCTCTTGGCTAGGCGTTCACTCACCACACGGAACGCCTGTAGTCTTGTCAGCTGCCCATCCTGGCGTGTCCATTGCCTCCATCACATCCATCACCGTAGGCGCGGCTGTGCCCTGCAGATAAGACACGCGCGCTATTTACAGCACCCGCAACCTTCGAGAAGAGGTTTCTGAATTGCTGCACGAGTCGCCAAGCAATTGCAAGGGAATGGCTAACAAACCACTTCGTGCTTGGCACTAGCCATGCTCACGTGCGCCTTCCCCGTCCTCTGCGAAATGCGTGCACCTTCCGTCTTAGGCTAGCCCGCGGCGTTGACGAGCAGCCATCAAAGACATCGCGCGCTTGGCTCCAACACATCGAACACATCGCCAGTCACTAACGCTCCCTCGCATTTGTCTTCGTCATAATCGAAAAGGTGGCTGCGCAGCCATCACACTCTTTCGCCTGCGCGCGCGAGCTGACGGCCGGAGTAAAGCTGCCAGTCGTCCAATTGCCAGTTGCCATCTCGCACCAGAGTAGCCAAGCCCACATGAAGTGCGTGGCGCACTGGTGTACTGTGTAGGTATTACTTGGGCGCCTAGGTACTTCTCAACATCCTTGCGTCACACTAGACCCCGTTGTCCCACGGACACGGATACTCGGCGCCTGTTATCAACACAGCTGGCGCCTGTTTCACTTACCTCAACACCACCAAACGCATGTTCGCTGATCTTTGGTCGCTACGTGGCGGCTCGCTCTTGCCCGCAGGGGGCAGCGCCGCCGTGAGAGGCTGAGCAGCTCATTCTTCAGTCGACTATATCCACCTCGAATCCACGACGCTGGCCATCTTCAGACACCACTGTGCGTTATTGTCATCTTCCAAAAGAACGCTCATCGCATTGGCGACCATGTTCACTGGCCAATGGTAGCCAATTGCGATCAATACGAACCGCCCTCGAGCTTACTTGCGCCGTTCACTTTCGCCAAGAGCCTACACGCGATCAGCCTAGTGTCTTCTTAGCTCGAATCTCGCATGGACTGGACCACATGCAATTTTGCCATCTGGAGACGCCGACAGCATGATTCGAGAGCCGCCAGCGTTTGCATTACACAGTATGATTGAATCACTCTTATCGCGCGACGTCAGAAGAGAGACTCGGCAGTCCACTTTTCTTCGTGTTAGACAGCCCCACTGATAACTGACTGTGGGATTGTTAGTGTCTAAGCTTCCGATCCCCACCCACACAGACATCCTGCCACGATATCAGGGTCCGCCCACTTACAACCACCATACACTCTCAGCTTTCCAACGCGTTTTGTGAGCACGACACTGCACTCTCCTCGACTTACCGTACACTGTAGTATGATGTACCCGCATCGTGCCGCTCCGCAGAAGGGTCCGCTCGTAATGCAGGGCTTCGCCCGCACGTTCCTCTGCCAGGTTCTGATGTCTGCCTTGCACCAGTGTCTCACACGTGTGGCTGTCCTGAGGCTATGTGTAAACCTGGTGCCTCCACTTCTCACCATTCCTGACACTTGTGTCACAATGTCTCGATCTTGAGCAACAATATATTAGCCGCAGCGGAAACCTATTCTGGGCGCGCTTTAGGTTCCTCTGGCACGGTGCGTAGACATTGAAATATCTTGGGGCACTTTGATGCTCAGTCGCAAGCACGCAGAGGTACCATTTACATCCACCGCATGCATGCAATGACTTCCAAATGGTGCTCCCAGTCCCCAACACTGGCTGAAAAGCGGCGTTCCGATAAGCCGGCGGAAGCCGCAGCGCGACACCAACCCGCCGGATCATCCCCAGATTTTCTCCAGATCACCACAGCGAGACTTCTCTGGGGTACATTCCCGCCCGTGTTATTATGGAGCTGTTACGTGAGAGAATCCCTTTAAAACCTCGGACCAGGCGGAACCAGGCACGTCGTGGCTACTTTTCGCGCCGTGGGGATTGTGCTGGCTTGCCTTCCCCAGACTATCGAATTTGAGCTCTGCAAGTCTGCGGGGTGTGTTCTCGTCAGCCTTTGGGTGCGAGACACCCTTGCGTATGTGAAGCTATCACTGCAGCTGCCATGCAAGAGGGAAGGTAAGAAGGCTAGACCGCGCAGCATGAATGCCCTTCACGCGCTCGCATAGGACGGGCTTTGGCGAACGCAACAGTGCGCTTTATATAATGGACCCTGTATTAGGTATACACTTTGAAGCCCGATGTCATCCCGCTTACCGGTACAAACATCGATCGCTGCACGGTCCGACTCGCCCACGCTCGAATCTATGAATGTGCATGCAAGATCATCGAAATTCACAGAGACTCACCAACAGCATACATAGATAGACCCATGTATGTGCGTCCCACGTCTGAGCTTCCCACGTCTGGACTCCGCTCCTAGCGTCCGCCAGCACTGAATTCCACCCCATGCACGGCACCATCGTCGAGATCACGTGCAGCCAGAGCATCGGGCCGACGAAACCACCACTAGGAACGGACGCAAGATAGGAAGAAGAAAGAGCAGATATCTTGAGAGAAGTCAAAAGAAGAGCGGGACTCAACAACTACAATGCTGTTCATCTGCGACCCATGCCCGTTCACGCTCGCGATATCCAGCCGCGCCATCCGCTGATTCGACGCAGCCTGTCCGGCTCGCACTGCCTCGACTCGACTCTGGCATCCGGTGCGAGCTTTTCTCGCAGCTTCGCGAGGGGTCTCTTGGGGAGCGGAGAGGCGCGTGTCGGCGCGGCGAGGGTTTGCATAGCGGCTGCGCGCCGGGCGGCGAGGACGTGGTAGAAGGCGACTTTCAGTTTCTTTCGCTCTTGCGAGGGCGTGGTCGAGGGCGCGCTGGGGGATGTTTCAGCGCTGCTGTTCAGAAAAGGAGGGGTGGTGGTGGTTGAGTAGCTTCGCTGCAAGCTTTGTTCGTTTCCCACCTCGATGCTAGATGGGCTTATCGTGTGGATAGTGCGCGGCAAAGAAGGTGCAGGCCGGGGCCAGAGAAACGTCGGACTCAAATCCGCACACGCATCACCTCCTTGCTTCTCCTCGCTTCGACTCTCCTCACGCTCGCCATCTGCCAGTGATGGCGTTGCGGTCCGCAGGAACGTGTACTCTGCCCAATTCGGCGTCGCGGGCGAGGAAGGCGCTCTGCTCAGTAGAAACGTCGGCGATGTGGGCGAGATGGCGCGGTCGAAGATTGATAGGGGTGATGCGGGAAGTAATGGGGAGGCCAGGGTGATCAGGGCCGTTTCATTCCAGTGTGGCACCGGGGGTGAGAGGAACGGGTTGTGTGGGGATTGTGGGGAGGTGGGCGAGATGGGTGAACGAGGTGGTGCTGGGAGGTATGGTGAGACTGTGGGGAGCAGGAGACTTCTTGGTCCCGGTGGTCCTGCTGAACGATCCAGATGTGGTGGTCGAGTTGGATCGTTGGGCTGCGAGTAGCAAGATGACAGTGCGGGCGTAGACGAGATAGGCGAAGTCGTTACTGCTGAGCACGTCGGCAAAGGCGAAGGCGTCTCAGGAATCCAGAAAGAAAGCGGTGGCACCGGAGGGGCATCGTAGTCGGCAGGCAAAGGATACGTAGCCCGTCGAGGCGTGGGCGGTCGACACAGACGCCAGAGCGCCGTCGTCGGGATAGGAATGAAGAGAGACATGGCTCTTGGACGAGCTGGCGGCATATTCAGTCTTCACGTCTCAATGAACCGTTGCTCAGTATTGAGATATCCGAACAGAAGACGGCCATTGTTGTGCTTTTCTGCCCGCTCGCTCCGCCAAGTTTTGTACATCTACATCAGTGCGTCTCGACGCACCGTCGATAAGCGTCAGAAGAGCAAACAGCCCAGGCTAGAACTTCTGCAGCAAACCGCCTTCTGAACGACACGCGAATCATTGACATTGCAACGCAACACGTGGAAGTACATCTATCTACCTTCAGTGGTCGATGAGTCGGTCTTAGGTGCAACCTTCCTAACACGAACAATGCGTTGTCTTGAACATCAACTTGATTCGGAGCTATGTGGGCTGGTGGCCAAGACACGGGAACGTGCGTTGGTCAGTGTGGTGGTCTCATGGCATACACGTGGATGCCATGTGGAGGGTCGTGCTAGTAGCTGGGGCGGGGCTGTATCAATATGAGACAAGGGAGACGAAGTATCAGGATGACGCCCGTGCGTGTAGACGGAAATAGAGCTCATGAGTAGGGTTCAAATCGAGTGTTGTTCATTATTATCGATCATTAAGTATTTAAAATTGATGGATGGGATCCAAAAATCCCATGTGGTCATGGGTTGTGGGTATCAAGGTTCTCGGTATCCATACAAACTCATGCGTCGGTAACGTTGTGGATCTGGCCACCAGCGACTTCGACCTTGGCGCGCTTGAGTGACGCTTTACGCGGGTTGGGCGCCTCGAAGATGCCCTTCAGCTCTTCGAGCGTCTTGCCTGCTGTTTCAACGAAGAACAGGTAGATGAAAGCAATCTCAACGCAGATCCAGCCAATGTACACAAGGTACAACTTCCACCCAATCTTCTCCATTCCAACCGAGATACCGTATGTGTTGACGACCATGGCAATGTTCAGGAAGAGAAAGTTGGCTCCACTGCCCTTCGCCCTGGTCCTGTTTTCCAAAACCTCCACGGCGTACAAGGTCTGGAGCGGTGTCCAACCCCATGCAAAGATGATGCCGAAGCAGTAGATCGAGACAATTACGCCGTAAGCAAGATCGTTACTAGGCTTTGCGGTGGCAGTGAAAGCAGTCAACAAGACGTAGAAGAAAAGGCCACCACCCAGACCACCGAGCAGCATTTTGCGACGACCAAGTTTGTCGAGGAGGGTAGCTCCGTAGATGGCACCAAGCATGCTGAAGATTGGGTTGATTGCGTTGATAAGGAGCTGTTTGTCGGGGTCGGTGATACCTGCGTTCTTGACCATGGCAGGCATGAAGTAGGATACCACGTTGTTACCAGACCATTGACCAAAGAAGGCCATTGCAATGACCATCATCATGCGGTAGCGGGCTGCCTTTGTGTTGTACAGCTCGCGGAAGTCCCACCATGGGTTGTCATTGCGTGTGACTGAGAAGTCTTGGGTGATTTCATGTAATTGAAGTTGGACAAGAGGATGATTGGCGTCACCATCACCGTGGTACTTGGCCATAATCGCAATTGCGTCTTCGCGTCGGTCCTTGGCAAGCAACCTAATTCATGGGTCAGTTCTCAATTCGTAGTCACAAAAGCATGATTGAAGCGTACCAACGAGGTGTTTCCGGGAAGAACATGATGCAACACATGACAAGGCCCGGAATGAAGCACTGAACGACAGTAGGGAGTCTCCATGCCCATGAGTTGGCGAAGTTCTTGTTGGTTCCGTAGGTCGTCCAGCCCGCGAGGATGTTGCCGAGCCACCAGAAGTTGTTGTACATACCAGCCATGGTTCCTCGGTACGCAGGGTGGGCCAGCTCGACAGTGTAGGCAGGTCCCGCAGCAGATGCGATCGATGCACCGAATCCAAGTAGGAAACGGCCGCCGATAAACTGTTCCATGCTGTTTGCAGAGGCCTGAACAGCAGTGCCGACAAGGACAAGCGCGCAGCCAACAAAGATGCAAATGCGTCGACCGTATCCATCAGCGAGGAAGCCGCAGAAGGGGAAAGCTGCAATCTGTCCCAAGTTGTAGATGATGAAGATGATGCCAGTGCTAGATCCCTCGCCAGACAAACCAAACGTGCTCTGATAGGGCTTCATGGCGTTGATGGCTCCCATGAGGGATGAGTCGAATCCGTTCATTGTCGAGACCAGGTATCCAATACCCATGATCATATACAATTGAATCATGCTTTTCGACCATAGCTTAGGTTTTGAGGCCTCCATGGCAGCAGCTTTGCCCAAGTTAGTATCGACTCCTGGCAAACCGGCGCGAGTGACACACCTAGAGCTACTGATGCCACGGTTTTCTCCTGAACGTCACCATCTTTGCGCAAGTCGTCGTCCACGGCGCTTAGTTGGTGGGTAACGGCACCCATGTTCTCTTTGTTGTCCGCCATCTTGAGACTGAAGCACGATATTCTGCTGTCGAACCTAGGTATGCGTAGCGGTTGAGTGCGATCGACAACGACCCATACAACCCGGGGTAGCGGCTCACTTTATAGACTTGGTCAAAGGACAGGCTTCTCCGCAAAACGGGGAGTTCTAGAGCTGCATAAAACCTGCACCGAGGCAGCTGCCCTGTTTCGACATGCTCCGATGCCCGCTTCTCCCCCATCAAAGTACGGCGGTTACTGCCACCCAGTACTGCCAAGTGAGCTTGCACGATCGTATCGAAGTCAGCAAATTCAAACGCGCTTTAGTATGGACGCAGGGCGCCAGAACGGCGGATGAAGAGCTTCGAAAGGGATAGGCAGCGGCTACGACTCCCAGAACGTCGCAGTCATTACGAGATGGCTATGGAAGCATAGTCAAACATGATTCGCAAGCGCACAGCGTTGGTCGCTCTACGATTCGTGGCAATGACCCTTGACGACGTCGGTTGCGCTAAAAAATCGTGGAGACGACTTTGTGGAGTGATCCGGAGAAAATGCGGGTCCAGCTGCGGAAAACGTGATGGAAAAGTATTGGCGCTAAGAGGGAAGAAGTGAAGGCCCAACAGCATTACACTGAGACTAGGCCAGAAGTAGTAGTTACACCGCCGATCTTGGTTGGACCCCGCCCAGTCCAACACTAACGCGATTCGAGCAGACTTCAACACGCAACGCTCCGTTGCAACCTGTCAGCTATTGCCAGGCCACTTCATCTGCATCACATGAGGAGCAAACCACCGTCTTGGCTTCGAGATGCACCCGCGGACGGCTTGCCCAATCCGTGCAGGCCACGCTCTGCGGGACACAGTCCTCCGTGTATTGTGGAGCAACATGGCTTTTTATCAATTGAGCCGATGCTCTCGCTGGAGTTTCTGTTCCCAACACCTTCATCATGGCTTCAGGCGCGCATCCATCAGGCCTCCCAGATTGGAACAACCTTGATGTTCTGCACAAAGGCACACTTCCAGTCCGCGCCTATTTCCACAACTACGCATCTGAAGCCGACGCGTTGACTTACGATGTTGTAAAGTCCAAGACGCACAGCCTCTCCGGGACATGGAAATTCGAGCATGCTTATTCTCCCTTCGAGGCTCCTGAAGGCTTCGAGGCAACGTCGTACGATACATCCAAATGGAGCGATATTGCTGTACCTGGCATGTGGCAGCTGCAAGGATTTGGAAAGGGCCCGCAATACACGAATGTCCAGTACCACATCCCAGTCGACCCTCCCAACGTCCCTTTCACGGAGAACGAGACTGGCTCGTACGTGAGGAAGTTCAGCGTGCCAGAAGATCTCAAGAACGGCCAGATTCGCCTCAGATTCGAAGGTGTTGACTCTGCATTCCATGTCTGGGTTAATGGAAAAGAGATTGGCTATTCTCAGGGAAGCAGGAACCCTGATGAGTTTGACATTACATCGGTAGTTGACTTGAACGGCGAGAACACTCTTGCAGTTCGAGTGTACCAGCATTGTGATGGCACGTACATCGAAGACCAAGACCAGTGGTGGCTCTCTGGAATGTGAGTGAATTCGACCCTTCCAACTCCACGGTCTAACTCTCCAGATTCCGAGACGTGTTCTTAGTCGGGTTCTCTAACAACTCCCGCATCGAGAATGTATTCGCTCAGACCATCTTGGACTCCTCGTACGTCAACGCCGAGCTCAAGGTCAAGGTTAGCGCCACTGGCTCTGGTACGATTTCCATCAAGCTCCTGGACGCGGAGAAGCGTGTTGTGGCTTCGAAAGAGGCGGATGCAATCACGGGCTCTACAACAGATTTCAGCATCCCTGTTGAGGATCCCTTGAAGTGGACTGCCGAATCGCCCAACTTGTACCATTTGATCGTCTCGCTCGACTCGGCACAATACGTCGCGCATCGTATTGGTTTCAGGCAAGTCGAGATGAAGGATGGACTGATTAAGGTCAACGGCCAGAGGATTGTGTTCCGCGGTGTCAATCGCCACGAACACCATCCCAAGTTTGGACGGACGATCCCGCTCGATTTCCTCAAGCGCGACCTCCTGACGATGAAGCAACACAACGTGAACGCTATTCGGACGTCACATCAGCTGAACGACCCAAGACTGTACGCATTGGCAGACGAAATGGGATTCTGGGTCATGGATGAAGCAGATCTGGAATGCCACGGATTTGAGTGCATCGCCGATGCTGCGCTTGACTCGAAAGAGCGAGCACTTCCCTTCCGCGAGCGCCAGCTTCTGACCAGATCTAAGGCGGCTGAGTGGACCACGAACAATCCAGACTGGACCCATGCGTATGTTGATCGTGCTGAGCACTTGGTGAAGAGAGACCAGCTACACCCCTCTATCATCGTATGGAGCTTGGGCAATGAAGCCTTCTTCGGTCGAAACTTCAAGGCCATGTACGAGCACATTAAGGCATATGATGACAGCAGGCCTATCCACTATGAGGCTGACATCTTCGCCGAGACCATGGACATGTACTCCAGGATGTACCCGCCAGTCGATGAGATTGTCAAGTTTGCCGAAGATAAGAGCAAGACTAAGCCTCTCGTGTTGTGCGAGTTCATTCACGCAATGGGTAACGGGCCCGGCAATATCAAGGAGTACATTGACGCCTTCTACAAGTACCCCACACTGCAGGGCGGTTTTGCTTGGGAGTGGGCAAACCACGGTCTCCTCACCAAAGACAAGCAGACATCGGAAGAGTTCTACGCCTATGGTGGTGACTTTGACGAGGAAGTCCACGATGGTACCTTCGTTATGGACGGGCTGGTCAACTCGGATCACAGCCCTAACGCTGGCTTGGTGGAGTACAAGAAAGCAATTGAGCCTGTGCAGCTACTCGAGTCCGACGGAAAGAAAGCCAAGTTCATCAACCGATATGACTTTGTGACGCTGGATCACCTGACGCTGCAGTACTCTACCGTATCCGAGTCTGGCGCGGACGCTCAGAATGGGTTGATCAAGATTCCATCTGGAGTTGCAGCAGGCCAATCGTTTGAGATTGATTTGCCAGAGGTTGGTGATTCTGGAAGCGAGGTTCTATTGAGCCTTTCGTTCCAGCTGAAGAACGGAACGCCCTGGCTGGAGAAAGGCTTCGAGATCGCCACTGCACAAGTGCCTGTCGTGCCGTCTCTTTCGCTGAAAACGCTGTCGACCTCAGACAATAAGCTCACCGTCGACACCACCTCGCGAAACGCTCTCAAGATCACCAGTGGCAAGTCGACATGGATCTTCAACACCCTACACGGCACTCTCACAACTTGGAGCCGGGACTCGACCAACATCATCACCAAAGCGCCAGAGCTCGACATTTTCCGGGCGCCCACCGACAACGACATCCCGCAAGACGGCTGGGACTGGGACGACAAGAAAGTCCACCTTGCGAAGCCGTTTGTGCGCAAAGTCGAATGGTCGCAGCCCAGCAGCACAGAGCTGCAAGTAACCGTGCACCAGCGAATCGCACCTCCCGTCTTGTCCTGGTCCATCAACAGCATCCTACTGTACACATTCCGCGCCGACGGCTCGCTGTCCATCCGCGCCAACGGCATACCGCAGGGTGAGAACCTGCCGCGCACACTCCCGCGCATCGGGCTCGTCACAGAGCTATCCCCCCAGTTCCAGCACGTCGAGTGGTTCGGCCGCGGTAGAGGCGAGTCGTACCGCGACAGCAAGCTCTCGCAGCCCGTGGGCAGGTACAGCGTGCCGAGCATCGACGAGCTGTGGGTCGACTACGAAGTCCCGCAGGAGAGCGCGAACCGCACCGACACGCGGTGGGTGCGTATCAGCGACGGCACGACGGCGCTGCTGGCGCAGTTCGTCGACGTCAAGAACGGTAGTCAGAACCGGACGACGTTTGATTTCCAGGCCGCGCACTACCGCATGCGCGACGTTGCTGCGGCGAAGCATCCGCACGAGCTGAGGAGGAAGAAGACGCAGCAGGTCGTGCTGAGGCTCGATGCCCAGCACCATGGCCTAGGCAGCGGGAGCTGTGGACCGCGGACGCTGGACGAGTATGCGCTGCTAACGGGGCCGTTTGAGTTTGAGATACTGCTGCAGGTCGAGTAGCGTGATAGAGAAAGGCGGTGGATCTAAGAGGGTGGCACATTAGCTATTCAATGACCATGATGGCATGAAACTCATGACAAGGCCTCAACGCCAACTTCATCTAGCTAAAATACGTCTAATTCGCTATCCACCCTATCCCCTATCCCACGCCTCACGATCCCCCAATCCCCCCAACCCTCACATACACACTCTTCACCTCGAGGTAATGCTCCATACTCTCCAACAAGCTCTCCCTCCCCGTCCCACTGCCCTTCCACCCACCAAACGGCAAATCCCAGCAGTTCGTCGGACTGGTGCAGTTGACGCCCAGCATGCCACTCTCGAGCTTCTTGGCCACGCGCAGCGCCCGTTCCAGGTCGCGTGTGTACAGCGACGCGTACAGGCCGAACTCGGTGTCGTTTGCTTTGGCGAGGGCGTCGGCTTCGGTGGCGAAGGTGTTTATGACGACGACGGGGCCGAAGATTTCTTCTTTTGTGAGGCGCGACGTCTCGGGCACGTCGGTGAAGATTACGGGGTGGATGTGGTGGGGGGACGTGCCGGTGTTGTTGGGCGCGCTGGGGCTGGTGTCGATGGTCGTGCCGGCGTCTTCTTTGCCCAGCGCGATGTACTTCTGCACGGCTTCGAACTGGGTTCTGTCGGCTTGCGGACCGTGGTTTGTGGCAGGGCTCGTTGGGTCGCCTAGTTTCCGCGCGCTGGCTATGCGTGTGAATGCCTTGATGAACTCGTCTTTGACGCTGTCCTGCACGTAGATTCTGCTACTGGCGAAGCAGGCCTGGCCAGAGTTGGAGTTGATGCTGAGTTCCAGCTCTTTCGCTGCCTGGTCGATGTCTGCGTCTTCGAAGACCAGGGATGGCGACTTGCCGCCGAGCTCGAAGACGACTTTCTTAAGATTCGACTTTGCGGCCGCAATGGCAATAGCGCGACCTGTGCGGGTCGAGCCGGTGAAAGATAAAGCGCGCACTCTCATATGTTCAGCCAGAGCTTGCCCTGAGGTCTGTCCGTGGCCCGAGAGCACATTTACGACACCAGGAGGGAACCCGCACTTCTCGATCCACTGCGATACTTTCCAAGACTGCAATCATGTCAATCAATACCTCCAAGACGAGTGATCATGAAACCCACTGTCAACGGTGCCTTCTCGCTGCTCTTCACCACAACGCAATTCCCAGCTGCCAGCGCAGGCGCGACTTTTTTCGAGAAGAATATCAACGGCGCGTTCCACGGGATGATGACCGCAACGACACCAAATGGTTGGTGCAGGCTCATGTTCAAAAACCCCGGCGTGTTTAAGCTGGTGCGACCTTGCGGATACGCAGCCTCGGCGAAGTAGTTGTACTGCGTCACGGCATAGTTGACATCGACAGCGTGCGTGCTGATCGGTTTGCCCATGGAGATGGCATCGAGTTGAGCGAGTTCATCCTTTTCTGATACGTGCAGTTGTGCTAGTTTCTTGAGCGGTGCGCCACGCTCTGCTGGAGAGAGGGCACTCCATGCGGGAAACGCGGCTTGGGCAGCGTCGACGGCGGCGTTGACATCGTCGAGGGTTGCTTCTGCGACTGCATGTTCTGTTAATACTTTGTACGTTGAAGTAAGTACTGCAGAACGAAACTCACCCTTCGCAACAAGCTCCCCAGTATGTGGAGAGAGGAGCTCGAACGAGCCATTATCGCTTGCTGGAACCAGTTTATTGTTGATGAGCAGCTGTGTCTCAACTACATCTGTCATGTTTGCGTGGGCAGGACTGTAATCGCCCTGGGTGGAGCAGTGGTGAAGTACATATTGCACTGCGCGGTGACGTCAACAGGAGTTTGCACAGGGCTGAATCGCTAAGTCCGCGAACCGAAGTGCGATCACGTCCGCCAAATCCGCTCTGCACACTGAGCACCGTAGTACGCACCAGACCGACCCAACAAACCCAACAAACATCCGAGAGTACAAGCACATTCCCAAATTAATCCTGCAGCCCCACACACCCCTCCAGACCCCCAAAGCCCCGAGACACATGATGAGCAGCATCTCCCCTCAGCGGGAGAACTCGGCGGAATCAGAGTCATTGGAGTCATTGGAGTCGATGGGAGTGACTTGCAGTAGTCCACCCGAGTCAAGCGATTCGACAACCCCTCGAGCGTAGGTACTCTAGATCCACCCACAACAAGGGATCTACCGACCAATCCGCATCCTCCAACCCCCAACATGCACCGGCCCCGTATCATTCTCCACCGATGCACCGCACATCTCTGTCTGCGCAATTGCGTGTCTACAGTGGCGTTGCAACCGTCCCAACTAGCAGAAGTTGTGCAGATGCTGGGTTCTAGGCAGATGGATGGCGGAATGGTGGATTGTGTGGGGTAGTCGAGATGAATCTTGGTTACGGATTGTGGTACTGTTAGTGCTACTATTACCACCTCTCTCTCTACCACAAGACTAGATGCTAGCAAGTACACGTACATCTTCAGTGCATAGACACTATACTGCTTCCGAGCTATAGTGCGTTTATTTTTTACGCCTTTCAATAAGTATTTTAGTTGTTAGTAAGCGGATTTAGGTTGGGTTGCTCTAGCGGGGAAAGGAAGACGCTAGGTGTAATGAGGTGTATGGTTTTGTAATCTTACAGAGAGTTTATGGAGACATGAAGACGGTGGGGAGGATAAAATGTGGGGAGTTGTTGTACATGTATTAGTTTCGCTTCCTGCACATCCATCCATCCGTAATCAATCCATCAATCCATCAATCCATCAATCCATCAATCCATCAATCCATCAATCCATCAATCCATCAATCCATCAATCCATCAATCCATCAATCCATCAATCCATCAATCCATCAATCCATCAATCCATCAATCCATCAATCAATTAATCTATATGACTCAACGCCATTGCACACGCAGTATACACGCAGAACCCATCCCAACAACCGCTACCCACCCCCAGATCGCGGGTCACCGGACGCCAACCATTTGACCCCGGCTAGGACCCCATCGCATTCGCTTGTGCAAAAGCGCTCTTCATCTTGCCTCCAGCCAGCACGTTGCATCACTGCTTCCCCCTCACAACCTGGGCGAGGTACCGCGGCTCGCGCTGCTCACGAGCACGATACACATCATCGGGCTGCTGCAGACCCTGCTGCACCATCACCTCCTCATTAGTGCCGCGATTGAGGACCGAAGAGAGCGGTTCCCCATTGCGCGATTTGCGCGAGTCGCGGAGTTCGCGGATTGCAATGGCCAAGGCGTAGAGTTCGAGCTGGTTGGGGTTGGGTTAGCAGCTGCGTGTAGCAGGTGTGTGAAGAGATGTGGCGAGGGGGTTGATACGGAGGAAGGGAGGATATAAGGGAGGGGAAGACACACTTGATGATAACGGCGAGTCCAACGACGACCCAGCTCAGATAGCATATCACGCCATCGCAGCGGGACAGGTTGGCCTGCATTACGCGGAAGGCGACGGCGCCCCAGAAGACGATCTCCGACAGCTGATGATAACATTTGCTTTGTAGCTGCGCCATCTACGCAGCTTGGAGACGTGCTCCGTGGCGAGCATGTACATGAGTAGGATGAGTGATTTGGCACCCTGGCGGTTGTTAGTATCTCGCTTTCGTGCAGAGCCGGCGAAGCCCATACCATGCCTAGGGCGATCGTGCCGGCCCGTGTTCGTGGCTGGTTTTTCATGAACACTCGTGGTACTGAGAGACCGATGACGATGATGACCAGGATGCCGGTGAGGATGTGGATGCGCAGCTTGAATCGGCTATGGAACATGAACTTGTCGAGGATGTCGAGAATGGCCATGTTAGTGATCGATTAGTTTGTCGATTCGGTTCTTGGTGTCGATAAAATCGCAGAGACAGGCTTTTTGTGATTCTTGTCGGTGTGCCGTAAGAGCGGTGATAATCATATTCTGGGGACCACCGCCCAAGTATATAACATCGCATATGGAGTTTGGCGTTGAAGCAACACCGCACAGCACCGTCGACTCCGCCGCATTTGTTTAGTGGTTTGGTGTTGCAGATACAAAATATCGAGTGCGAGTGCGAGTGCGAGCGCGAGAGCGATCCCTAGGACCGAGAGCGACAATAGCAGTCGGCCCGAACCACATCAAATCAGCCCTACCACACTTGTCACTGTGTTTCAATTGGCCATGACTGATGTCAAGCTTTTGTAGATCTGGGATGAACCTCATCTGTAGAGGCTTCTGGTATGGAGAATCCCGTCTGATCGCTGGGGCTCCGCTACATCCGTCAGATCGTTCTGTTCCTGGTAGCTGATCATTCATTTTGGATATTCGCGGGTGCAGTGCCGGTTCCATGTGCTCTTAGCGTCACTCAGAGCGCCATTCGGGTTTACTTTGACCAAATGAGCTGACCTGGCTGGTTTCGTGCGTTAGGCTTGCGAGCCGAGAGGTTTTTTAGTTGTTTGTCCTGCATTGAGTTGATCGTATTGCTCGTTCCCGTATTACGCTGTCCTCGAGGCGGGGCGACTAGGCAGGGGCTCATGACAGTAGAAGCTTGACTGCGATGTAACTCTTCTGCAGGCATTGACTGTGGCTGGAGGTGGAGATGTTTTGTTTACGGCGCTGATGAAGCCGTACATTGAAGAGAAGGACCGAATGTGATGGCTTTGATCAGGGTGTGAGTGTGTCCGGTGCACTAGATCGCTCAGATGAAGCTGTGCGTCAGTAATGGTCAGATTCGCGGAACCGTCAGGGTTTGTGTCGATTACGCACATGAAAGAAGGAGAAAAGGGAGAAGGCAAAGTCAGGTTTCATGGTTGTGATTGTGCAAGGGTTGCGTAGTAATCGTTCGTATTGAGATGATCCTTGTTACGCAGGTGGAGGATGGCCATTGGGTACGTTTTCGTTGCCCAGAAGGCTTCCCAAGTCACCCCAATTCCAATCGTGGATGTTGTTGATGGTAAAGTCCATGAAGCTTAGCTGGGTATTGCGATCAAATCGTGCAGTGGAATAGGTTGGCGCTGGATACTGTGGCTCTGGATAGAATCGGCCGGGCATGTGGTCGGCGAACATGTAGGCGCCGCTGTTTGTCGAGACTTGGTGGAAAGGGTACGCGGCGGGCGCTGGTTGTGGTTGTGGTGGCGGTCGGGAGGTTACGTGGCCGATGTTCTCGGGGGGCTCTGGCTTGGGCGCAATGGAAGCCGGTGGCCTTGCCTTCATTGCGTTGACCATGGACTGTAACTCAGGCACGATGGAGGCAAACTTCTCGATAGTGCCGGGCATGTGCGGATTCCGCTTGTGTCGCTGGGCCAGATCGGCAAGCTGTGAGAGCAGGATGCGAGACGCGGACATGTCTGTGCCGGTGATTTTGTTTAGGCAGACCAGATCAAGAACCAGCACTGAGCTGGATGCCAATGCATACCAGATATCCCACCAGACAATGGCATCGAACCTGCCAATGGCCTCGAGCTTGAGCAGTATGCAGGCCAAGGCGCGCCCGGAGTCTGAACACGAGTCTGCCATGGCGGCGAGGGCAGTGTTCTTCGCGTCTTTCCCTTGCTTGGACAGGATGTTGGCGCGTGTGAGCAGCGCTGAGCGGCACAGCACGATGACGGTATAGTGATACAGGCCGTGCAGCATCAAGATGGGCCGCTGGAAAGGCGGTGGATTGGAGTCCAAGGGGTCCATGCGCAGATGCTGGGGAAGCAGGTCGGTCCAGCGCTCCAGATCTCTCAGGACGCCCGCAGCGGGTGACAAGGGCCCTACGTAGGACTCGTCGCTGGCGTTGGCTCGCCCCGTTTTGGGGGCGCGGCAGGCGGAGCCCAGATGAACGATGAGGCGGTTGTACCACTGGCTGTACTCGGGCGGGTTGTGCAGGTCCGAGTCCATTAGACGCTCGTTGAGACGGCTGATCTTGCAGCCAGGATGCTCGATGGCGCTGGGGCGGTCGTAGGACGAGACCTGCATCTGCTCGTAGCCATACAGAGTCCACCACAGGCGCTTGCGCAGCTCTCTGGCAAGCGGGGTTTGCATGGGGTTGACCTTGTCCTGGTGCAGGCCGATGGCGAAGGCGATGCGCACGGCGGTGCCGGTGAGGTTCCAGCAGGCGTCGCGGTGATTCGTGTTGTGCAGGTGCAGGGCGGCCAGCATCAGCGCCTGGACGGCGACGACGCTGGAGGTGAACATGACGACGGGCAGCAGCGTCTGCACTCGGCGCCACCACAGGCGCTCCTGGGCCTCCTGGAAGGTGATGCGGGCGACACGGCGCGAGAGCAGCAGGACGCAGAGGAAGCTGCACAGCCAGGAGGGGTCGGCGTTGGCAGGGTCGACGAGCCAGGCCTCGTAGGCTTCGCGAAACGACGGCTCGTACAGGACAGGGAAGTCTGGGTTGATGTGGTCGAAGTAGGCGCCGATGAGGGCCTCGAGGCTGGGCACGTCGCTGGGCTGGGCGCTGGAGTGGGCGTGGACGGCGGTCTGAGGAGGGCGGGCGGGCGAGCTGTGGGCGATGTGGTTGATGCGGGTCATGTGGTCGGTGGTGGAGGCGGCGCTCGGGGTGGAGAGGGAGAGGCTGCGGGCGTCGTGACCGTGAACCTGGCCGTGGCCGTGGCCGTGACCGTGACCGTGACCGTGAGCGTCGCCTTCGCCCTCGACGGGCTCCTGGTCGTCGGCGGCGTTGCGTCCAAACAGCACAAAGGAGCGCAGGGCGCCGGCGCCTATCAGAGAGCGCAGTTTCAGATGGAACGCAAAGGAGCTGGCGGGGCCGATGTACTGCACTTGGCCCTGCTGGTCCGGTAGCAGCGACATGGAGTCGTCGTCGTCGTCGCCGTCGTCGCCGTCGCCGTCGCCGTCGCCGTCGCCATCGCCACGGCCACGGCCACGGCCTCGCCCACCGCTGGCCTGCTCGCCGTGCATCTGAGCAGCAGCAGTCCCTGGGCCGGATTCGGGCAGCGGCATGCCCAGCTCGCTGGCCAGGCGTCGCAGCTCATCGACGTCTGTCACGTCGGCCTCGGGCAGCAGGCCCTTGACCAGCGCCTCAAGCAGCGCCAGGCGGTGGCCCAGGCCCTCGACGCTGCCGTACAGACGTTTCTTGCGCGGCTGCGTGGTGAGGCATTCGATGTTGTGCACGGCGCAGTACCGGCACGTGTTCTGGCCCGGCTCTTTCCTGCATTTCTGCTTGCGCGACTTGCACTTGTCGCACGATGTCTCGGTGCGCTTCCGCTTGTCCAGCGGCACCCGGCGCGAGTGCGAGCTGGCTGCGGTGGTGGTGGTGGGCTTGGCGGTGGGCTTGGTGCTGGTGCTGGTGGTGGTCGTAGTCGTGGGCGTGGGTGTCGAGGTCGAGGTCGAGGCCGAGTTCAAGGTCGAGGTCGAGTTCAAGGTCGAGGTCGAGGTCGAGACGTACGAAGCTGCTGCTGCCGTGTCGCACATCCCAACACGCATCACCGCGTGATAGACGAACGTGACGGTGGCATGTACCGCTGACTCGTTGGCGTTGGCTCTGGCTCTGGCTCCACGCAAGCAATGGTTGATTCCGAGGGCGGCCGGGGGCTTTGGGTGCGGGTGAAGCAGACAATGCGCCTGCAGCAGCCCGGCAGTACCAGACTAGGCCACTCTCCCTTCCCTGCCCGTCCAGATTCCAGGCTTCCAGATGCAGACAATGACTTCAACACCGTCTCGAGTCGCCCGGCCATCTTCGGCGACGTGCACCAGCCACATGTCCAGCCACATGTCCAGCCACATGTCCAGCCACATGTCCAGCCACATGTCCAGTCACATGACCAGTCACCACACCAGCCACAGCCTTCCACCGTCCGTGTGCTTCCTATTCTCCATCCACTTTTCCGACCTCTCTCGCACGCTGGATGTGCGTATAGCCACACTCCGTCTGCGAGCCGTCAGGCGAAACTCTAGCCCGTGGCTCCCCACGCCTTGCCTAGCACCGAGCACCTCCTGATACATGCCAAAATTTCCCATCTTCAAAATTTCGAACCCCCCACGTGTACCAAAACCGACGGCGTGGATCATCCTCGATGGAGTCCTAGCCCGGTCGCCGTCAGGACCTTGTGCAACAGAGCTCTCTACGACACCATGACTGCATACAGCCCCGTCCAGCGTCCATTAACATCTTCCACCTGCTGCTACAACATGGGCCACATAGACTGCATGGACCGCACGGACGTCAGTGGCCGGTCTCAATGAGCCACCGTCAGAAAGCGACCAAGTGCGGGCACCTGCTACCACTTTGACTCAGCAACATGTTTCCTTTCGAATCACCGCCAACAAGCAGCGGCCTCGGGATCTGCTCAAAGACGTGCAATCCTGAGGTGGCTCTAGGCTGCTCCGCGAGTCCGTGCCGACTGGAGTCGACTTCTTGCTGAACCACTGATCAATGTCTTCTCCCGTGTCTGTCGGGAAGGCCTCGCGCTAAACTCTGCATCCTCTTCGGCGTTGACTGCGGTCTCCTGGCCAGCATCACGGACGGCAGACGCGCCTCTACACGGATGGTCAGCCAGGACGAATGATCCGACGCCGGTGACGGCTTCGACGGGCTCGACAGCTCGACATGGCTACTCCACCGTGATCGGTGTGATGCAGGGCCGGAGAGGCCCTGTCGAAGCAGGGTTTTGACTCTCCAGCTACGAGCGCTGTCTTGCGCGAGCCACGGTTCGGTGGTAACTCAAATGCAGCAAGACATCACCTGATGTTGCCGTTTCTCCCGCACCACCCTAAGAGGAATCGCATCAGCGGAAGTTCTTCCGTAAGCGAACTCTCTGTGGAAAGGAACGGAATGGTCTGTGACACGCAAGCCGCAATCCTACAGCCATCATGGAGCTGAAACCGAGTGTCTCCGCGGAGTGTTTGTCCCACAGCCAACACCTTGCAACGGCCTTGGCAATGACCTTGCGGTAGCCTCACGTAATAGGCCCTCAGAACAGCCGAAGCGGGCTGTTTTCTCGCAGATGCCAGCATAACCAGCGGAAAACTAGGCGCTAGTTGGGCGGCACAACCTGCTTCTATCTCGCGCTACTCTCCACTATTTCCCCGTGTCCTATTCTTTGCACAGAAGGGACATTTCGCCCGCGCCTCTCAACCCATGATTTCATAAGCAGTACACTGTTCCCGTCTCCTATCCGCTGACCCGGGTCGGCGGGGCCGTGCTTTAGTCGTTTGTGGGGCTTACTGTATGGTCCTTCAAGAAAAAACCACATGCTGCCGGGCTTCTGCAGCGCTTCGCATGCCAGCTGCCGACGACATGGGCCGCCTCAAACGTACACGTTGTGTAACTGAGAGTATGTCTCCTTGAAAGGCATGCATTCAGTCACCGTGAGCTCCTTTGGCCTTACCCTTCTGTGTCCGACACGCGAATTTATGACATGGCGGATCAGCAGTCTGGCATAGCCATTGTGGGAGCCGGCGTAGGCGGCCTAGCTTTTGCTATTGGCCTCACCCGCCACAGCATTCCCTTCACCATCTACGAATCCGCGCCAGCCTTCTCGACTGTCGGCGCTGGCGTAGGCCTGGGCCCCAACGCGCTCCGAGCCATGGACCTCATCGACAAGCGGTTCCGCGACATGTACATGGATGTTGCCACGGGGAACCTGAACCCTGAGAAGAAGCACGTCATGATGGAGGCCATGCGCATGGAAGAAGGGTTGGGTCAGGGTGAGAGCTGGTGGGGCCATGGCGAATGGGGGGCGCCGTACTTTGAGCGGACAGGGGCTCACAGAAAGGACCTCCTGGACATCATGACAAGCCTCATCGACAAAGACGCCGTCCGGTTCAACAGCACAGTGGTGGACATTGAACAAAGCAACGACCAGGTCGCGTTGACCTTTGCCGACGGACGGGTTGCAGGCCATGCGGCAGTGATAGACTGCGGTGGCATCAGAGGCCTCGCGAGGCGCATCGTCCTCGCGGACCACTTCCCAGAGGCCGTCGAGCCGCAGTACACGCACAAGTACGTCTACCGCACGGTCGTGTCTACTGAGGACGCAACGGAGATGCTCGGGGAGCTGGCCACGGACGCGAAGATGTTCGTCAGCAGGGACGCGAATCTCTCAACGTATCCGATCAGCAAAGGCAAGCAGGTGAACGTGGTCGCTTTCAAGCGCGATCCGCATCCATGGCAGCACGCCCGAGGCACTCTCGAGGTCGACAGGAAGAGCATGCTGGAAGACTTTGGCGGCATCGGCATGGACAAGCGGTTGTCGCGATTGCTCGAGGTGAGCCAACAACACCGCACCCCAACCACAGAGTCCACTAACCCACCCAGCACGTTGCCCCGATCCGCTGGCCCATCTTCGACCACCCCACCACCCCAACCTACCACAGCGGGCTGCTCTGCCTCCTCGGCGACGCCGCGCACGCCAGCACCCCCCACCAAGGCGCCGGCGCCGGCCAAGCCCTCGAAGACGCCCTGATTCTCACCGTCGCGCTGTCAAAACTACACTCCACCCTCCCTCTCTCGCTTCTCGCCACTCCATCCCCCGCCCGCACCGCCGCCTTCACCGCCGCCTTCACGGCGTACGACGAGGTGAGGCGGCCGAGAGCGCAGAGACAGGTCGCCACGGCGCGGGAGTGCGGCGAGCTGTACAACCTGCGGGATCCGAAGACGGGGGACGCCATGGGTGTGGAGGAAGTGCTGGGCGAGTTGCGGGGCCGGTTCGAGTGGCTGTGGAGCCATGATCTCGAGGGGGACGTTGGGGGGGTGGAGGACAGGGTCCGGGTGTTGTTGAGAGAGGGCGGGGTGTTGTAGGCAGGGCGGTGCGGTGCGATGCAGTGCAATACCATGCAGTCCAGCTCAACATGCTAGAACCAAGCCCACCACCCCACCCCAGTCACCGCTCCCTCCGTCCAGCGATGTGAACAGAGTAGAGAATCTAAGCTGATCTAACCATGCACAGCTTCGTTCCTCTTTCTCTCTCTCTTTCTCTCTCTCTCCCTCTCTCTCTTTACTGGGGCATTGACTTAGACGTCTACCTGTCTTTTGCGCAGAGGGCTGATATATCGTAAGCTATTATATTATAACGTACTCCACAGGTGAGCGGATCAAACGGGTGAGCGGATCACTCTGCCAAGACCACACCAAATTTCTACCCCATTATAGCTCGCATTAGCCCACTTTAGCCTTATATATAGTAGTGCAGTACATAATATTATTTAGAAACATCTTTTATAGCCTTCTTATATATATATAAGTTATATCTAATATTATAGCACTTTATATAGCGTCTTTAGGTTACTTCCCCTCCTTTAGCACACACTTGCTTCTTTACCTTCTTACTATTACTACACGCCCTAAACTTAGTTAGAGTAGTTAATTAAAGGCCTTTCTTAGCTGTTAGGACTCTCTTCTGCTATAATTGCTTTCTTTTATACAATTTACGTTGCATAGCAGCCTTATTTGCTGCTTAAAGCCTAGTAATCTCCCTTTAAGCTAACACTAGCTTATGCGCTACTATAGCTGCGCCTTTAGCAAGCTTTTTAAAGGCCTTAACTATTAAAGTTAGTAAGCTGCTTGCATGCCTTTAAATCCTCTCTTAAACTAGCGTTAATTGCGACCCTAATTGCAGGGTAGTGCTTAGGGTTTAGGACTGCCAGGGCTTATCTTCTACAGTAGGTAGTGGTAGGGTATGTAGGCAGACATCAAGACCTATTATAACCCGTTCTAGGTTAAGGGGGACTATTCTAGCGCCTTAGAAGCCTTCTTAGATATTGCTAGAAGTAAATGTCTCCTTATAGGCGTCTATAAAGTATAGTAGGAACTTAGTTTTAGTAATATAAGTAATATAGTTATATATAAGATTCTTAGCTTAGCGCCTATATACCTTCTTTAGAGGGGCAAAACAACCTACATCTAGTAGTTATAAGAGGTAAGATAAGTGTAGAGGCATACATAGTATAACAATCTTTGCTTCCTTATAGTATTGTTAGAAGTTAAGGGAGTTATAGCTCTTATAGCTGTTAATAAGGAGCAGCTAGTATACTTCTTAGGTGCGCGTCTTTGTATAGGCATTAAAGTGCTTTAACCAGTCTAGACTAAGCTTGTTAGTAGTCTATCTGTTCTTAGAGACTCTAATAACCTAGTTATAGGGCAGATTGTCCTCTTTGTACCAGGCAGAGAGGTAGTTGCAGCCTTTAAAGATAATAAAGGGTAGAATAGCTTACCCTGTACTATTAATGCCCTGTATAACTGTTGTCTACTCTTAATTACCCTGCTATACTGCCTTTAGCTGTCCTTAACGCTCTAAGCCTGTAACAACTGCTCCTGTTAATATCTAGCCTATTATAAAGCCTGTCTTATTAAAGTTGTATATGTTATTGTCCTAGATACTATACTTAGCTTTAACATTTGCTACAAGCCTAAACCAGCCCCTAATAATCTCTAGATCCTTACAGAGGGCTCTCTTGTAGTCGTACTTGCAATTAAACCTTACTTTAAGGTTAGGGCGGCGCTTAATAAACGTGTTAGGCCAGTTTATGCTAATATAGCCTATATTACGCTTAGCACGCAAAGAATTAGCTATATTAGCTACAGCAGCCAGCTAAGGGGTACATTCTTGTGTATCTAGCTTAAGGATGTACTTAGTAATCACGTCCTCCTTAGTCTGGTCTATAATCTGTTAAACTGGCGTATAATTAGCTTATGTAGGTTGTCCTGTATATTAAGCGTGTAGTGTGCTGTAAGGCACGTTATATATAGCTGCAGCGCGTTACAGGGTAAGCGTTGCGTCTTATTTAATTGCCTGGAGCGCAAGCTGTATTGCAGCTTCTCTTAAGGGCGTAGATTAATGTTGTTGTTGAGGCATTGCGTGGTAAGGTGGAGGTTTGGTGTGGTCTTGGCAGCGTGATCCGCTCACCCGTTTGATCCGCTCACCTGTGGAGTACGTTATATAGTAAGTAGGAACACAACCCTTATAGTTTGTGTTTAACCTTATTAATTAAGTTTGTCTTTAGAATCTTAACCTGCTCTTAAACTAGACAGTCTACTCTGTACTATTTATTGCACCCTATCTTTACAAGCTTTGCTTAGTTAATAACCCTAACTAATCCACTAGTGCTTATCCCTAAGAACCAATAGAATCAGTGCTTACGGTCTTTAACTAAAGTACAACTTTAACATTTTGAACACCCCTAAGATAAGTACTATTAGATCCTGTGCTACCTCTAGCAACTCTACGTCTAGCAACGTTAACATAGATGTAACTGTTACTACCAGCACTATAAACGTTAACAAGCCTAATCTCTATTACAGAGATTATAGCAAGCTTAATAACTAGCTTATATAATAGGACCTCTTCTTTACCTTCTAAGGCAAGAAGGTTTCTAAGGTTAAACAAGTAGTCCTTGCAGCTAGCTACATGCGTAGCAAGGTGTTAACCTAGATTAAGCCCTTTGTACAGCAGTACTAAGCTGGTAAGGCCCTAGACAACGTAGATGTATAGATAAGAGACTTTAACCTATTTAAAGAAAAGATTAAACTAATCTTTAGAGTCTCTAACAAACCACACATTACCTAACGCAACATTTAGAAGATTAAGCAGGACAAGTCAGCTGCTAACTACGCCGCAGAGTTTCAGCAGCTTGCTGCCAACACTAACTAGGACAACACTGCCCTAATTACTATGTTCTGATAAGGATTAAAGCCTAAGGTTAAGGAAGAGCTTATGCGCACCAGCGTGAGCACAGAAACCCTTAACAAGCTTATTAATACTGCTATTAACATTAACGTACAACTCTACAAACTTCAGCAGGAACTTTAAGACAACCCTAGAGCACACACTACTGTTATTGCTACCAACCATCTGCTACTAAGGAACCAGTAGCGCGATAACCTAAATTAAGGATAACAAGGAGGCCGCAATTAGCTAAACACTGGATGTTGCACCCACAGCAACACACAGAGTGGATACTACAGACCTGAAGTAATAGACCTCTTAAACCTCAACAAAGGACTACCTAAGCGATAGAACAAGAAACCTAGAGGGGGTAAGCAATTAGAAGGCAGTAAGGACTGCTACAACTGTGGCAAACCAGGCTATTTTGCTAGGGACTGCTGGATAAACAAGGTTCACTGCCAGTTAAACGTACTTACCTGTAATTATAATAACACAGATGCCAGTAAATAGGAAATTCTTACTAATAACATAGGACGACTGCTAGAAGACCTAGAGTCTAGCCCTAAGGACAATGACGACTATATTGTACCTCTGATTCATGTAGCAACACCTTACCAGGACGCCTAGACAGGCAAAGAAACAGAGTACTACTCTAACAACAATTAACAATACTACGCGGTAGAATACAAAAGGACTAAGAGTAGAGTCTAAGTAGGCAAGAAGTATGACAGGCCCTTCCACAAACAAGGAACGCGCTACCTCACCCCTAATAGTGGAGAATTAATAGTTATAGAACCAAAACCTAAAAGCGCACAGAAGGACAACATGCTTAACAACATCATAACCTACAAAGAAACGGACGACTACCAGCAAAAGATAGACAACCTGCTAGACACCTTAGGACGAGAGTTTAGCCAGATTGGCACCCTACTAACGCGCAAACAAGAACGCATAAACTAACAGCGTTAGAAGCGCGAGGACAAAGAAGCCTATTGCTAAATGTGTTAAGAACTTGTCAGCCCTATAGTAGGACCTCCAACTAGAGAATTCACACCAGAACTCTAAGAACTTGTTTAACAGTTTAGAAAAGAAATTAACAACAGTAAAAAGTTTGCTAATAACCTGGAAGAAGCTAAAGACTAGCTTTAGTGTAAGTAAGAAATATAGCTTAGCCTAGAACGTATGCAGAAGTAGAAAGAAGAGCTACTACTAATTAGCCTACAACCACAGTACATCCTAGACTACTAAAACATAAAACATAGAAACCTTACGTAGACAGCATGCACTAAAGACAGGTGTATAATCTACTACAATAAGAAGCTTAGTAGAGGATGGTTCCCTGTATAACAAGGCCTCTGTTGTAACTAATAGTACTAGTGTTACAATAACCTGTGTAAACTTCATCTTATTAACAAACACTAGAAAGCACACTTTCCTAGAACAGATAACCTACAGGCCACAATACAAATGCAGTTAGTAGTTAATAGAAACTGCTACAACGCACACTAGCAGAACTGCCTTAACGCAGACTGTAAGAAGCACTACACCACTAAGGAAGCTAAAGGGTTCAGTAACAAGGGGACTTTTTTAGGCCAGCGCCTACGAGCCCTAGGGATCAATCCATTAATAGTATTAGGAACAATCACCTTATTAAGCTACCTATTAAACTAAATAGGGTAGCCTTAACAGCACTCTTAGACTTAGGAGCGTAAGCAAGTTACATATCTAGAACAGTAATATAGTAAGCTAGACTCAGATTATATTGCAAGGAGAACACTTACTTGCTCTAAGTAGCTAATAGAGAATTAATACTAGATAAACCGCTAATTATGTTTAAAGTGATAGCAGCACCCCTACAGATACAGGGGCACTATAAGGAAATAAACCTAGACGTCTTTGTAAAGGCCACGCACAACGTTATACTAGGACTTCCCTAGTTACAGAAGCACAACCTAAAGATAGACTAGGCATAAGAAAGACTTTTGTTAGAAGGATATAAATGCGGCACTAATACATCTACGCCTACGCAGCGCACGCAGCAGCTAGTAGATAAGAAGGAGATTAACAATGTCTCTTTAACACATAAGACGCGCTAAGATAGAGCAGTTAACTCTGCAGATACTAAACGCCCTACAGATTACAAAGCAAGAGTTAAGGAGAACAAGAGTGCACCTCCTGCTATCCCTATTGTTTACAGACAGTATGCAGAGATGTTTAGAGAAGAGCTTACAGTAAAAGCCCTACCTAAGCACAAACCCTAGGATTACAAGATTAAGCTCTAGGAAGAAAAGACACTAACTTTTAGGCTATTATACTAGTTATTAGAAAAGGAACTTAAAGTACTTTACAAGTATATTAAGGAGAACCTTAAGAAGGGATTTATTAGAAGATTAGAATTACCTGCAGGGTACCTAATTATGTTTGTTCCTAAGAAGGATAGCAAGCTATAACCTTGCATTAACTTTAGGAAGCTTAATAAAATTACTATTAAGAACCACTACCTGCTCCTGAACATTACAGAGTTGCAGGACTGGCTAGCAGGAGCTTAGTACTTTACAGCGTTAGACCTACAAGGCGCATACAACCTTATACGCATAAAGGAGGAAGAAGAATAGAAAATAGCATTTAGAACGCAATATAGACTCTATAAGTACCTTATTATGCTGTTTAGTCTAACAAACGCACTAGCTACGTGTTAGGAGTTAATTAACAACGTCCTTAGAACACACCTTAACAGGACAGTAGTAGCGTACCTAGACAACATCCTAGTGTACTTAAAGACACTAGAAGAGCACACAAAACACGTCACTAAAGTGCTAGAATGCCTAAGACAGGCAGACCTACAGCTTAAACCTAAAAAGTGTAAATAGCATAAGGAGGAAGTTAAATTCCTAGGGTACATTGTAGGACGATATAGAGTTAAGATTAGTCTAACAAAGGTAGAAGTAGTTAAGACTTAGCAGACGCTAAAGACGGTTAAACAGATCTAGGAATTCTTAGGATTTGTTAACTTTAACTGACGCTTTATTAAGGACTACTCTAAGATTGCAATCCTGCTAACAAAGCTTACGCGGAAGGATACACCATTTAAGTAGGGATAAGAACAGAACAATGCGTTTAAGGCACTTAAACAAGCCTGTATTACACCTCCTATATTGATTATGTTTTGCAGTAGTAAACTAATACGCATAGAGACTAACGCCTTAGATCTTGCATTAGGCGCCTATATTACATAAGAAAAGAATGGACTATAGTACCCTATTGCGTACTACTTACGTAAGTTCTTAGAACTAGAAGAACGCTATAATGTGTACAATAAAGAGTTGCTTACAATTATATTAGCCCTAGAACATTAGCAACTATATGTAGAAAGCTGCTTAGAACTTACTATCTACACTAACTATAAGAACCTAGTATACTTTACTACCACTAAGGTCTTAAATTAATAACAAGTATGTTAGTCTAAGATACTTAGGTAATATAAATTTAAGATATTGTATACGCTAGGCAAGGACAATAGCAGAGCTAACGCACTTAGTTGACAACACAGCCTTACTAGAGAAAAAACAATTAACTAGTTCGCAGTGTTAGGCATTAACAATAATAGATTACTTAGACTATTGCAGTAACTAAACAATATAATGCAAATTAAAAACAAACAGCGCATTACATTAGACGTACTAGAGGAACTTTAGGACAAAATTATAGCTAATTACTACAATAACCTACTATATAGACACCCTAGAATTACACGTATAATAGAACTTATTAAGTAATACTATAAGTTTAGCAGTATAAAGGACAAGGTTACTAAATATGTTAAGAACTGTGTTAACTGTTAGTAAAATAAACACAGTACACATGCAAAATACAGAGAAATGCAGGTAATAGAACCACCTACAGCACTATAGACGAACATTACAATAGATTTTATTACACAGCTGCCTATCTTAAGAGACCCTGTTACTAGATACAACTATAACTTAATCTTTGTTATAGTTAACAGATTTACTAAGTACGCTAAGATAATACTGTTTTAACATAGTTATACTGCAGAGCAGCTTACATAAGTGTTTCTAGATTAACACATAAGGCATTATAGCATACCAGAATTAATTATTAGTAATTAAGATAAGCTCTTTACGTTAAATTACTGGACTACGCTCTTAGCAGCTATTAGTACCAAGAAGAAGCTTTTAACAGCCTATTATCTGCAGACAGATAGATAGACTAAAAGAACAAATTAGACTATAGAAACATACCTACAGATATACAGCAACCAGTAGTAAGACAACTAGGTTTTACTGTTACCTATAGCACAGATTGCATATAACAACAAATTGTTAGAAGTAATAGGAGAATTACTATTCTTCCTAAATTACAGGATGCACCTAAATCTCTTTACCAGAAGTCTAGACACACTAATTTAGACTAAATTAGCAATATCCTTAGTAGCAAGACTAAAGGAAGTGCATAAAAAGGTATAAGAAAATATTAGCAAGGCTTAAGAACAAGCAATCTCATATGTTAACTAGAAAAGAAAAACAGCACCTTAGCTAAAAGAGGGGGATAAAGTCTATCTTCTTACAAAAAACCTTCGCACATAAAGACTAACAAAAAAACTAGACTATGTTAAAGTTAGACCCTTTTTTATTTCTAAGCAGATAAGCGTAGTTAACTATAGACTTAATCTGCTAAAGGATGTAAAGATCTATCCAGTGTTCTACATATCGCTATTGGAACCAGCCAATCCTAGAACGCCCGTCCAAGAGAACTTCTATTATTAAGCTAATGGCGAGGATGAATAGGAAGTTGAAAAAATAGTTGCAGAAAAACGTACCCTACAAGGCATTTAATATCTAGTTAAATGGTTAGGATACCCTAAATTGGAAAACACATAGGAGCTACCTACAAACCTTACAAATTGCCAGCAGCTACTAAAGAAGTTTCAGGAGTGTTAAAACCCCAGATAACAGACCAGTTGATCACTTTAGCCTGGGCAGGCGCCTCCGGGTTAACAGACGCAATTGCTGAGTTTAACACTTCCTGCTAATCTAATCGCTCTAAGTCTTTAGCATCCGCCGCACCTGCATTAAAAATCTGCTGCTCCTTCTGTTTTAACAAAACCTTCTGCTTACGCAGTTAGCAACCCTTTGCGCGCAACGCTCGCATCTCTGCTAGCGCAGCCTCTGCAATAGCTTCTTGCGCTTCTAGCGCCAAATCAGTTTCTTCCTCTTGTCTCCTTAGTTTTTCTATCTCCGCGTCAATGCAAGAGAAGTTTAGAGCTGGAACATCTACTGGTACACACGGCGCAGACCCCACGCAGACACAGTGTCCACACTGTTCACTTAACGTGTTTTATAAGCGAGCGCCGCGTACAAGCGAGCGCCGCACCCCACCAGGTTTGCACATATCTGTAAGCGTGTATCTTAACAACGTAATAACATAACAGTTAGACAATTATAGAGTAGATTAAGCAGTATCTAAAGTATCTTTCTTACACGTGCGTGAGTTATAACCAGTCTCTCTGCACCTTGTACAGCGCGCAAGAGCCTAGCGGCTGAGGCCTGATTGCTCGCCTCCTTAACGCTCTTCACGAGCAACCTGCTGATCAGCCTTACGTTAAGCAAGTATATCCTTGCTAGCTCCCTTTATTAAGACTCCTTGCTTCTGTATACGCTTTTTCTTGCGTTATTTCTGCTCTAATACTGCCTTATTAGCCTTCTTAAGGCTAGCGATCTAATCGCTTATTAGCTTAGCAGAGAGCATTATTACCTTAGCGCCCTTTTTAAGCTAATTAATTGCTTTAATAATTAAGGCAGGTAATAAGCTCTTATGCTGACGTACACGATTACGTATTAATATTAATTAAGCATTAAGCTTACGTACGTTGCTTGGCGTACAAGCCTCCTAGAGGGTCTCTGTAAGAGCAGCAGGAGAAGGTGTACGGAGCTGTACGTCTAGCTTTAATAGAACAGCGTCTGGCTAGAGGGGAACAAGGCCTGCGCCTTAAAAAGCTAAGCAGATATTAGCTAATGTGAATAATTAATTAAAGGCTGCCTTAAACGCTGGTAGAAACTTAAGCTTAGTAATGTGGTTAATGTGGTGGCAGATTAGGCTCTTAATCTCACGACTGTACGCGCGCTTCAACAGCAAGAAGCAGCTAACATTAAGAGGCTGTAGCAGGTGTAATAAGTGAGGCGGCATACAGAGCGTGTAGATGTTGTTCTCCTTGCAGAGCTGCTTAAATTTAAGAGAGTGGTGGCTCTTGTGGCTGTTAAGGATAAGCAGGCGACGTGCGCCTACTACCTAAGCCTCTGTATGCTTAATAAAGTGCTTCAGCCACTTAACTCCAAGCTCGTTAGTTGTCCAGCCGTTGTTGCTGACTGCGATCGCCCAGTTGCGTGGGATCTCTGCCTCCTCGTACCAGGCAGACAAGTAGTATTAGCCAGCAAAGATAAGGAAGGGTGGGATTGTCTAGCCAGCAGCGTTAATTGCAGCGATAACTGTCACCCACTCGCGATTGCCAGGCTGAACAGCTTTTAGCCTGCCTCTCCTCTCTGACCCTGTCACAACAAGCTAAGTTGTGATCTTGCCTATTATAAAGCCAGCCTTGTCAAAGTTGTAGACGTTATTATTGCAGATGCTGTACCTAGCCTTTGTCTGCTCCACAAGCTTAAACCAGTGGCTAATTAAGACTAGATCCTTACAGAGGGCTCTCTGCCTATTGTACGCTTGGTTGAAACGCGTTGTAAGACTCTTAGTACGCTTAACAAAGTTGCGTGGCTAGTGGACGCTAACCTGACCTGCACCGCGCGCAGCTAGTAGCTTATTAGCTATATTACGTACGGCTGCGTATATAGGCCTAAATCTACATTAGTCTAAGTTAAGTATATACTAGACTATTACCTCCTCTTCTATCTAGGTTAACTTCTTTAAGTTAGGTTAGCAATCACGTTAGGCAGGCTTGCTAGCGCGTTAGTGGCGGATTGTTCGTTCAGACACGTTATAGACAACAGCAGCATTACAATTACTCTGTATTTAATAGGAATTAATAGATAAGATAGCAAGCTAGATATCTGCTTTATTTGAAGCTAATATAGTAGCGCTGCGTTAAGCCATTGTACGTTGAGATAGGAGAGGTGCGCAAACTTGGTGGGGTGCGGCGCTTGCTTGTACGCGGCGCTCGCTTATAAAACACGTTAACAACAACAGCTAACATAGTAACTTTTCTTTAGTACAGCGCTTACAGGTAACTATAACAGCCTAACCTTTGTTGTTTATGCGATTACTACGCTTGTGACAATAGACAGTACTGCAAGACGTTATTTAGTTAGCTTACAAGGACATAAGCCAGAGAGGAGGAGGATAGTGTTACAAACATGAATCCTAAGAAGGGAATTACTAGGTTTTGTTGATGGATATTACAAGGCGGTACAATAGCTAGTAAGGAGGCTATTACTCTGCAGGTAATAATAAGACAACTTACGTGTAAGCCGCTAGGGCCCTAACAGGTAAAGCGTCCTATAAGATAAAGGCTAAGTAAGCTATAGGATTTATAGGATAAATAACTAGCGTCCTATAGGAATCCTACAGGATCCTATAAGACTTATAAGACTATAGAACTCTGTTCTATAAGACTATAGGACATCTTAGGTATATAGTAAGTAGGAATACAACCCTTATAGTTTATATTTAACCTTATTAATTAAGTTTGTCTTTAGAATCTTAACCTGCTCTTAAACTAGACAGTCTACTCTGTACTATTTATTGCACCCTATCTTTACAAGCTTTGCTTAGTTAATAACCCTAACTAATCCACTAGTGCTTATCCCTAAGAACCAATAGAATTAGTGCTTACAGTCTTTAACTAAAGTATAACTTTAACACTATGTTGTAAACTACTATGTTATAAGCTACTATGTTGTAAACTACTATGTTATAAGCTACTATGTTGTAAGCTAAGATATTGTAGTCTGCTATATTATAAGCTAATATGTTGTAAACTACTCTATTATAAGCTACTATGTTGTAAGCTAAGATATTGTAGTCTGCTATATTATAAGCTAATATGTTGTAAACTACTATATTATAAGCTACTATATTATAAACTACTATATTATAAGCTACTATGTTATAAACTACTATGTTATAAACTACTATATTGTAAACTACTATGTTGTAAGCTAATATATTGTAGTCTGCTATATTGTAAGCTACTATGTTGTAAGCTACTATGTTGTAGTCTACTATATTGGTAAACTACTATATTATAAGCTAATATATTGTAAACTACTATGTTGTAAACTACTATGTTATAAGCTAATATATTATAAACTACTATATTGTAAGCTACTATATTGTAAGCTACTATGTTGTAGTCTGCTATATTAGTAAACTACTATGTTGTAAACTACTATGTTGTAAGCTACTATATTATAAACTACTATATTGTAAGCTACTATATCGTAGTCTATATTTCTGGGTCAGGGGATGGGGTTAGGTTTGTTGCGCGTGGCAAGTGGTGACTACTTGGTTGTTCGATGGATACCGCGTAGCAGGGCGTCAAGATCTCGCGGGGGAGCAGTGAATAGTGAAGAAGAGCACCGTGTACAGAGAACCAGGAGTCCTGAATGTCGTGGGCCATTGTATGTGCTTAGGTTTTTTTTTTTTTCTTTTTTCTTAATATTTTTCTTATTTTTGGGTTTCGCTTGCTTCTCAGCTCAACTCACCAACACACAACAAATACACACACACCCTCTCAAAAGCAACAACACTCACCCAGTAGCATGCCCGTAGCCAGAACAGATCTCGGACAGAGTCTGGCTCCTAGACGAGAGCTCCCAGGTACCGGTGTGGGACGTGGCAGCGGCGCCCGGCACATCGGTGGCCTGCGTGACCTGGACGGGGCTGTTTGGTTGCTCGAGCGTCCCTCGTGCGAGGCTGTGCCTTGGCTGCGACGGAGCTGGCTTGGAGGGTACTGGCTGTGGATTGCGTTTCTTTTGGCTCTTCTACGGGCATTGGGCTCGCTGCAACAGCCACTGACAGCACACCTAAACCTCCAACTCTGCACCTAAAAAGATAGAACGGGGAGAGAGAAGAGAAGAGAAGAGGAAGCTCTCAGCAACAAACATCAGCCCCTGAATCGGTAAACATGCACATCGACCCTCTCCTCCCCCGACTGCATGTCGCCCGGTAGGTCGTAACGCAAGACTGCCGTCTCGAGGAACCCGGCGTCGGCCATGAGCGAGAAGAAGACGCGCTCGCTTTCGTGGCGCAGTTTCAACGCTATGGCTACTACAGTGTGTGGGGAAGTGCGGGTGAGTGCAGTTAGGGTGCGGACTAGTGCCGGACTGGGGGCGTTAGGTCTGTATTCTGCTCTGAAGCAAGGGGAGTGATAAGGGAAGGGAAGCACACACCTGCTATCAGGATTGTACGTGCAGTCAGCCGCCAGCACCATGTCGAGTTTGGACTCGGACTCGGCGAGCCAGGGGGGGAGGGGGGCGTCCCAGTCTAGCTCTGCGAACGAGACGAGGGAGCCCGGGGCCAGGGTGGAGTGGCTCAGGGAGAGGTTTGCCGAGACGATGTCGTGCGCTTCGGGCAGGTCGGTCAGGGTCACGGTGCAGTTTGGAAGGAGAGAGGCGAGGGTTATGCCGACTATCCCACACCCTGTGCCTAGCTCCAGGACGTTCAGGGTGCCGTTGGGCGGGGAGGGGAGGAGGGCGGTGGAAAGGGCGTGTGTGGAGTCGGGGAGCAGGGAAGACAAGTGGTGGGCGAGCGTGATGCCAGCGTCCCTTGGTGGTGGTTAGTAGGGAGGGTGCAGACACGGCGATGCGTGGGTACCATAGATGTCGTGCTATGCTCTCCCCCGTCTCTTCCCACACACTGACGACGGCCTGTCCGATTGTGAAGCGGCGCTGCACCAGCTTCGCACCTCCAGCGTTTGGCGGCGAATTGAAGTCTGCGCTCCACGCCGACACGATGCCGTGTGCGTCGGGGTGAGACAGGTCGTGCAGAGCATCAGACTGCGCCTTGGGCTCTACGCCAACGCGCACTCGCAGAGCACGGGAGGCGTAGGATTTCTTCAAGGGCAAGGAGATGGCCAGAGACCGCATCCCTGCGGCCCACTGGACGGTGCGCCACACGCACATCTCGCCGCCACGCTCTGGGGAGACGAGCTCGGCGGCCAGCTCGACATGGTGAGGGAAGAACGAGTCGCCCAGGTCCGAGGTGATTGTGACCAGGCAGAACACGTGACTCTTGGTGGCGCCCTTGTCGGTGGTGATGCGCGGGGGCTTGAGGAAGCGGACGTACCGCATGGGTGCGGAGGGGGAGGGGAGGGGAGGGGAGGGGGGCGGACGTGGGGTTGGGGATGCACTAGCTTCTTTGCCGGGTGAATGGCGCGCAAGGGCGTCATCGTTGGAGGTTGATGGACTTGGCCGCATCACGAGACGAGACGAGACAACACAACACGATACGACACGACACGACACAATACAACACAACACAACACAATACAACATAACACAACACAATACAACACAATACAACATAATATAACACGACACAACACAATACAACACAACACAACACTACACCACACAACACCACACAACACCACACAACACCACACAACACCACACAACACCACACAACACAACACCACACAACACAACACAACACCACACAACACAACACAACACCACACAACACCACACGACGTTGATGGACATTCGCAGCATCACGACACCACACCACACGGCTCCAGGCGCCTCCAGGCGACGTCCGTCTGCGGTCCACCATGTACCGCCGCGGTGATCCTCGCTGGAACCGCACGATCCAGCACATCTCGGAGAACATCGAGCACGCCAACGAGGCGGCGGCGGAGAACCTCTACGGCTTCACGCAGCGCTACGTCAGCCCGTGCGTGGCCTCGCTCACCACGTGCTGCAACGCCGTGACGGCCCCGTGCTTCGCGTCGACCGGCGGCCGGAGGCGCAACAAGGCGCGCGCGCGCGGGCGGGCCGAGCTGAGCTTCGACTTCTACGACGACTGGGAGCACGACGAGAGCGACGGCCTGCTGGGCTGGGGCAACGACAGCCTCGAGCGCTTCCTGGGCGCCGCCAGCAACTACGGCACCACCGCCCAGCCCGCCCGCCAGCGCGCCATGAGCTACGGCCCGCGCGCCCGCGACCCGCGCTTCGACGCCGCGAGACGCAAGTCCGCCGCCCACGCCCACGCCCGCGACGCCCAGGACCCCACGCTCATCCCCGGCTCCTCGTACTTTGGCTTCCTCGGCCGCCTGCCCTTCAAGCTGGGCGGCCACGGCCTGCGCTACAAGCCCAGCGCCGCCGACCTGACCGACCACCCGGGCGCCCAGCACCAGCGCCGCAGCCTCGACGAGGAGCAGCCGCTGATCGAGGACAGCGACGAGGACCGCGACGGGCACAGCGACCCGCACCGCGCCACCACCCTCGCCCACCCCGGCAGCGACGTCAGGACGCACCGCCGCGCCCGCAGCGACACGCACACCTCGGGCCACACCACCGACTCGTTCAGCTCGCGCGGCGACATCTTCCCCTCCGAGGACGAGCTCGACGACGCCGTGCCCCTCGACGACGAATTCACCATTGCCCTCGAGCGCCGCACCACGGGGCAGTGGGACGACGGCGTCAGCCCTGGGAGCGGACGCAACACGCGCAGCAACAGCAAGCGCCCCAGCCGCAGCGCAAGCTCACGCACCGTCAGCAGCGGCAAGCGGAGCGACGACGACCCACGGCCGGCCCACGCATCCAACAACATCATCGAGGAGGTCGACATGGATGCTGACCTCAACATGCCCACCCTGGACGAGCTGTCCCGCGAAGAAGACCAGCTGCGACGAGCCGAGGAGGCAGGCGTCGCGCGCAAGAGACACGAAGCCAAGCAGCTGGCCCTCCAGCGCGGCCTGGCTCCCTCGGCGCCTGCAACACCGCACTCGACGATGGACGGCCGCGATGTAGCAGACTTTCCATCCCCTAGCTCTAGCGAGCCAGTCCTTGAACAAGACGGGCTCCCACACGCACTCGATGCAGGCTCGCCGGCGAGCACACGGCCTAGCACCGCGGTCAGACGGGGGGATGCAGGTGTTGATGCAGATAGCAAAGCACACGTCCAAGCCGACGTTGGTGCAGATGGAGACGCACCTGTAGCAGCAGAAGCAAGGCAAGGGCAAGAGGAAGAGCAAGAGAAGGCGCAAAGAAAAGCAGAAGAGCTAGAAGACTTCGTCCCAGCGCGATTACCGCGTTTTGGCTAATGTAGATGTGGATGCAAATAGCTACCTCATTTCAGTCTAGTCCAGTTCAGTTCAGTTCAGTTCAGTCCAGTTCAGTTCAGTTCAGTTCAGTTCAGTTCAGTTCAGTCTAGTCCAGTTCAGTTCAGTTCAGATGCAGAAACAAGGTCTCTCCAAGAACACGTCCAAGCAGAAGTAACAGAAGTAATAGAAGTAATAGAAGTAACAAGAAAACAAGAGAAAAAGCAAGATGACTTTTGTTCCACCATAACCACTCTATTCCAGCCAACTACAAATCACCACCACAGACACAGACACAGACAGACAGACACAGACACAGACAGAGAGAACAGAATCCCACAACCATGTATATAACCAACTATACCAGTCATCAAGAAACCACCAACCCACGCAAGAGCACCGCACGCTCAAACGCAGCAGAACCAACGCGGGCTTGATGCCGAAGCAGCAGAGTGTTTTTCATCGCAGTCTGTAACGTGATGGAATATTGATTCTGCGAGTGATTTTCTTTCTCTCCCTCTATAATGTAATGGTATGTCGATCGTGCGAGTAATGACTTTGAGTGATGTTTTCGAACCATGTTTTTAAGCAATGTTTCAAGGTATGTTTTGAGTGTGTTTTTGAGTGTGTTTTTGTGTTTTCAAGTGTGTTTTTGTGTTTTTGTGTTTTTGAGTGTTTTTGAGTGGTTTGTATGTTTTCGAATAGGTTTCAGTCTACAACCCCATATTCCCAAACGTGACGTTGCGCTTCGTCAACCCCGCGTATATATCGTCCAGGACAGCCCTCTTCCTCTTCCGCCCCGCATCTTTGCTGATTTCGTCTTCGCGCTCCTCCTCCTCCACCTCGACGTCTTGCGCTGTCCGCGGCCTCCACGCGCAGATGCGGCCGTCGGCGTGTGCAGAGTACAGCTCCACGTCGTGCGCGCGCCACGCGAGACTGGTGATGCGGGAGGAAGTGGTGGTCGTGGACTTGGTGGAGGCGTTGGTGGCGACGTCAGCAGCCCGCTTTTGGGTCTCGGGCTGCCGCATGCGCCGCAGCAGTTTGCCGTCGAAGAGCTCGTAGAAGAGGATCTCGTGCGCGTTTGGGTAGAACAGCACGTCGGAGTGGGCAGGTAGGTAGTGCCGCGGCGGGAGGACGGGGATTACAGGCGCGAGGCCGCTGTTCTTCACTGCGGGGCCAAAGTTGGCCAGCGTGTTGGCGTACGTGAGCGTATCCCAGACGCGGATCCGCTGATCGTGGCCGGCGCTGACGAGGTGCCGGCCGTCTTCGGTCCACACGAGTCCGTTGACGGCGCCGCGGTGTGCCTGTGCCTGCCCGTGCGGCTGGCGCTGCGAGTACGAGGGCGCTTGTGCGCTGCTGTGGCCCACTGAGTCTTCGAGATGGAGCGTGCCGAGCGAGCCCACACTGCACCGGATGTCCCAGAAGCGCACTGTGCCGTCTGTGGCGCCGGAGGCAAGCAGGTGGTCCGTCACCGGGCTCCATGCTGTCGAGAGCACGGCGCCCGAGTGGCCGGCGAGGCTGTGCGCGGTTGCGCCTGAGCGGAGGTCGACGAGGCGCACATTCGGGCCCTGGGCGGCGCAGGCAACCAGGAGGTGCGACGCGATGGGCGAGAGGGCGATGTTGTAGACCACGGCGCCCAGGTCGAACGAGGCCGATACTGCGAGCGTCTCACTGGAGTACAGCTTGACCGTGTGGTCGTACGAGGACGTGAGGAAGGCGAGAGAGTCGAAGGGGTAGAAGGCGAGCTGCGTGACGCCGAGCCTGTGCTCTTTCGCCGTTCTGTTCACCGCGCTGAGGGGGAGGTACGCTTCCCCGCTCTCGGTGCTGACCGTCGCGGCCTCGAGGTCCCACATTGCGACCGACGAGTCTGCGCCGCCCGAGAGCAGATAGCGGCCCTCGAATCTGTCAATTGTCACGGCATTCACGCCGGCGACGTGTGCTGGGATCCGCGCATGAGGGTCGTCTGCGGAGGGGAGTCGCCGGCTGAAGGTCACGGCGGCGGGCTGCAGCGCGTCGATGAGGCGTGTGGCCGTCGCGCGTTTGAGAACATCCTTGGGTGTGAAGCCATATGCGCGGTCGAGCAGCTGCTGTTGGCTGGTCATGTGCGCCTACATGCTTTGCGCGTGGAGGTCCGAGAGACGGTCGTGGTCGTGGTCGTGGCTTGGGATGACGTCGGTCGTGCCTGGCCTTACCGTGTCCGTGCGCGTGATGCCCGGATTCGCGTGACGCCCCACCAACCGCCTCAACGCTTATACAGAGATGGGGTTATATAGCCACCTATAATAGCTATTATTATATAATTTTATAGTAGAGTAGTAAAGTAATACTTATAATTAATTTAGCCTATTTATATTTACTTAGAAGTGTAATGTTGTAGCTACTGCAGGTAGTAATAGTTAGGGCAGCTAGAGGCAGCAATAGGGGACTACGTCTACTAATATTATCCCTAAAAGCATGTTTTTAACGCTTTTTTAGCTAGGTTACTTATAAAGCTTTCTTCTTACTCTTTTAAAGTAATTATATAGCTTTTACAGTATTAAGCTCTTATTATTAATACTGCTTTTTAGCCTCCTGTTTAGCCTTCTAATTTGCTGTATTAGCCTTCTCCTTCTTATACCTCTCCTTAGCCGCCTCTCTTACTACACGCTTCTCCTTCTTCTCCTTCTCCTTAACTAGCTTCTTAGCAGCTGCTACTTCCTTATTAGTTACTTTTCTAAGTGCTTCCTCCTTCTCTTCTTGCTTTTTTATCCTTTTATAGAAGCGTACTTCTTTAATCTTCCTTAGTAACTAGAAAACAGCACTACTATAGTACTTCTTTTACTACTGTAAATCTAAGGCTTTATTCTTCTTCTTATACTTCTTCTACTTCTTAAAGGTCTTTTTAAGGCTATCTATCTTATATTAGAGGAGTAAGGCCTTAGCTAAGATGTAGTAGATTAATTATCTTATCTTTTTAGCGTTGCAACTACTCTTATCTCTAGCAACCCTCCACAACAACGTCTCTATTTTAAGCTAGTCTTTGTTACTATAAACAGAAGATAACATAGTATCTAAATCTAAGCTCTCTAAGCTCTCTAGTAGTATTTTAGCAAAGTAATTAAGGATAATGTTAGGATTAAGTAGATAGATACCTATTACGTTAAAAGACTTAAGTATTAGCTTTTTAGTAAAGCTAGAGATCTATACCTAATAGAAGAGCTAAAAGAAGTCTACTCTCTTAATATTTATATAGTTTTAAGACTTATAGATTTCTATTATAACAGCTTTTAGGTATACTGTTAATAGAGGCTTAAATAGTACTATATTAAGCAGCTAGAGTGTCTAGGTTAAGTAAGGAGGTAACATAGCTAGGAGTATCTTGTTTTAATTATAGTAGTTAATAGAGTCTATTGTTACATAGGATCTATAGCCATCTAGTATTAATAACCTCTACTTCCTCTAAGCTTTCTCCTTAGTATAGCAATTAAACACCTACTCTAGCCACGTAAGCCTAATCTTATTATTTAACTATCCTAAGAGAGATAAGGTAACTATCACCAAGTGTACCCCTAGCTTAATTTTAGCTACCTAGTCTAATTTAATGTTACTTTTCTTAGACGTGTAGATAAGCCTAGGTAGTAACACTAATCTATTAGCACACACACACGCTACAAGCGTCTGCTAATCCTAGTTACTATCTTAAATAGATACTTTAACCTCTCCCTTTATCTACATACATTTGCTAAACATATATTTTATTCTAGTAGTCTGTCTAATTATAAAGCCCTTCTTATCTATATTATATATATAGTACGGCTTAATAGAGTATTTAGCAATCTTAAGCTACAGTAGGTTAAAATAGAGCTTGTATTTATTATAGGAATTAGCGTTATAACGCTAGCAATCTATCCTAGTTAAGTAATGTAAGATAAGATAGATAGAGTACTTATTAATAAAACACATACCTAGCTTTTAGAGACTAGTTTTTAGGCTAGTAGTAACGTGAAATTCTGTATTATCTCTTATATAGGAGGTAAGTAACAGCTAGTAAGCAATTCTATATACTTTACTAGCTCTATCTCTTATTATAGGTTAAGTTATTGTTATTTAATAATTTTAGTTGCGTGTGATGCCTAAAGGCCTTAGTGTCTCTAAGCTAACGTTAATCTATTAACACTAAACCTAGCTGCAACTTTGTTATACAAAAAATCCTCTCCTAGTTTTAAGGATTTAATTGCTTCTATTACTAATTAAATTAGATCTATATTAGTTGTGTTGTGACGCGTTAAAGATTAGTGTATTTGGTGTTGGTGGGGCGTCACGCGAATCCGGGCATCACGCGCACGGACACGGTAGCGCACCGACTTGCACCACGCTAAACTTGTCCGCGCAAGCTCCATGCTACCGTCTTGCTGCACACCAACAAGCGACCATGTCGGCCAGGCGACACTATGGAAACTTCACTCGTCCGCCTTCCGAGTCCTCCGTTGACGACGCGAGTCTGACCTCGGAACAGCCGTCAAGGCGCCCTGCAAACGTCTACGATGCTGTAGCAGGTGATTGATTCCAACGTGCATGTAAGTTCGAAACTGACGACGCCAAGGACGCGTCACACAAGCTGGGTTGATCGGAAACATCACCGACGTGAAGAGCTCTCGGCAACCCCTTCGCCCGGATGAGGTCCTCTTCAAGCAAGCCAACGCGCCAATCCGGTATGAGGAGACCGACTACTACAACGCCCATGCCAGCCTGCCGGCAGATCAGCAGCTGCCGAGCGGCGAGCTTCTCACTGCAATCCACGCCTATGTCTCAACACTGTACTCGCGGACCGTCGAGGGCGACAGCCAGCCCACCTGGAAATGCATGGATGAGACTGCACTGATTGCCTTGGCCATTCTCATGGAAGAGACGGCGCGAGAAGTACTTGGCGAGACCGGTGACTTTGCCTTTGTCGAGGCGGCCGATGATGAGGAAGAGGAAGTGCTTGGAGTCAGGGATGAGCATGAAGAGCCGGAGGAGGACAGCCTTGAACCGATCGAAGTGGGAAGCGAGTCGACAAGTGACGGGTCTCGTTACTCTTCTGAAGAGTCAGACTGAGCAGCGCGCAATCAAAAAGAGCAACATGCCTGAGAGTGAGGATTGAGGTGGAGAAGAGGAAAAATGCATGAGCTGAGCGGCGCTGAACGAGCACAACGTCAGCGGCCGTATGAGACTGCAAGGAATAGCATCATCTGTAATTCTGCAGGGCCAGTAGAATCCGCCTTTTGCGACGCGGATCGTGTTCGACGTTGGAAGGTGGGTTCAGCCGCGTGACTGCCTTCTCGAGGAAGGCACGCCCGGTCACACCCAACACTATCCGCTTCTCTTCTTTCCCTACCTGCCGCTCGGGCTGCTTCCACACTCGACTTCTCCGACATCACAATCATTACAGACGTCATCAAGCATGGTAAGCCACTGACACTCACCCCTGCACACCCACTGACCTCAGCCAGGCGCCCAAGACTACAATCAACATGCAGAAGCAGGGCACGATTCTCGCCTGGTTCCACAAGACCGCACTCGCCTACAGCATCAAAGACCTGGAGAAGCTGATACCCTCGGTGGCCTCGATCAACGGCATGGCGGTGAAGGATTACCTGCAAGCGCTCCAAGACGACGGCCTGATCCGCACAGAGAAGATTGGCAGCGGCAACTGGTACTGGAGCTTTCCGAGCGAGGCGAAGAAGGCAAAGGTGGATGCATTGGCAAAGGCTCAGAGCGAGTTCGACAAGATCAGCGCTACGGCTGCCGATCTGCAGGCGAAAGTAGACCTAGCTGGTGCTGCGCGCGCGGAGGACGAGGAGGTGCTTGCGGAAACAGGTCCGTCTCGTGCATCGTCTCTCGCTGGTGGTACTGACAGCCCAGGCGGTGACCGCAGGACACTCGTTGCGAAGCATGAGGATCTCACCAAGCAAGTCGAGAAGCTCCGCACGGAGCTGGCTGCGTACAGCGACTACGACCCAGTCGAGCTGGACAAGAAGATTGATGACACGCAACGCTTGCGAGCTGCTGCTGATCGATTTACCGAGCACATCTACTGCATGGAGGGCTGGCTCAAGGAGCGGGTGCTCGATCGGGAGAGTCAGACTAGAGCCCTGAAGGAGCTCTACGGCGACGAGTGGGACGAGGACGAAGGTGGACTCCGGGAGCTCTGATGCGCTGCATCCGGAGCATGGTTTGTGTAGTTGGAAAAGCCGAGTCGAGATGGAGGATGTGAGAGTACTGCAGCTACAGAGATTGCGGGGAGCATGTCGATTGAAAGCAATGACAAGTCCAGATAGGCTTTCGCCGGTACTCTTCTCCCAGAGCCGCGTCCACATGCAGGCCTGATGGTCACCCCCACTCACACCATCACAATTTACTTATCCAAAACACAGCACAGCACGATGTGGGAGGTTTGACGTTTTATCATTCCAGTGGTGCCCCATAGTAAAAGGGTCCCTGTTTCGGTACAGCCTTTGCCATTGCCAGAAGAAGAGCTTATCCCATGTGACGCCCTCGGCCAATGCAATGCCATGTCCTAGCTTCACGCCGTTCCATCCTCGCCCATTCGTAAACCCGCGCTCACAGCATGTTTTCCCATCGAAGCAAGGCGTTTACGCGGCAGCGTGCCTGCCCTTGGGGTTCTTCTTGCCGACGTCGGAGATGGTGAGACCTGGGGCTGTTAGAAGGTGCGCAGTGCAGCGGTACAGAGCGAACGAATGAGATGGGCGGGTATGTGTCGAGGAAGACGAAAAAGGAGGAGATGAAAAGGAAAAGAAAGAGAAAATGGCGTACCCGGGGGAAGCGACTGCTTGAGCTTCTCGGCCTTGTCGGTGTCCTTGAGGACGAGGGTGTAGACGTTCCTCGAGCAGCGGACCTTGAACTTGATGTTGTTGACCTTCTTGTTCTTCTTCACGCGCGCGGCTGTGTGAGGATTGTCAGCTTCGTGAATCGCCTTGAGAGGGTAAGAGTTGCGCAATCGCTGGACAATGCGCATCGCAGGTGCATTCGCTGCTGCTCCGCTCTGCTCTCCTCGCTGCGTGCGCGTTTTTGCCTCTCTTCCTCGTCTGCGATGCGCTGTCCACCTCTTCCTCGTGCGTGGTCGTCTCGGGGTGTAGTGGGCTACGTACACTGGGCATCCTTGCGGCGGCAGATCTCGATGAACTGCTTGATGTCGGAGACTTCGGAAGGCATGTTGGCGGCTGGTGGGGTGGTCGAGTCGTGGAGATGTTCGTCGAAGAGTCGCTGGAAAGACCTCAAGACGGACCGCCGTATGCCACCCAAATCGTTGTGGTCTCGCTTATTTGCCGCACGGGCTTTCATGGGGCGGTGTTGCGCTAGATGTGCAATTGGCATGGTGGGGTTGCGGAGTGGGGCGCCGTGTGGCGCAGAGCGAGACGTTGCGGGTGCCTGGAACAACGGCGGACGTCGTCTCGAAGAGGTGGTGCTTGCGACACGTAGTATCCTTATACCTCCTTAACTGCACTCTTCTTCCTCACTCGCACTCATCGTACAGCGCGAAAGATTGCAGTTTAGCCATAGCTCTCCTCGATCATGCCGACGCCCCTCGATCGCGCAACGAGCCAACGTGTAGGTGACTTCTGGTCCTGGAACCTGATATACGTTGTGTGTAAGCTGGTCAGATGAGCACCCAAGCGCTAACAGAACCAGGCCCCCTTCTTCGCCTTTGCGGCGCTCGTCACGGGTGTTGCTGCGTGGAGCATCTGGGGCCAGGACCTGTTTCCCAGCTCAGACCCTACTGGTGGTATGCACCCTTGTCTTGTTCGTCGCAGGTGCCCTCGTGCTGTGCGAGGCTCTGTGGATTATCTTGTGATGTATGGGGAGAATGCTGGGCTGACGCTTGCTTGCTAGATCCGGACACATGGACACACGACCAGTGCATTGCCTGGCTCAACCACGTAAGTACTGACATGCGCCATTATCCTGTTTTCTTCTGTAAAGATTCAGATTTGGAACAGTTCACTACTTCAGTGCCGATCTTTGGGGCTGACAGTCTGAATAGCGAAACCTTCACCCTTCTCCGCTCGCCACTACAGCTGAGCTGCTAGAGCGTATCAAGGCCAACCTGAGGGTCGCCAGAGATGGCAATTACGGTGCAACTGGGCGCCAAAACTAGTTGGATGATCGTAACTGCTTTGCTACAGATTGCCTTGGGCGTGGAGTTCCGGTCGTCGGCTTTTATCACTTCAAACACCCTACTCACGTATACATCAAGTTTCCGAACTTGCAATCTCGTTCCTAACATCGAAGTCTTGCAGCAATGTAGTCATGGCCTCGAACATTGATGCAATATTGAACTCGGCCAACCATGTATTCGCAATCATAATTCGATCACCGTAACACCTGGCTATACGATTCCCTCCCATTTAAGACGTTTGGCGCTGTCTGGCAAATGGAAGGAATACACGAGTAACCACCTTTCTGATTGTGCCGACTTTCATCGAGAACCTACGATGATCGTAAGGCACCACAAAAGCGGCCCGACTGTCCGACCATGATACCGCCCGCCCAGCTAGAGACCCTCGAGACTCCAGAATCTTCAGAAATTCGGACTATATTTCGATGGAGGTACCAGAACATCTTCAAGGCTTCAGAAACGCCACCTTAAACACCATTGTCACCCGCACGTTCGAACTCGGCCAGCATCGCCTCGCTAGCATGTATCTCCTCCTCCTCTTCGTCCAGCATGCTCTGTTCGGCGGCCATCTCTTGTTGAAGTCGCTCCAACTCGTCAGTCATGCGCTGTTTATAGGGTGCCATACGCTCGTCGATAACAGCCTTCTTCGCTGCCATCTCTGCCCGCTTCTTGCGCGTAGCTTCGAGTCGCTTACGCTGTTCTGCGACCTGAGCCTCGATTGACATCGCACGAGGGCTTGGCGATACAGAAGAAAGACGCGCAGGCATGGTCGGCGTTGAGGGTGGTACCAGGTCGGTCTTGATGCGCTTGACGTTTGGTGGTGGGGTCAAGGTGCCTCCTGGAGCGCGCTTCACGGGCGTAACGGGCGAGAGAACGGCCATCGGTTTTTTCAAGAGCGTGGAGGTAGTCGTGTCGAGGAGCGCAGGCCTAGCCGTAGTCTTCCTGAAAGGCGGAACGAACGGCTGAGCGCCATTTTTGACGATATCCTTGGTGCTGGACGTAATAGCTGACTGGGCGACAATCGTGCTTAGAGTTGCAGGAGGCTGGAGGATGCTATGAAGGTCCGCAGATGTCGACATCGCTGGTATGTTGTCCGCCTTCGTAGTAGAGGTCTTGGGGGCTACATCTGCCATTCCAAGCTGCAGTTCGTCGCTGGGCTCCTCGACTTTCTCGACCGATTCCTTGCACTCAACAGGTGTGTCTGGCATGTCAATAGAGGCCTTCTTTGCTACCTTCTTAGTTGACTTCTTTGAACACAAGGTGAACAAATTGCCGTCAGTGTCCTTGGTAGCAGCGGAGGCGCTGTCAATCAGCTTATCGGTTTCGGTGCCCCTGGCAGTAGTGGATGAGCCGTCCTTGACTTGCGGAAGTGCAGACTGACCATCGTCAACATCCAACGTATCGAGAGCGTTACGAGTAGATAATTTAGCAACCGTTGCAGTTTCAATGTCGATAATAGGCATCATTGGTGGATTTGAGTTCGTAGTGGCAGAAGTCGTTTTGGTGTGTTGCTTCCTGACGACGGCTTTGGGCTATATATGAAGGTCAGCAGCAGGCTTCAGCTGTCTTTTACCACGGGCGCAAAGCCAAAATGACGTAAGCCAAAAAGAACGAGCTACACAAAGAAGAAATACGCTCTCTCACCTGAGAAATATTGGTCCTCTTCGAGCCCTTGATGGGGGTTGATGGCATGTCAGTAGGTGCAGGCGACGAGGTGCGCACTGAACAGTCTCCATCGTTCTTACTTGCTGGCTTGGATCCTAACGGCAACTCCGGTACAAGTTCGAACTCAAGAGCATGAGGTTCTGCTTTTGCGAGATTTTTGTCGTCCGCACAGAACGTTAATTTCATGTCGCTGCCGAGGATTGACTCTAGAGTCTTGATTAGCAATGCTCTTCGAATGAGAAACAAGCTTACCTTTGCTGCGATAGTGGAAGCGAAAGATCGCCCAGGGCTCTGTGCCGGGACGCTTCGCATAGACTTTCCTTCTCTCCCGGTTGCCCTTAGCGCCGTCAAGTGTGGAGCAATTTTTCTCAAAGGTCATATGAAACTGAGGCGCCACATCTTTGTAGCTCGCAACTCGAGCGCCGATGTTTGCGTTATCTTTGATTTCATCGTACTTGTGAATGTCGTTGATGTCGTGCTCGATACCCAGCTGGCGCGTGATATAGACGCGTAGGTCCATTGTACCAATGGTTTCAGGTGCATCCTTGCTGTGGGTTACGGGTTCTGAATGTGGGGAAACCAATATATCCGTGTCGATGACACCGTCTGGTGTTTGATAGAGGAATTTTTCGAATTCAAGCTTCTTGCTCTTTTGCAGTTGCACAGATTTGCTGGCGTAGATATGGGCCTTGCGGCATACCCCATCTACCAAGAAGTCATAGGAAACGGCCAGAGTCTGTGGACTTAGGTGTTAGTGTGAGAGACTGTCGTGAGGATCGCAACATACCACGCCTGAAAAGCGACCATCGACCTTGATCTTTTGTCCTTCCTCGACAGCAACATAGCAGCAGACGGCGTTGTCGCGAGCATCAATGTACTGGCCGTATTCTTCAAGTGGCTTTACTCGACCATCGACGTAGATGTGCGCGGAGGCCGTGCGGTCAGTGCCAGTTTCGGCGACCTTCATGTTATTGAACTGAAGCTGCTGCGACCAGGTGGATGAGGGGTGTGAAGAGGAGGTACTTCACCAAAGTGTGCGCGCGGCGTGCCAAACACTATACGGCGAGTGGGTGCCGGGTAGAGTGGAGGCACCGTCAACGCTGGGAGGGGCTGGTAGATAAATGAGGTGCATGGAGCAGCAAGGCGATCAGCTAAGTATTCAACAATTGACTGGTGGTGTAGGCAGGAGGTGTGAAGTAGATAGTCGAGACGAAGAAGCATATGAAGGCACTTATGAAGGACAAACGAGTACCGTGGTAGCGAGGAGCGTCCAGCTCGTTGGCGCAGGTAAGAGAGCGTGGATGTAACGGAAGGAGCAGAGTTTGGTGAGATTTGCTGGTGTCAGGACAGTGGCTGCACCCTTCTCTAAGCCTTGGAAGGCTGCAACAAGTGCGAGGAAATTTAGAGTGTATTTGATGGGAGGGACAGTGAAGAGTGGTTCAAGCTCGATACTGGGTGGTGTTGAGGTGAACGTCAATTGCACCTTCCGTCTCTTTGAAGCATGACCTACACATGTTGTCTTCAATGCCAGTGTCTGCAGCGTCTATTTTGAAGCATAGCAGACATTGTTTTTAGCCTTCACACGTACAACGGTTGTACCACGTCGTTCGGAAAAGCGCACCCAAAAACAAATTCATTGTTCTTGTCCAAAAAGGACGTCAGAAGAGCCATCAACTGGATGTGCGTGTTGAAGATGCAGCGACGACGACCTCAGCTCGAGCATGACGTTGTGCGCCCCGACGCACTGTCACATGCCAGAGACTCTGCGGAAGCTCGTCGTTGGGGCTGGAAGACGTCGAGCGGCTGCGTGCATCGAAGAAGCAAGAGCAGTAGTATCGCATGGCTATCTGCTGCCTCACACAGACCGCAACATGCCGTCAGTCATCGTGCAAGAGAGCGCAGTGAAGGGCACGAGAATGGGCCGGAGATGGATTGATTGGATCAAGCGGCGGAAGGACGGATGCGGCAAGGCTGCGTCGGCGTACTCGCTGCCAAGCTTTTTTCGCAGACGGCCGGCAGCTGCAGCTCGTTTCTCTACGACCTCATATCCCTCACCAGCACCACCCGCTAGACGCCGCACAACATGTTGTCCAGGACCTCCCAACGCACTGCGCAGGTACGGAAAGGCGCACACTGCCGCAATTGGGGCTGTGCAATCGGCCAAGTGCTAACGCGACACGCAGACACTCCTGCGGGGCGCCCAGCGCGCAGCCGGCCCTTCGATGGCTGCTCGATGTACGTCGCTGCTATGCGTGATGGCACAGCATTGCCGTCACGTGCCCCTCAAACACTCGGTCAACGTCTAACAGCCCGCAGCCTTCGCTACCGTCGGCCAGGACATCTTCAAGCCCACCAAGTTCGGCGGCAAGTACACCGTCACCCTGATCCCCGGTGACGGTATCGGTGCTGAGGTCTCCGAGTCGGTCAAGGAGATCTTCAAGGCGGACAACGTGCCCATTGAGTGGGAGCAGGTCGATGTCTCTGGTGTCGACTCGGGCAACGTCCACTCCGAGGAGCTCCTCCGCGAGTCCATCGCCTCGCTGAAGCGCAACAAGCTCGGTCTCAAGGGTATCCTCCACACCCCCGTCGAGCGCTCCGGCCACCGCTCCTTCAACGTTGCCCTGCGCCAGGAGCTCGACATCTACGCCTCGATCGTCCTCCTCAAGAACATCCCCGGCTACGAGACCCGCCACAAGGACATCGACTTCTGCATCATCCGCGAGAACACCGAGGGCGAGTACTCTGGTCTGGAGCACCAGTCGGTCAACGGCGTCGTCGAGTCGCTCAAGATCATCACCCGCGAGAAGTCTGAGCGCATTGCCAAGTTCGCTTTCGCCTTTGCGCTCGCCAACAACCGCAAGAAGGTCACCTGCATCCACAAGGCAAACATCATGAAGCTGGCCGACGGTCTCTTCCGCAACACCGTCAAGAGGGTCGGCGAGGACTACCCTACCCTTGAGACCAACGACATGATTGTCGACAACGCCTCCATGCAGTGCGTTTCGCGTCCCCAGCAGTTTGACGTCATGGTCATGCCCAACTTGTACGGAGGTATCCTGTCCAACATCGGTGCTGGTCTCGTTGGCGGCCCCGGTATTGTTCCTGGATGCAACATGGGTCGCAACGTCGCCCTTTTCGAGCCTGGATGCCGTCACGTCGGTCTCGACATCAAGGGCAAGGACCAGGCCAACCCCACCGCCCTGATCCTGTCCGCCGCCATGATGCTGCGCCACATCGGTCTTGACGACCACGCCAACCGCATCTCGCAGTCGGTCTACAAGGTCATTGCTGACGGGTAAGTTGATCTGCACCTGAACGGCAACCACGTACTAACAACTTGCCAGCCAAGTCCGCACCCGCGACATGGGCGGCAACTCGACCACCAACGAGTTCACCCGCGCCATCCTCGGCCAGATGGAGAAGGCATAGACATAGGTAACACTTGCTCTCTCACGTTCTGCTTGACGATTGGATGCTCTACCCTTGTACAACTAGATCAGCGGAGTGTGGATAGAGCTGTACTTCTAGTTGGTATATAGCATGCTGCATGATTGAATTGACATTGTTATACCCTCCTGGAAACGCCGCAACCCAAACGCCTCGCTATGCATGGTATCGTAACGACTCTTGTATCTAGAACTGGATCCTCCTCTTCCTGCCGGTGTACTTGGACGATGCCTTGACGACCTTGCCCTGTCGTTCCTGCTGCTCCTTCTTCTTCAGAATCCAGCCCTTGCTGCCCTTCTTGTCTACGCCTCTCTTCATTGTGCCGGCCCTTCGTCGTGTCTCCATGACATCCACACCCTCCATGCCGCGCACGACGCCCGTAATGTCGCCGTCCAGCTCGCCGCCTCCCACTGTAAGCACCAAGTAGGTCTTCGCACTTTTTGTCCCTGGATCGTCCTCAAGCAGACCGGCGCCAAATCCAGCCTTGATGGCCGCCTGGGACACCATCTTCTTCTGCTCGTCGTTCTTGGGATAAAATTGGCAGCACGCTCGTCCACCCCTCCTCAAACTAGCGTACAGCTGATTGAAGAACCTGCTCAACCTCCCAGCGGGACTGTCCTCGCTCGTCTCGGCTTGACACAGCCATTGGATGGCACTGATGCTGATTGCCGCATCGAATGTACCTGGGCGAAATGGCACGCCCTGCCCTGCGTCTGCGAGCAACAGATCCCCTTCGACCTCCTTCTCAAGCGCAACCCCCAGCATCGAGGCGCTGATGTCGAACCCCACCCATACGTGCGGCCCCGCGGGTGTGCCTTCCTCGGTCGTTTGCGACAGGATCTCGCCAGACAGGCAGGAACCACAGCCCACGTCGAGGATCATGGAGGGCTGTGTGAGGCCAATCAAATCGAGCGCGCGGTGCGTCATGTCGGCCTGAATGCGCTGGATTCGCGAGGAGGTCGTGTATTTGCGCGATTCGGTGTCATTGTAGTGCAGGTCGGGGGGTCTGAAGGCGTCAGTGTGGGTGCGGTGAGTGATGAAGCAGGACGCACAATATATCCTCGGGGCGCGACATGCTTGCGGCGTATCTCGAATGCACTCAAGTTCAAGCAGCGGTGAGGTGGTATCGAAGTCTGGGTTTTTATGGTGTTGCACGTTTTGGTGGAGTCGACTTCGCGACCGTGAATCTTTACTTTTTGGTGGGCTTGACCCCACAAAGATGCCGCACCAATCAGAAATGAGGCTGCCCCGCTTATTCGGGGCCTAATGCCACCTTTGACCTCATCGCTCTCCAGGTGTCTGGAGCTGTCCGTGTCCAAATCTCACACTTCACAGCCAACATGTGGATATTACCAGCCCTCGGGTATATTGGCGTCATTCTAGGCTTTGCCTTCCTGACCCTAGCTATAGGTAACCAACTCTCTCTCTACCCAACGTAACATTAAGTGCGCGCAGTGCTAATGGTCATGCAGCATCTGGACTGTACTACCTCTCCGAGCTCGTGGAAGAGCACACTGTGTTCGCGAAGAAGCTGCTCAGCCGCTTGATATACGGCGTCATTGGCATTCAAATCCTCCTTCTCCTGATCGACGGCTTCCCAATCGGTCTCAGCGCGCTCAGCGTCGTCAGCCATGTCATCTACGCGCAGAACCTTCGACGGTTCCCAATCGTCAAGCTTACGGATCCGCTGTTTCTCCTCTCTTGTGGTTCGTCTCACGCATCAACAACACAGGTTTCTCAGTTCAACACACTAACGGTAACACAAAAGCCCTTGTAATAGCCAACCACTACCTCTGGTTCCGCCACTTCAGCGGGCCCTCCCCCTCCTCCTCTCAGTACTCCTCCTACCCCTACGACCGCCCCGACATCCCCTCATTCACCGAAATCGCCTCCTACTTTGGCCTGTGCGTGTGGCTCGTGCCCTTCGCGCTCTTTGTCTCGCTGTCTGCAGGCGAGAACGTGTTGCCGAGTATGGGCTCCGAGTACGCCACAGGAGAAGGAAGCAGCTACATCACTTCTGGAACTGCGCCTAGCAGCGGAAGCGCATTCGGTGCTGGCGGTGCAGGCGCGCCGGGGAAGAGGAGAGCACGGAGCGGGACGAATCAGGGCATGGCGAAGCAGGTTGTTTCGGGCGTGAAGGATTGGGTGGGCGAGACGGGGGAGGTTATGGGGCTTTGGAAGGGAGAGCGGACCAGGCCGACGTTCTAAACCGGGCAAGAGTCATGGTTGTATGAAAAATGGACCGCAGGTTGATATCTACGTTCTTGCACCGCTGCTCTGATGTTCGCAAAACGCCCACTGACAATCCCTCGCAAAGTGCATATGCGCTGGTCTCGATCACTTCTGCCACGCAACCGGGCCCACAGGATCACGCGGAGTACTTCCCTAGCCTGCATTGCACAGCAAGACCGCTGCTCCAGCCGCACCTCAGGTTCAGAGCGAAAGCACATGCCCCGTCTTTCTGCACGCTTCAAGCCCTCCTCTTCTTTTCTCTTCTCTTCAAATCGCTAAACAGCGAGCCATCACCATGCACGACGGTATCCGCTTCAGCAAATCGAACACCAACGATTCGTCACTCCGCACCGCACCGGGCTGCGAACACCGTCACGGCGAAAAGCAAGCGCGCGGTTGTGGTACTGCAGCTACAGATACGGCAAGCGTGAAGCATCTGGCTTGCATGTAGTGATGGCTGAAGTTAGAATCTCTGTCGTTGCAGTTTGCGTTGTTGGCTTCTTTGGAAGCGTGGACATGTGCAGCAGGGGTTTGGTGCGGGGGTGAGAGTGCTTCGAGGACGGCTGCGCTGTGGCGTGGATGGACGACGACTGAGGAGGTGAGGTCGAGATGCATGGCTGCGCGGTAGTGAGGGGGGTCGATGGTGAGGTTGGAGGTTGGAGGCTGAAGTACCGTTGATCAAAGTTGTGCTGGAACTGAATGGATCTTAGTTCGTTGATCATAGTTGGAGTAAGAGAAATTGGGAGTTGGAGAGAAATTCAGATAAGTTTGATCATGGCATTATATCGTTTGTTCATTCTCGTCAAGACATGTAACAGCAAAGTGTTCTTCAACGGCGCACAGACAGAGAAAGTCTTCGTCCTCCGCAGAGGCCGCTGGAACGTCCCCTACGCAACCATAGTGATTCAAGCAGAAGTCGACCCGGGCGGTGTGCTCAAGCTCTTCGCCCTCAGCTCATACGCGTCTTTGCTTTTCAATCCTGTGTTCTTCCCTCGTCTCCACAGAAAGAAACCAATGGCGCCCAGAAGCGCAAGACCGCCGACAACCGCACCAACAGCGATGCCTGCCTTCGCGCCGGTGGATAGACCACTGCCACCACCAGAGGAATGGTCTGGGGAGGCTGATTGTGAGATCGAAAGGCCAGTGTTTGATGGACTAGTGCCCGAGGCGCTGGCGCTGGGTGTGGGTGCGTTGAATTCATCGCTCGTAACATTGAAGCAGGGGACTTTGATGGAGAAATCGATTGTTTCGACAAAGGTCTATGTCGTCAGTCATATCACATAATACTTCACCACAGGAACTCACAATGTCAGCACAAGCAAAGAATGACTGGTTATTCCCATTGTTCTCGCCTTCGTACTCAGACCAGTATTCTAGCTGGATAGTCGCGTTGGTGCCGGCCGGTATGCCTTCAAGCCGGTCGATCGAGTAGCATTGGTGGCCGGGGTCGATGTCGGTTACGTTGTTGACGACTTGGTCGTCAAAGTCTGCTTGGGTTGTAGGGTCTGTCCTCGTCAGTCTCGTAGCACACGTACAGCTGAGGCGATCTTACTATCCGATACGGCTAGACGGAAAGCAACGTGCCACGCTTCGTCCGCGATGCTCAACGCGACCGCACCCTGCGACAGTGGGTAGATTGTTCGGTTCGACGGCTCAGCCGAACTTCCGCAAGGCGCTGTGTTGTCGTGCTGCGCGTCCCACACTCGGTCCGGTGGCCAGAGGAAAGCTACTGGGCCCATGCTACTTCCTTCTTCACCTTCGCCATGAGTTTGTGCATTGCTCAGCACAGCTGACACAGCAATAAGGACATACAGGAGGGTTGTGCGCATGTCGAAGTCTTATCAGCAGGTCGGAGTGTCCAAAGCAAAGTCATCCGTAAGGTGCGTGACGCGACCGCCGCTATATGGACACTTTGCACCGTTACTCACACTCCCTGCGTGTCATGTGTAGCCAGCCCGGGGGTCAGATAACGACATAGAAACCTCGTATTCCGACCAATTCCTGTCGAACGTTGCATTGCCAAGTGCTTCGAGTATTGCCTTGGTCTCTGCACTTCGAATCACATGTTGCCGTCTGTCGCAGCCCACTTTCTCTGGCGACCTCTTCGAGCGTCCAACATCTCCAGCAGTACATTGCATCCAATGGGAGTAGAGACGGCAGCAGTCCCCGCATGCTCGGATATTGCAGATAGGAGGATAGAGTTATCAGATGGTGCTAACGAGTCGTGGTGGCGCCGCCCAGCGAATAGGCGACAGCCACTCCACCGGTTCTGGCTTAGACATTCACTCGGCATGCCATCTTATCAGCTCATCTGATAAAATTTGCATCTCCGATGTTCGGCCGATTGGATCTTGTTCAATGCTCTGTATGCCTTGAAGGAAGTTGTGCATGTGAACCTGCAGAGCCTGGGATAATAGTCGCACGCCGCGGGAAGAACAGCTCGGGATCCGGCATGAGACGAGAGCGCCTGCGGCGCCTGTCAGAGCCACAAAACCCGCGTTGCCCGTTGTCAAAGCAGCACTATATCCTCAATCCGACTCTTCAGCGTCTGCCTTGCAGTACCGAGAAATTCGCTCAAACACTCGTCAGGTCTTTCACTATGGTCGCTTCCCAGATCCTTGTAGCTGTGTTTGTCGCGGCTGCCAGCGCTACCAGCTTGGTCGGGCGTGAAGATGTATCCTTTGCCTCGCTCTTGAAGCGGCAGGAGCCCGGCACGCCTGCGTACAACTGTCACGACAACTGGTGCGTAGTAATTTTGGCAGGCCGGAATATTTCTAATATCACCGTCAGCGGCTCTGCCATCACTCTTTCCCGCACTACAAACCCATGCGACAACCCAGCATTCGTTGCCGACTACAACAACTGCTTGAAATGCTCCGGACCTGACAACTACAACATCTGGCGCTACTATGGCGGAACTTTGAGTACCGCTGGCGCTGGCTGCGGCTTCGACACCGAGCCGCTGAGTGGCAAACAGGAAGATGTTCCTGAAGCTGGCAGCACCGGTGCCGCATTTTCAGCTGCCCCTACACAGACTTCGGCTGCTGTACAGTCGTCTACAGTTTTGTCTGGAACTCCGTCTACGGTGTCCTCAGCAGCTTCTTTGGCTTCATCTACCGCTGCACCAATAAGCAGCCAAGCAGCAGCTACGACCCAGGCGGTGACAAGTGAGGCTCCCGTCTCTTCTGTTGCGACCCTTTCAGCTCCGCTTACGACCGTTAACATACCTGCGGTTTCTTCTGCTGCAATCCATCCCACTCTTATTGCGAACGCAACGCTGAGCTCTTCTGTACCAGGTGTGCCATTGCCCAGCGCCAATGCTAGCGCGAGCTCCACTACTGTAAGTACGAACTCCGCTTCATCGCCGATGTCGTCTAATGTGTTATATAGTCTGCTCCTGCAGAGGTGGCAACCAATGCTGCTTCTAGTCGTCGTACTGCTGACGTTGCTGGTGTTGTCGGTGCGATTTTCTTTGGTGCGCTGTTCGGCATGTAACTCAACTTTTGATTTCGATTTTGACAGGATGCTGATTGAGAATGTATGGCCAACAGCTGACTATTACTGTTATCGTATACCGCATTTTGATGAAGCGCGGGTGTGATTCTGAGGGGTCGTATTCAGATGTAATTATGAACGAGTTGCCTCTTTGGCGTTTGGTTTCAGGCTGACGCCCTGCTTGATAGACCATATTGAGCTGGGCTATCGACTCACTGCTGACGGTAGACATACATCTTTTAGCACGATAGTAGAGCACGATAAATACTTTGTAAAGTTTAAGATGTTCAAAGTGGAGGATTTTTTGCCGTGACAAGAATGAGACAGCCTGGTCTGTGCGGGTCTGAATAACCTCGGCGCGTCGTCGTCATAGTCACTCTTCTTTGAACACCTCAGTGCAACATAACATATCAGGTGCAACACCGAATTTCCGTTTGGCTGTCAATTCCAGCTCCATCAGAAATGTCGCGTCCTCAATCTTCCACACGCGGAATTCCTTCTTTCTACCGCGTCTTCTTCACTATCCTCGACCCTATCATCTGCATCTGGGGCGCCTACATGGACTTCTTCGACCCGCGCATGGTCCTGTCATCACACATAATTGCCGACACGCCTGACATCGGACACATCATGATTCTCAAGCAACGCGGCGGCGCCATGCTGAGCTTCGGCTTCATTTCCGCTGTCTTGCTTCGCTACACGCAGGACATCAAAATCTGGCACATTGTCGAGATAGCGCTCCTGCTTGTCGATTTTGCGTACTTTCCTGCTGTGTTTGGGGCGTTGAACGCGCAGACAAGGGTGCTGCCGGAGACGTGGAGGGCGGAGGATTGGGGAAGCTTGGCGATCACGGGCACGGCGACATTGGTTCGGCTCGCGTTCCTGGCGAGAGCTGGGTTTGCGGACGAAGACGAGGACGTGGAGGCGAAGAAGACGCAGTGAGCCGAGGTCGTTTTGTGTGTTACTTTTGATGACTGGAAGACTCCTTCGCTTTTGCGTTCGCTTTTGCGTTCTCGATGCTGGCTTTGTTTTGGTAGGATTTCTCTGACCGAGATGCCTAACTACTTGGACCTTCCAAAAGTGTTAAATCGTTCTAAAATCTGAGGATCGATTCTACGTCTCTGCCGCCTTTCACAAACGATAAGCAGCCTGGCAATACTCCCACTGGCCGCTTTCTACTTCGCCAAGGCTTTGAAGAGCGGGGCTCATCATCTGCAAAGGTTGCGTCCGTCATAGTGCTGGAGTTTGAGTGGGTGTGAAATGCCTGATTACCCGTTCCAGTTCAGGGTTTGGTCGTACCGCTGCGCAAACTCGCCTATTCGTGTAAGCGGAGTTACTGGTCTCCCCGCGGAAGCTGTTAAATTCCCGGAAAGGCGACCTGCCCCCTCCATCGTGGATTTGTTGTCATTCATAGAGGTGTTCGAATTACTAATCCGTTCTTCTACGAAAGACGTGGTGTGAAAATTCAACAGTGGACTCACCACCTCTGCTCAACATTCCACTTCCATACGGGATATCAACCTTGAGTGCATCATCATGGTCGGTTAAGATCCTCCACATTGACGTCAACGTCACATCTAAATGGGCCATTGTACTTCAATTCGGATTCGTTTGCTTCGTTGTTCAAGCTATAGCCTCGTGAGCGTCACGCGCTTGGTACGAGCGACAGAAAGGATGCAGCGCCATCCCTCGCTACCCAAAAAAGATTTCCTGCATGGAATTCGACATTGCCTTTGGAATAGCCAAGTCACTGAAAGATCGCACATTCCTGCTTTGGTTGCGTAGTCTGCACGACGGGTTTCCTGGCAAGTCGAAGACATTTTCCACTGACATTTTCAATTGACATTCTCGGTAGACACATCATACAAACTATCGAGCCCGACAACATGAAGCATTTGTCTTCGATTGTGTGGCAGGACTTTCGTATTTGACTCCTGTTCTCTTTGGAGGCGGCCCAGACGTTGTCCAGCTCAACTTCTAGTTACTACTGAGGCTAGCTACATCATTGCACGATTTTGTCGGCGGTTTAAGACGTTAGAGACACGTGATGGAAGCGACTATATTCCTGTTATACGAGCTGGTCCCGTCAACACCAACGGTATGAAGAGATCTGTTACCGTAGCCTATGAAAAACGGCTCTGTTAGCACTAAAAATATAGCGACAACAAACAAAGATTCAGAGCGCTTTCATTCTGTTGCTCAGACAATTGTAGTTACAATTTTTTAGATTTTCGAAACAGCATATATATCGTATTTTATGAAATAGTAGGTTATATACAAGGCCTTCTACATTGTAAAGTAGTCTCGTAGAAAAAGGAATAAGCTTGGCTGGTTCGTTTCGTGACCAAACGCGACCAACCCTTGAAAGGTAAGAAAACATCAGCACCAGAGGCTTCGTAAAAAACACAGCGTACGCTTCCAGTCGTCGCATACCAGCTAAAGCACAACGCCCCTTTAGTGACAACCTATCAGAATTCAGCCTGAGCTAGATGCTACATGTACTGATACTGAGTCCCACCAGTCCGAGTAAATGCAAGAGGGAACATTTGATACCGTTGATTCAATGCATAGTTGCTGCGAGGGGAGTTCAAAGGTACTCTCCCATAATTGGCGATCAACGAGCAATCGAAAAGGTCGTGGCTGCATCTGAGATACTGCTGCGCTACTATGCATCTGGAGACGCGTACAATCGTAGCGATTGTCAGTCTGAGTAGGCTTGACACCTCCGCGTTGTGGTCACTAGCTCGGCTCGCAAGCTGCGGAGCGTTTTGCTGCTTGCACTTGTTCTGGGGGATGCTCACGCCGTAGATGGGGATGAAGGTCAAAAGACATCTAAAGGAAAATAGCACGTATAAGTATCGACATTGGATCCCATACCTGTTCGCATAATTGAACGTACCACAGGCATACCTAGGTTAGGTTTTTAAATCAAACCAAAAGTGTCGAGATGATTTCGATAGCCAATATCCTAATAGATTGCTCACTGCATCATTTCCTAGATCTTGCTCAGAGCCCTATAGTAGCTGTCAACGATATAGATCTACTCCAAGGGTTGTGCCTAGGGGTGATAACAAATAATATCTACACAAGCAGGGCCTCAGTAACAGCACACTAGAGAATGAATCAGTACAATGTTGTTTGGAATATGCTCTGTAGATGGAGATAAACACTTCCTTGGATGATAGTGCCATATGCTTCGGCCCAATAAGCACAGGAACCTTTATTCTTTTAGTCATTTGATTTTCCTTATTACAAGCCTCGTGTACAGAGCCTATACAACACTTGATAAATCAGTTATATTTTATGCTTTCACTGTGGACAAAACTTGTCACTCTCACCAAACTGATACCACCCATTGTTTGCAATTCATACTCGATTTGGTGCTCGGCCCTATACAGAATAATAAGCTGTAAGGGAGAGATGAACTACAACTGTAGCAAGATGCATCTTGAATGTGTTAATACGTGTGTCGAAAATTACCAGAGATGGAGATGTTAGTATGTTCGGAATAATCCTGCATCTTCTTAGATTAGACGCCTATAGGTCAGAAGCGAGGTGTCTTCTAACCGTCTCTCACAAGGTCTCAGTGGAAACCAAAGATGTACCTTGATGTTGTACGAAAGTCCAAAAAACCCGCGTACAGTATCAACGCCCATATAGCTGGCACGTGTCTCGGATTTTCTTGACAATATCAATGCACAAGTGATGTTATGGTGGCTTCGAAGCCTGTTGAGTGTGCCCAGTTCTGCTTCAACAAACATGAGAAGCCAGTGAATTGTGGCCAGCTCCAACGTGGCTAGAAAAGTCTCTCAGCGGTCTTTGAGGTCCCTATGAATGCTAATGCCACCAACAATATCATGGAATTTATTGCACTCTTCTTCGACGTGTTCATTTCCGTTATTTTACACACCGTACCTCCTACTAAGAAGCCTGAGCTCTCCTCTCGTGCACTTGGATTGCTTCGGTTGGGTTGACAAGGGATGGGATAGATCGAGTTGGACTGCCTGCCTGCCTTGGTTGGCAACCATTTCGCCTTCAATGCTTTTAGTTTTATCACGCCTGAATGCGCTCTGCAAAGGAATTAGTTTGATGCACAATCGGTTTTCTCCAACAGGCTGCAAGCCAAGAGCGGCCCAATACGGATTGTCACGAAATGAATGCCCTCTGTCGTGATCGAGGTAAATTCCACCACTGCACCAAAACCGCTCACACGCCGGTTTGGCTCTTTCGCCCTACGTCACGTCAAACACATCTCTTTGGAGTAAAACTCGCTTAAGCAAGCAGAGTTCCCAGTGCTTACCCTGGGTAGCTTTTTGCGGTAATTGTTGCAGCCATTTCGAGCGCGGAGCGTCGCCGTTTTCCCGGTGTCAGACTGTGGAGATTGGGCATGATTGGGTCACTTTTTGTGACTATGGAATACAGCTTGGAAGATTAGATCTGGCATAGACGCACACAATGTTGAGGGTCCATGTCGATGTAATCAAGGCAGTCATGGTGTTGTTGAGAGATGAAGCGCACCCTGTAATCAGGCGTCTGCAATTAGTTGCGCAACCTGCCAACGGAGGCAGCAGGGACCGAGCATAAACTAGAATCACATTCTTTTTCCCAGAACTACAGTGACTGTTGGCATAAGTTTTGTAAGTGGGTCGCGCTGTAGCTAATGATCAAGCCTTGCGTATTGAGTTTTTTACAGCTTAGCACAAGGAGACAGTAGGGATAGTGAGCATCTAAGTTTATCCTCACACTGTATTGGTCCGGGTAGATAATCCGAATTTCTGCGTCTTCAGTATGTACCCCAAAACATATGCAAGCATCCACAACGGATGGCGCTATACTGCTAAAAGCTAGAAGGTAAATCCTCGACCGTTTTTGGCAGGCCTACCGATTTGACTGCGCGCACGGATACTAGAGCGCTTTGCATTCTGTGGGGTTCCAGACCGGCATAAGTCACTTTGATATGCGCGGTCATCCCTCCGATGGCGCTTGTTACGCCTCTGCTCTCTTGTTTGTTCTTTTGGTCGCCTGCCCCAAATGCTCAAATACGGGTGACTTGACCCTGTGCATCGTTCTCGCGCAACTCATTAGCCAGGTCGCGAATGCCTATTGTTGTTTGTTTTTGCGACTTTTTTTTTTACCACGGAACTTTTGACTTACGTTGAAAATCATCTAACACACAGTTTGATTCTTGTGAGGCGAATATTACATCTAACTGTGATAAGCCTCGAACATAATTCGCCCAGGCGTGGCCAAGATGATGGTTAGCGGAACGCCATAGCAGGCAAGAGGGATCCACAGCCCCATCTGGACTTGTTTCTGTTAGCGTTTCTGCGCTGCACTGGAATTTCTTATGCATAATTCTAATTCTGTTGGCTGTCCTGATGGTAGTTCGAATCTTGCAAAAGTGCCAAACCGCAACTCGAACGCGCTTTGTGCTATGTGCACAAGCCGCCGAAAAAAGCTTTCCATCTAACGAGATTCGCGTCGCTCGCTAGCTACTGTGTTTCTGTGCTCGTATTCGGAAACCTTATCTTCGGGAGAGCTAATCTCCATCTTAGGAGACCCCGCCGTACATGCTAGGTGGTCGAACGTGAAAGCTATTTAGCAGCAACATTGGAAGAAAGCACCTCCGATCGATGTGTTAACTCCCCTGTCTGAAACTCTGGTTCGCATCGCTAGGCAGCTGATATGCGAGCTGCGAGACTCCTCATCCTGCGCATGCTCGCTCTTTATTAGGAATTGCACAGCTTATAGTGCCCAGAAATGCCCGCCCCCTTATCCAGACATAAGCATTGCTCTTTTTTGCCACAAAACGACGAACCAACGTCGTAAACTCTCATTTGGATATTGGTCGCACACAAAAAGTCAGATCTTACATGGCACCAGTCAAAGACAACAAGTTCCTGCCTGAAATCTGGGTGTTGTACTCTATCGGCGTCTTATGGGTGGCTTTACGCTTTGCAGTGCGGATCCGAACGGTTGGAATACGTGGACTACGAATAGATGATGGATTCGCCTTTTTCTCAGTGTTGTGCTGGACTATCATTGTTCTCGGCATACACATCACGTACTTCACGGGCACGAACGTTGACTACTCAGCAACAGAGGTATGGGACCTCACTGAACGCCAGGTCGAGAGGGCGTCGTATGGGTCCAAGCTATACATTATCACATTATACGCGTAGTGAGTACATGATGAGCTCGAGAGTCCAGTGTCTAACTTCGACCAGCATTGCGATGGTGTTCAGCCTCAAAGCAGTTGTCATCATTCTATATCGACGGCTGGCCTTCGGAAACTGGCAGAAAAAACTACTTAACTTCACAGTAGCGATTTGTATTGTCGGGTTCGTATCAACGACCTTGATGCTGAGTCTGATGTGCCTACCCTTCGAAAGGAGATTTCGAATACGACCTCTTCCGGATAACACATGTACGGCATCATCGACCTTCTTCATCGTACTTAGTTGCTTCAACGCATTCACGGATGCACTTTTGCTCACCGTACCTCTTCCGATGCTTTGGACCCTACGGATACCGCTGTACCGACGAATAGTGGTATTCATGCTGCTTGCACCAGGCATATTCGTCATGGCCGCGTGCATCATTCGCGTCGCTTCCACTGTCGTGCCGGACATAACAATCCGCATTATCGCCCGCTGGGGAGCTCGAGAAATAGCCATCGCCCTTGTCGCTGTCAATACCGCAAGTCTTCGTCCGAGTAAGTAGTGGGTTGGAATCGGAGATAGTAAAAGCCATTCAATACCTGACATGAGTACCTAGTGTTCTGCAAATCATTTTGGTTGTCAGAAAAGGCCCGCGTCGAGCAAGCCCGATTTCCTCGTCGAAACCTTTACGTTTGGGGCTCCTTACACCGCGTCCAGAAAAGGCTCAAAACTCATCTTCCACTGAACTCGACATCGGCAGGCGAATCTACTATCAGAAACTTTGCCGCCGAAGAGTGTACAAGATCGCAGATCTCTTTTGAAGACCCCGATTACCAAGCTATTAGTCCGCCCAAGGCAGCACTTCAATCGACTATCGAGCGAAGAGACGGCTTTGCAGGTAGCTTTATTGAAAAGCTTGCCTACAGACAAGCGGGTAGCCGAGGCACGAGGGTAGAGAAGGAGCAAGATTTAGAGAAAAACGAAACACAGCGCACCGAAAAGCCGATTACAAGAACAGTAATTGATTCGTTAGATACAGGCTTAAATTAATACATCATACAGAAGCTTTAATTCACAATTTAAGACCAAGAGCAGTTTTATTAAAAAAAACTTTTAGGCTAAGAGGTACTCGTATGTAGCAGAGTGTATTTCTAACTTAGTATAACTTACTCTATAAGTATACTGTAAAGAGTATACAAATCGTTTATAAGAAAGAATAGGGTTAAAGAGGATAGCAGGTGTATTAAGGTACGTAGTATATAGTAACAAGACTAATTACTAGTATATTAGTAATAACCTCTAACACCCTTATATATTCTAGGCTAACTAGCCCTATAGTAGCTTGCTAAGAGTAGTAGAGGTACCTCTAGGCCTAGCGCCTAATAATGCCTATCTTCTTTAGATTATTTAATTTAAATAATAGTATAGTTAGCAATAGTATATCTTATTAGCCTAATTTTAAATACCTTTACTCTATCTGTTAGACTATACTATTATACCTAAATCTAGCTAGTTTTAGGCACCTATGTTACTATTAGGCGCTAGGCCTAGAGGTACCTCTGCTAGTCTTGGCGAGCTACTATAGGTTTAGTCAGCCTAGACTATATAAGGGTGTTAGAGGTTATTACTAATACACTAGTAATTAGTATTATAAACACATACTACGTACCTTAATACACCTGCTATCCTCTTTAACCCTATCCTCTCTTATAATTACCTTATATACTCTTTATATTCTAATTACTTCTATATTATAATTAAAGATAGACCTTAGCTACTATAAGTCTTAAACTAAATTATTTAGGCTTACTGTCTTTAGAGAGGGACTAAGACAACCTACCTGTAGGAGAGCTGGTAGAGCGTGAGGTAACACCTCCCCCTGCAGATAAGGAGATACATTAACAGACACTAAGTGTCTATAGTGCCTTAAGAGGATCTGTAGGCTATCTAGGGGGTACACCTGTTAGATAACCGACCTTGCCGAACCAAGTTGGGGGGTTTAGGGTTAACCTTGGTTAACTTAGGGGCTAGCGGCACACACACATAAAATGAGCCATTAAGACAGATAATTATTAATTAATCACCTTTATTATTATCTTTGCACATTAAGCATATTATCTAACAATTAAGAGTCTTACTAACACTACTAAAATACCCTTTTAATATGTTGCTATTAACTATATATAATTTAATAATAACTAATTCTTATAGATTATATAACCTACACACCTTAGTTGTATTAACTGTAGACCTGCTGCGCCTCTCTAGACATATAGAAGAAGATAGACCTAAACTAGACTATCCCTCTAAGGACTAAGCTATAAGTACCTAACGCCCTAGACATTACTAACTATAAGAGGATGCTAGCCCTTAGCAATAATAAATAAGGAAACCCTTAGCTTCTAGAAATCCTATCTAAACTATTAGCTAATAGCCTAAAGGCATAGAAGGAAGATAATAACTATTAGAAGAGCTGCCTTAAATCCTATAAGATAGCAGATAGAGACTACTATAAGGAACAGACTAACCTAGACAAGGTAGTAATGTTTATCTAAAGCTTAGTATTACCTTACCTTATAAAGAACTGCTGCTAACTAGGTAAATTAATTTAAATATAGCTTATTAGCCTTAAACACATAGTTAGTATTAATGCTAAAGAAGAATAATTACACGCACGCTACTAATACCTAGCAGCCCTTAAACTAATAAGATAACCTAGGAGCTAGGATACCTAGCTCCTTAAGTATAATTATGCTGCAACTAACGCTAAAATAGAGAGTATTGCTGAAATATACAATATACAAGATACTATCTAAGACTTCTTAGATTTAGTAATAAAAATAGCGCTAACTTAGGTAACAACATTCTAGGACTATAGTAGATAATAACAAAACATAACTTATAAAGAAATAATAAAACGCTTCTAAGAGTATATAAGTAAGTACTACCCTAAGGGGAAATAGTAAAGGGGCACCTTTACTACAGGGAATAACTTAACTCTTACTACTAGTAGTAAATCTACCCTAGACACTCATAGGGACGCCTCTTATGTTATTAAAGACGTATTATCTACTCCTACTATATAGGGGAGTTAGGGAAGACCTTATTAAAAACAGAATATTAGTTAAATAACTACATCTAAGCAGTCCCTAAGAGGGGATACAGCAGCAGCTAGAGAAGCAAAATGCCCTACTTATAAACAATGCTATAGACTAGAAGATTACTACTATGTCTGTAAAGATAAAGCACTAAAATAGTTTACCCTATATAATAGAATTGCTAAAATAGTATAATTTAGAATAGAATAAAATGCTAACCTTTAAGATTAGGTTAGATCTGCAAAACAAGCTTGCACTAAGACACTAGCTATTAAGACATCCTAAACACTAGAGGCACCTCTAGGATAACTATAGGGATAGAAGATATTAATAATTAATATAAGTCTAGTTAAAGAATTATACAATATAGAGCTACTAAGCTACCCTCTTAGGAACTCCTTTATTCTTAACTTAGAATTAATAATCTATATTATAAATAATAAGGACTAAATATAAGACCTTACTCTACCTGCATTAAACAACTACCTATAGGTAGGAAACTCCTAGGTATAGATATAGGGATATAGCACTGTCTATCTCTATCTATTAAACACAAGCTAACTAACTACTCTTAAACTACATAACGTAGCATAGTGCCTAGACATACTTTGCAACCTTGTCTCTTTCTAACAATTATGTTAACAGGGCATCTAGTAGGACACAAAAGGAGATCTAACTTAGCTTAGATAAGTAGATAACACAGCTATTACATCCTTAGATAAACAACATAGATAATAGGTACTTAGGGAATAGCTATAGGCAGCATTTATAATATAATTAATATAAGGCTAAATACCTAAGACTGCTACTACTCTGCTATAGCACAAGCAAATAGGGCACCCTAGAGCTGCTACTATTAAACACCTTATCTAACAATCTTAGGGGGTAAGAGTTAGGGGTATTACTACAGTCTAATGTAATGCTTACAGACAAGCTAAGACTAAGAGGCAAATTAGTTAAACACTACAAACAAGCGATAAAGGACTAGGAGAATATATAGTAATTAACTTCTACTTATATAAAGAAGGAAGCTTTACTAAAGAAAAGAGCTAATTACTTGCCATTAACAGGCAATCTAGCTTCCTCTAGGACTTCTATTTTAAAGATAATTAACTAGAAAAGACAATTATCTACTTCCTAGACACTCTTACATAATTCCTGTTAAAACAATATAAGGTCTAGGTTAAGGTAATTAAGTGTAATAGTAAAATTACTATAATAAAACTAGAAGTATTAAGATAGTGCGCTGCACAATTAATTAGGCTTAAGCCTTCTGCACTAGACACCTAAGCACAGAACAGAAGTGCTAAACGCTTAGGGGGTATAATAAAAGATAAGGTACGCACTATAAGATTAGACGTAAACCTACTATAGGAAATATAGCTAGAGATTATAAGGGCAGCAGTGTACCTACATAATTAAACACTAAGGTTATTAAATAACTAGAAAATACCCTATAATGTGTTCTTTACCTATACAGCTTAACTAGCTAGCCTAAACATATAAAGTAGGAAACTAAACTAGGCATATCTAAAAGTATATAGATATAAAGCCTTTACTCTTATAAGTAACACCCTTTAAGGAAAATTATAACTCTAGTAACTAGACCTAAGAGCATACGTAGGATACCTAGTAGAATACTAATCCTTAAATATATACCAGATATAGATTCTAACCTTAGCAAAAGTTATTAGCATAAGAGACGTAATCTTTAATAAGGATACTGTCTTTAGCGGCTAGACTTAGGACCTAATAGACAACCTTATGCACAGCACTCTTAAAGAGATAGTAATATAGATAAGAAGCGTAGAGCTTCCGCCCCTACCCTAAAATAAGGCTAAAATCTAGTTATTCTATAAGGATAATACTATTGCACACTTAAATACTATAGATAATTAACTAGGATATAATAATAGACAGAAAGCTAGACATATATATATAACTCCTCCTCTAACTCTGCCACTAGTTGCGCTGTTAATAAACATGTTGTTGCTATCCTAATTAGCAAGAGGTAACAGCCAATTAGGAGTTAGCAGGTAGCACTAGTTAACTACTAATTAGTTAGAATTAACGCTAGCGCAATCTTAAGGAACTTTACAAAATATCCTATAGAAAGCTGTATTTATAGCTAGTATATAAGGTAGATGTATAGGCACATACTAGAGTAACAAAATTAATAAGGCTAGGTTAAAATAAATGCTAATAAAAGGGCTTAAGCCTTATTAAAGCTAACTCCTACTAGAGCCAACGGCACAATTAAACCTAGAGGACTACCCGCTTTACTAATAGTTTAGAGAAGCTAAGCAAGAAAACCTTAGCAGCTATTAGAATATAAAGTTATAGTCTAAAGTACCCCTAATAAAGACTAAGGTAGCAGGACACTAGATACTTAACTGTATGTGGGTATACACGTATAAGCTTAATAAGAACTACTACCTACTTAAATATAAGGCGCAACTAGTAGTCTAAGGTAACTAGCAACAAAATATTACTTCTAAAGATACCTATACAGTAACACTAGCTAGCAGGTCCTTTAGAATGCTTATAGTAATTTTAGCAGCATATAACCTAGAACTTAAGCAGTTTAATATTATAAACGCCTTTATTTATATATTAATTAACAGAGAGGTCTATATAAGGATGCTACGTAGGTATTAGAAACTAGGTATAGTCCTGTAGCTACACAAGGCACTATATAGACTAAGAATCTCTCTACTCCTCTAGTAGAAGGAATTTATATCTACTCTAACAAGCTATAGATTTGCAGTTGTTCCCTATAAACCCTGCTGCTTACTTAAGAATAGAGTTACTATCTTCTTCTATGTAGATAATATTATTATAGCTTATTACCTAACTAGAAGACATAAGGCAGATAAGGCCCTTAGCTATATTACTAATAAATACTCTGTTTTAGGAGGAAACAATCTGTAATAGTTCCTAGGAGTAGAGATAACCTAAGATTAAGACAACCTAAGGATCTTCCTCTTATAGGCGTTATACATTAACAAAATTATCTCCCTAGTAGATAAGACAGACATATAACACAACATACTAATATTAAGTATTAAGCTTCTACTAAATAAAGAGGAAGCTGCAGCATTAGAAATTAACAGATACTAGAGAAAGATTAGATCTCTCCTCTTTACTGCAGTTACTACTAGGCCTAACATTGCCTTTGCCACATCTAGGCTGGCACAGTTTCTAACTAACCCTAGACAGTAGCACTATAATGCAGTAGATTAAGTATCATTATACCTACAAGGAACACAAGACCTATCCCTTACCTTTAGAGGCAATAAGCACCTAGTAGTTGCTAGTAATACATTATTTGCTAATAATACTCTTAATAGGAAGAGCTTCTAAGCATATACTATTAAACTATATAGAATACTTATTACCTAGAGAGCTAATAAACAAGACATAGTTACTATATTAACAACTAAAGCAGAGCTACTTGCCCTAGCACAGGTAGCTAAGGAAGCTATCTTTATCTTACAACTATTATTAGAACTTAGCATACACCTCTTATAATTAATAATTACTATTTAATATAATAATACCTAGACTATCTAATTAATTAATAAGGAAGTCTTAAAACTCTAAACTAAACTACAACATGTAGACATTTATAACTACTAGCTATAACAAGAGGCAAATAAAGGCACTATAACAGTAACCTATGTCCTATCTACTAAGATGTTAGCTAACAGACTTACAAAGGCTCTGCCTGCAAGCAAGTAGTTAACCTTTCTAAGGCAGCTAGGACTAGAGAAACATACTAAACAAAGAAAGCTAGCTAACACCTAGATAGAATTACTTAACTAAAAGCTCTCTGTTAAGGGTTAAAGTGGCCTTCTAACGAGTATGCATTTGTCCTATACTACAGAAGCAGAAAGATAAGAGAGAAAGACAGATTGCCTCTTCTCGTACAAGATATAGCAAGATGCCAAGCTGTGCTCTATAATCACGTGCGTAGGTTTAGTGCGTAGTCTTGTACACTTAGGGCTTAGCCCATTACAATACCCCTCTCCTTTACTTTAATACTTTTGCTTGTACGTAAAACTCAGAGCAGTAACATAACAGCAAAGCAGTTACCTAGAGGTTACTGTTCTTAAAACAAGGCACAGCGTCTAAATTAGGTAATCTAGATTTTGCTGTAGGGCCGTGATCTTGTTGTGTGCGTGCTCCTTCACTTGCACTTGTACGGCACTGGCCAATTACAGTCTGTTTGCGTACAGCTTTGGCACTAACAGCAGTCCTAAATTGTTGTGTTGCCTTGTCTTGTAACTTAACTCGCGATTGCTCTCCTGTATGGTAACTGTTAGTCTGTTAACTTTACCTTAAGACCTCTGTAGCCTTGGCGGGGGTATGTAGGTCTAAGTCTCCCATATAAACTGTACAGACCCCTCTCTAGAGGCTCTTCTCTTTCTTTACCTCGCGCTTAACTTATTAATTGTTCTACAGGTTTTATACGCTTTTCTAGAAGTCTTTCTTTTTAACAATCTTCTACTCCTATATGTTGTTATGTCTGCTCCCGCTCGCAGTATGTGGGGTCCTGGTGGCCAGCCAGGTGGTGGTCTCAACCATCTTCAAGGTTCCACTGGTGGCTCTGTGAACAGCACTCACTCTGCTGCCTTTGACTACCTTGTTAATGTTGCTTACCAGCTTGTTACTTGTACAACTGCTGGAAGTGTTATCCCAGCTAACATCAACATTCCTTAAGGTCCTGCCAACTTTAACTAGCACTACACTGTGTGGTACATTATAGACAAGGCTGTTACTAACAAGATCTGCCAGATTCTTGCGTTTGCTCCTGTACGGTGCTCTTCTTTTTATAGTCTTTTCCTTTGCTAACACTCTATGCAGATCAATATCTGTCGTGTTGCTAACTACTTCCTCCGTCCTCGCAACCAGTCCCTGTACGACGCCGTTTTCGGTACTAGTGTCTGCGATTACTCCCCTGTTGTCGCTCGTACGACCGTTCACGCTCGCCAGCTGCTCACCCAGCGCCCCTCCTACCTTAAGGCTTTCGTCATTCACTCCTGTGGTGCTGTTAACCTCACTGGTTATACCAACAACTGCGCTGCTGCTGTCTAAGGTAAGAAGACATTCACAGCTTTCCTTAGCTGCGTGTCTATTAGTAGAGAGTAGAATAGGGCTTGCTCTAACTGTGTGTGGAGTGATAGTGGTGCTCAATGCCGCTTCGCCAACCCTCGTACGGGTACTTCCTCTGAGTCCACCAACGGTGCTTCTGGTGCCTCTGGTCGTTCCGGCGGACGGGCTGTCGTTGCTCCAGTGGAGGAGGGACACTTCAGCGATGCTGAGTAGGCTCTTAGTAGTGTGTGCGGTCCTTCTGTACAGTTGCTGTTCGCAACATAGGTAAGGTTCTTCCTCCAGTTTCTGGCTAGTCTTCCTGTAGGTAGCCGTACATCTCTTGTACGAGCCATCCAACTTTTATAGGCTTCAGTATTAATAACATTAGCTCTTAGCTCCCAAGTCAGAGCTTTATAGCCTGCCTACTTAACTTAATATTATAGTTAATTATTCCGTACGCGTTTATTAACAATGCCTTTAACAAGGTATTCTAGGTGTTCCTCTTAGTCTTCATCTCGTACGACAACTGCTCCTGGTGCTTGATTGTTGTGTTGTAAGGGCAGCGGATCAGTCGCAGCAGGTCGTAGTAAGTCAACATGGTAGGACTTGGTCTGCCATAGGACATCAAGTTCAACCCAGTAGGGGTCTCGTACGCGGGCTACTTGGAACTTCCCATTTTTCTAATCTAGCTTTTTACTAGGTCTGTTAGTCTAAACATTCTTTAGGTTTAGCCAGACCTAGTCTCTAACTTGGTATTTAGGCGCTGGTTGTCTTATACAGTTGGCCTGAGCTTCCTGTTGTTGTTAGGCGTATGTTATTGCTAAGATTGCCCAGTCTACTGCTTGGCGTAAGGTCCGTCTAATTGTTTCAGCCTGCTTCTTTAGATCTGTCGTACGATCTATTGGGTCGCCTTTAGCTAAGTTATCTGGCAGGTCTGGAGGGAACAGAGTGTTCTTAAACCTGTGTTAAAGGAAGAAGGGTAAGACTCTAGTTGTTGAGCTTGTATGGGTGTTAAGCATTAGTTCCAGTATTAGAGTAAGTGTAGCCCAGTTGTCTTGCGCTTGGTTTGCGTACGTACGTGCCACTACTTCAATATCACTATTAGCTCTCTTAGTAAGTCCATCTGTTTGTGGGTAGAATGCAGTAGAAAGGTTCTGTTGTACGCCTAGAAGTTTGCACACTCTTCCTTAGAGTTCACTAACAAACTGAGTACCTCTGTCTGATGTAATTAATCTTAGGAGTCTGTGTAGCCGGTATACTTCTCGTACAAATGCCTAAGCAACATTGTCTGCCTCAATCTTCTCTAGGGGGACTAAGATTGTACCCTTACTTAGTCGGTCTTTTATAACTATAAGGTTCACACAGCCTAAGGAGAGTAGAAGACCTGTAATAAAGTTAACAGTAAGGTCTTGCCACGTACGGCTTGGCACTAGTAATAGTCGCAGGTAGCCATGTTTCCCATCTCTCCAAGGGGTACTTTGTTGGCAGATGTTACAATTCCGTACGAAACGGCGGTTATCTTCGCTCATCCCTAGCTAGTACCACATTCTCGCGATTGTGTAGTATGTCTCTTCTCTTCTAGGGTGTCCTGTCTGGACAGTAAGGTGTGCTTGCTGTATAATCCCTGTACAGATTAGCTCGCTATCAGGTACCTATGTCCAGTTTCTCCATTAAAGCTTGTTGTTGCCTGTTACTGTACAGTTGCCTAGAGAGACTGCAAGCTTCTTTGTAATTGTGTTTAGAGACCTTGCGCCACTTTGTACAGCCTGTCGTACAGCCTAGTAAGTTTCATCTTGTTCTACTGCTTGGTCCCAGTGCTGGGTTATTAGGTTGTCCAAGGATGGTGGTTAAGGCAGATAATTTGGTAGAATGGAGCCTTCTGGTGTAAGTGTTGGCGCCTGTACAGGTGCAGCGTATGTTAGGTCTTGTTAATTATATAGGACAAGCATTATAAACTCTCTACTAGCAAGTCTTTTATTGTCCTCTCCTTTAGGCATGTCTTGATCTCTTCTTGAGAGGGCATCCGCTCGTACGTTGTCCTTGCTAGGTCGGTATTGTATCTTCATGTTGCTAAACTGTGACATAATCTAAGCCTATTGTACGTGTCTTTCAGTAAGCTTCTGTTTCTTCGTAAAGTACTCTAGGTTTTTGTAGTTAGTAACAACTTTAAACTCCTGTACGCTTCGTAATTCAGCGTCCCATTCCTGCAAGCAGAATATTACTGCAAGGAGTTCTTTATTGTGGATAGGGTAGTTTGCTTTATAAGGCAGGAATTTCTAAGAGAGGTATGCCACCGTACGAAGATTGCCAGATGCGTCTTCTTGCGAAAGGGTGGCTCCTATGGCAAAGCCAGAAGAATCACATTCTACTACGGCTCTCTGCTCAGGGTTAAGGGTAGCAAGGACCTCTTCTGACAGGAAGGCTTCTTTTAGGGCCTGGAAAGCTTAATCTTGTTCCTCTGTCTATTTGAAAGGGAGATCCTTCTTAGTGAGTCGTACAAGCGGTTCTGACAGTGTAGCAAAGTCTTTAATAAACTTCTAATAGAAGTTTGTAAACCTAAGGAACCCTTATACGCCTTTAACTGTAGTAGGTGCTTGCCATTCCTAAATAGCTTGTACTTTTTTAGGGTCTATTGATATACCCTTCCCTGCTTCTAGGATAAATCCTAGGTACTTTGTACGCTGTACGTCAAATTCGCATTTGCTAAGTTCTAAGTTTAACCCAGCTTCTTGTAGGCGTTTAATTACCTGTTGTACGTGCTTGTGGTGTTTGTGTAGAGAACCCTCAGTAAAAATCAATACATCGTCCAAGTACGCTGAGGCAAAGTCGTCCAGAAACTCTCTAAGGGCCCAGTTAATGTACCTCTGGAAGGTACTAGGAGCGTTAGCTAATCTAAAAGGTGTTACTAGCCACTTGTACGAACCAAATCGTGTACAGAAGGCAGTCATCTATTCCTGTCCTTCTGCTATCCTAATCTTGTAGAAGGCAGCTGTAACGTCTAGTTTAGTGTACCAGGTGGCTCGTCCAATCATGTTCAGGGTCTCCTTGATTAGGGGAAGAGGATACCGGTCCTTCTTGGTTAGGGCATTCAGTGCTCTGTAGTCCACACAGAACCGTAACCCGCCTCCTGGCTTCCGTACGAACAGTACCGGTGATACAGCTAGGGAGTTGCTGGCCCTAATAAACCCTTTTTCTAACAAATCTAGTAACGTACGGCGTAGGACTAAGAGCTTATCCTGAGACATAGCGTAGAGGGGACCGTACAGAACCTCCAGGGTCTTGCCGTCTACTTTATTTAGCTTGATTGTATGGTCCACTGTTAGGCCACGGTAGGGAGGCAGTTTATTACCTTCTTCTGGGACAAACAACTTAACGTACGACTGAAGGTACGCAGGTAGCGCTGCTTTAACCTCCTGTATAGTCATCTGGGTCTTCAGTTTTAAGGCCTTCTAGATATCCTTTATGCTAGCAGCAAAGACTTAGATTCCTGAGTTTTCCTTGCGGCTCTTTCGTACGTGGTACTGGAAGGCTACTGCTGATACTGGGTAACAGTCTAGTAGGGTAAGCACTTCAGTGCTTCGTACGGTAACGTTATACCGTTCCATAGATAGGAGCTTGTCCTTAGTGCTGATTACACCACCAACATCTTCTAACCATGTCTTTCTAAGGATTATGTTGTAGTCGTACGTTAAAGGGGTGATGTACGCTGTAACACGGTGTTACTGTACGCCTCTAACATTAAGGGTAAATTCTGTAATAGCAGTAATAGTGCTTCTTTAACTGTTGACTCCTTCTATAGTTATAGGTGTAATTAGGATGCGTAGTAAGTTTATCTTCCGTACGGACTGTTCGTTCACCAGGCAATAGGTACAACAACCATTATTAACTATGGCAGTAGCTGGCGTGGTAGAGTTGATAACTGTATGAATTGACATTAGTTTAGTCGCAGCTAGTTAATAGAGCAGTGAACGTGTTAACCGTACGGGCTTAGGAACTTGTTAAAGAGGCCCTAGCGTACGACTTTCGGCTAGGGCTGTTCTTTTCCCTCGTCTTCTGATGAAGAGGTCTCTTCAGCTGGTTGTATGGCTGCTACCTTAGGGATTCTTAAGGTTAACTTTTGTTTGTTCGTACGAGCAGGTAATTTGGATAGAACGTTCTTCTTGCAATCACGTACCATATGGCCTTTGTTGCCACATTTAAGACAGGCTCCTGTAGCCCTTCTTTTACAGATTTCTTTATCTGTTCCCTAGTATTCTCTTTTCCTTGTACGGGGCTGGTGAGCGCCTACTGTAGGCTGCCAGTCCATTTCATTGCTGTTCCTACGTGGGTTTTCCTGGGAACTAGGGCTGTTATACGTCTGGGTGGAGTAGCTGTTACTTATAATCCTGTCTACAGCCTTAAGGTTCTCCCAGGTTATCCTAGCACGCTGTACGAACTGTTCGTACGTCTCAAGTCTAGGTAGTTGGTATCTAGCTTAAGCTCTTAACAGCTTGCTGTTTAAACTGTTCTTAAGATAGTTAATCTTCTAAGCGTGGCTTGCTCCGTCCAAGGCTGCCTCTTGCAGCTTTAAGTTAAACTTCTGGATATGTAGATTAAAGTCGTTTTTGCCTTGTTTTGTCGTACAGAGGTACTTAAGGGCTTTCTCCTGGGCAGTAGGGTCCTTAAAGAACCCGTCAAGGTATGCCCAGGCCTTCTTAAGCGTTGGCAGGGTAGTGCCGTTTATAAGGCTTATTATTATTAGAGATAGAGTATTAAACGCTTGACCAGTTGTACAAGTAATCACGTAGTTGACTTAGTCCTTCTTAGTGGGGTACGCCGGCTGGTCCCTGTACAGCTTAGCCTGTACCTTTATCTTCTATTAAAGATATTATTTATGTGATCCTTTGTTAAATACTTCTACATTAGGAAGCCTGGGCTTTTTAGCCTGTTAGACGGTGTAATCTTAGTAGTCACTCAAAGGGGTAGGACTAGAGGAAAAGTTTTGTCTACTTCTTTCTGAGGTTTCCGGACGAGTGTTGTTGCTCAGCATCCCCCTAAGTTTGTTTATTTAGGATTATAGCTGCTTGTACAGTTGTCTCTCTTGCTTACTTGCCAGTTTATCTAGGTTGGCTTTTAGGGATTGTATTGTTGCTATCAGATCGTCCACTGATAGGTTGCGCAACAGGTCTTGCTGTTGCTCGTACAGATGCTGCGATTGCATCTGCTGTTCGTACGTTGGCTGGCTGCTAGGCAGCTGTTAGTTGTGAAGGCTGTCTCCTTCCATTGTCGTACGCTTAGGGGGTTTGGTTAGTTTTAATCTTTCTGCTTATGTTAAGGGTTAAAGTAGCCTTCTAACAAGTATGCATTTGTCCTATACTACAGAAGCAGAAAGATAAGAGAGAAAGACAGATTGCCTCTTCTCGTACAAGATATAGCAAGATGCCAAGCTGTGCTCTATAATCACGTGCGTGGGTTCAGTGCGTAGTCTCGTACACTCAGGGCTCAGCCCATCACACTCTCTAACCTAGAGGTATAATAAGAGCCAGTTATGTCTAACTTTAATTAGGGCCTTAAAGCTAAGGGGGTGTGTCAGATAACTAACCTTGCTAAACCAAGTTGGGGGGTTTAGGGTTAACCTTGGTTAACTTAGGGGCTAGCGGCACACACACATAAAATAAGCCATTAAGACAGATAATTATTAATTAATTACCTTTATTATTATCTTTGCACATTAAGCATATTATCTAACAACACCTTACCCTAGAATTTATATCTGCAGGGCAGCTTTAGCTAGAGAGGGTTAGAAAAACCTAGAAGTAGGCAAACAATAACAGGAGTTAGAAAACTTGCGCAAATAGTTATAAGAGAGAAAAGACTAAGAGGAACTTTTCTTTTTTTATAAACTTAGACGCCAATATAATAAAGGAGATCTAGTAACTATTTTATCCTTTTAAAAAGTACTAACGTACCCTACAGGCGAGTTAGACAAAAGGCAAGTTAGACACTTTTACTAAGCCCCTACTAAACACCACCCTATTATAGCCTAAAATAACCTAGTTTAGTACTGTAACGTGCAGTATAGTCTGTAATACTATTTAGAAACTACTTCTACCTCTTTTTTACACGTTTGTACGTTATGTCCTGTCTAATTACACTGTCTGCAGCGCCTTTAGGAGGGCTTACCTCCTTTAGCACGCACCTACTTCTTTGCCTTCTTCCTATTACTATGCGCCCTAAACTCCTTAAAAGCTGTTAATTACTAGCCCTCTTTAACTGTTAGGGTCCCTTCTGCCTAAACTTACTTTCTTTTGTGTAATTCTTATTGTGTAGCTGCCTTATTAGCAGCGTAAAGCTAAGTAATCTCCTGTTGCGCTAACACTAGCTTATACGCAATTATTGCTACCCCCTTTACTACCTTATTAAACGCCTTAACTATAGAGTTAGGCAAACTATCTATATACCTCTAAATCCTTGTCTTTATAAGCATTAATTACAACCTAAGTTTAAGGGTGTTGCTTAGGGTTTGCGACTGCTAGAGCTTATTATTAACAGGTAGTAGTGGTGATAGAGTGCGCAGCTTTACATTAAGGGCTATTATAACCTAGTCTAGGTTAAATAGAACTAATCCAGCACCTTAGAACCCTCCCTAGATATTTTTAGAAGTAATTACATTATTATAGGCGCGTAAGAAGTATAGTAGGAACTCTGTCTTTATAATATAGTTAATCTAGTTCTATATAAGTACTTTAGCTTAGCGCCTATACACCTTCTTTAGAGTAGTAAAATAACCTATACTAAGGGGCTGTATAAGGTGCAATAACTAAAAAGGTAAATAGAGAGTAAATATCTTGTTATCCTTACAGCATTGCTGGAATTTAAGAGAGTTGTAGCTCTTATAACTATTAATAATAAGTAAATAGTAGGTGCTAACAGTACGCTCCTTTATATACCTGTTAAAGTAGTTTATCTAGTCTATACTAAGCTTGTTAGTAGTCTAGCTGTTATTAGAGACTCTAATAACCTAGTCTTAAGGCAGTTCTTCCTTCTTATACCAGGCAGAGAGGTAGTAGTAGGCCTTAAAGATAAGGAAGGCTAGAATGGCCTATCCTTTAGTATTAATGCTTACTATAGCTGTAGCCTACTCCCAGTCGCCTGGCTAGATAGCTTTTAGCCAACCTTATTGTTCTAAAGCTGTAACAACTGCTCCTAGCGAGATCTGGCTTATTATGAAGCCTGTCTTGTTAAAGTTGTACATGTCTTTATCCTAGATGCTATACTTAGCTTTAGTGTTAGCTACTTGGCTAAACTAGCGCTGTATAACCTTAGGATCCTTACAGAATGATCTCTTATAGTCGTACTTGCAATTAAACTTAACTTTAAGTTCTAGGTATTGCTTAACAAACTGTTCGATGTGATAATAATTGTAGTAGGTTGATGATGATGTGTTGATGTATGTTCTTGTTCTATGTAAGGGTCATTTTCGTCTAATCTAGGTTCTAGTAGGGGCCCCTGCACGGTTTCTTGGCAGGTATATTGCCTAACCTATTTCCCTAGTACCTTTTATTTAACACACCCCCTTAGCTTAGAATCTCATTGCAAGCGGCGTAGACTTGTTAATTTACTCTTTAACGTAAGGTCCTCTAGTTGCTCTTACATCTTCTTAAGTAGGATTTCCCTTAATATACCCTTCCAGCCCTTAATAAGTCCTAACTAATTAAGAAAGCTGGCCTATTTGTTAATTAGCAACGACTTTATAAATGTATCTGCAATTATGTTGTTAGATAGGATATATTCTACTTTAATTATTTTGTAGTTAACTTCTTATTATAACTAGTGGTGGTGTATATTAATATACTAAAGCTTAGTTTATATCCTAGCAACGTCTGTAGTAACTAGACATATTATCTGCATATTGTTATATTTAATTGTTATTGTTAAGTTGCTTAGGGTTACCTAAAGCTCCTTTAGTAATCGCAAGGTAAATATTACTTCTTTAGCCACTTAAGAGAGTGCTAGGAGCTTAGCCTTAGTAGTAGACGTTATAACTGTTTCTTTTTTGTTTGCTCTCTATGCAATAAGTCCTCTAGATAGCTTAATTATGTATCCTTAGGATCTCTTTTAGTCTATAGTGTTATTAGCAAATAATGCGTTACTTGCAACTTTAAGTCCTTCGCCCTGTCTAAAATTAAGCGACAGGTTCTTTGTCTTTTGTAGAGACAGGAGCACTTAATTAGCAGCGTTCTAATAATTATTATTTAGATTAACGTACTCCACGGGTGAGCGGATCAAACGGGTGAGCGGATTACTCTGCCAAGACCACACCAAATTTCTACCCTATTATAGCTCGCATTAGCCCACTTTGGCCTTGTATACAGTAGTGCAGTACATAATATTATTTAGAAACATCTTCTACAGCCTTCTTATATGTACGTAAGTTATGTCTAACATTATAGCACTTTGTACAGCGTCTTTAGGTTACTTCCCCTCCTTCAGCGCGCACTCGCTTCTTTGCCTTCTTACCATTACTACGCGCCCTAAACTTAGTTAGAGTAGTTAATTAAAGGCCTTCCTTAGCTGTTAGGACTCTCTCCTGCTGTAATTGCTTTCTTTTATGCAATTTACGTCGCATAGCAGCCTTATTTGCTGCTTGAAGCCCAGTAATCTCCCTTTAAGCTAACACCAGCTTGTGCGCTACTATAGCTGCGCCTTTAGCAAGCTTTTTAAAGGCCTTAACTATTAAAGTTAGTAAGCTGCTTGCATGCCTTTAAATCCTCTCTCAAACCAGCGTTAATTGCGACCCTAATTGCAGGGTAGTGCTTGGGGTTTGGGACTGCCAGGGCTCATCTTCTATAGTAGGTAGCGGTAGGGTACGTAGGCGGACATCAAGACCCATTATAACCCGTTCTGGGTCAAGGGGGACTATTCCAGCGCCTTAGAAGCCTCCTTAGATATTACTAGAAGTAAATGTCTCCTTATAGGCGTCTATAAAGCATAGTAGGAACTTAGTTTTAGTAATATAAGTAATATAGTTATGTATAAGATTCTTAGCTTAGCGCCTATATACCTTCTTTAGAGGGGTAAAACAACCTATATCTAGTGGTTATAAGAGGTAAGATAAGTGTAGAGGCATACATAGTATAACAATCTTTGCTTCCTTATAGTATTGTTAGAAGTTAAGGGAGTTGTGGCTCTTATAGCTGTTAATAAGGAGCAGCTAGTGTACTCCTTAGGTGCGCGTCTTTGTATAGGCATTAAAGTGCTTCAACCAGTCTAGACCAAGCTTGTTGGTAGTCCATCTGTTCTCAGAGACTCTAATAACCCAGTTATAGGGCAGATTGTCCTCTTTGTACCAGGCAGAGAGGTGGTTGCGGCCTTTAAAGATAATGAAGGGTGGAATAGCCTACCCTGTGCTATTGATGCCCTGTATAACCGTTGTCCACTCTTAATTACCCTGCTGCACTGCCTTTAGCCGTCCTTAACGCTCTAAGCCTGTAACAACTGCTCCTGTTAATATCTGGCCTATTATAAAGCCTGTCTTATTAAAGTTGTACGTGTTATTGTCCTAGATGCTATACTTAGCTTTAACATTCGCTACAAGCCTAAACTAGCCCCTAATAATCTCTAGATCCTTACAGAGGGCTCTCTTGTAGTTGTACTTGCGATTAAACCTTACTTTAAGGTTAGGGCGGCGCTTAACAAACGTGTTAGGCCAGTTTATGCTAACATGGCCTATATTGCGCTTAGCACGCAAAGAATTAGCTATATTATCTACAGCAGCCAGCTAAGGGGCAAATCCTTGTGCATCTAGCTTAAGGATGTACTTAGCAATCACGTCCTCCTTAGTCTGGTCTATAATCTGTTAAACTGGCGTATAATTAGCTTATGTAAGTTGTCCTGTGTATTAAGCGTGTAGTGTGCTGTAAGGCGCGTTATATATAGCTGCAGCGCGTTATATAGTAAGCGTTGCGTCTTATTTAATTGCCTAGAGCGCAAGCTGTATCGCAGCTTCTTTTAAGGGCGTAGATTAATGTTGTTGTTGAGGCATTGCGTGGTAAGGTGGAGGTTTGGTGTGGTCTTAGCAGAGTGATCCGCTCACCCGTTTGATCCGCTCACCCGTGGAGTACGTTAGCTAGAAACTGTGTAAGTTGTAATATAGTAAACGCTATATCAGGTTATATAGTTACTGCTGCGTACAATAGAGATCTAATCTTTTATTAATATTAATTAATCTCTAGTAGTTTAGCTAGGCTGTCCCTAGGCTTAAGTTTAATTCTAGACATTAGCGTATTTTGCCTTATGTCCTGTCTAGTTGCTAATTAACTAATCCTGTTAACGTATGCGGCTTATAACAGTTAAATAGTCTATTACTATCTGTTTTGTTAGATTTCTACTCTAAGGAACTATTAAAGGTCGTCTCCTCCGGTATACAGGTATTGTTCCTATATCTATTTAATAGCATTATCTGCCTCTTGCTTATACTTTAAGTGGTATGTAATTATAATATTGTCTATATAGAAGAAGATAATTACTTTATCCTTAACTATACAGCATAGCTCTTATAGTACTTATTTAAATCTAATTCTAGCTAATGTTGCTATAAATTCTTTCTGCTATAGTAGAGGAGAGATGTAGAGTCTGTATATGGCTTTCTATACCTTTACTAAGGTGCCTATCTTCTAGTATGCTCTTAGTATCCTTATATATAGTTTGCAGTTAATAGCTATATAGACAAACGCATTTGTAACATCCTATTACTTTAGTTTAAGGTTATATTTTGTAGTAATTGCTATTAGTATTCTAAGTAAATAACTAGCAAGTGTTGCTGTATACGTGTCTTGTAAAGTAATGTTATATTATTAGTCTCCTCTAACTACTAGCCTTACTTTATACTTATTAAGGTAGTAGTGTTTATTAAATTTGTATGTATAGACCTACATGCAATTAAGTATTTATTATCTAGACTTCTAAACTAGAGTTAATAGGACTTCAGTCTATAACTCTATCTGTTTGTAACTTTGCAGATGTTCCTTTTCTGCCTGTTTAAACATATTGTAGAGAAGGTGCCTCTCTAGCTTTAAGTATGCTGTAGGTAATAGCAGAAGCTTATTCTAATACAGCTTAATCTCTTTTACTATAAGTTTCTTTAGTTAAGCTTTATTAATTAGTTTTTCTTTGTATTAACTAGGGTGTCCTACCTTAGCGCTAGCTATAAATGCAGCTGCCTACAGGATTATTACAGACGTTCCTTAGTCTTGTTTAACTTAGTCTATTGTCTTGTTATAGCTTATCTACTTAGTTAGGAAAGCTGCAGGTAGAGGAGTTAGTAGAGGCGTTAGGTATGCCTCTATGATCTTTCTACCTTAGTGATATTAGGGTTGTTTAGTACGTAGAGTATCCTCCTGCGTTGTAATATCCTTCTAGAACGTTTTAGTTTTAGGTATTTAGCTCTGTAAAGCTAGGAATTTAACTGTACTAATCTAAGTTATAATCTCCTCTAACATATTATACATAAGGTTATCTATAATATCCTCTGTCTTGTTATTAAATAATATTTCTTTATTAAATACCACATCACAGGTGCTAATTACTTTAGCTATTAATAGGACCTAGATTTGGTATATGTTAGTAGACTAATATCCTACTAGGTATCTAATCTATGCCTTTTGGTCTAGTCTTTATAGCCTTAATTTTCCTTAATAGGTGTTATTAGTTATAGCGAATGCCTTGCATCTATATACTCTTAGGTAAGCCTAGTTTAGTTTTTAAGGTCCTGTAAATATGCTATTTAAAGTAGCTGCGCGTATAAGGAATATTCTGTACAGTAATCTCTACTTATTTAGATAGTTTAGTGTTTAATTGTATAGGTATACTGCCGCTCTAGTGATTTCTAGCTAGAGTTCCTATAGTAGATTTACGTCTAATTAAATTGCGCATACCTTTTCTTTTATTACACCCCCTAGGTGTTTAGCTTCTCTATTTTAAGATTGCGTATCTAGAGCAGAGGGCTTCATTTGTATTAATAGGGACGTGTACTATCTCTTAACTTCTTGTTTAACAGTAACAATCTTGTTGTCTATCTTAATTACCTTAACTGTAATGTTAAACTGCTTCTTTAAGAACTAAACAAAGATTCTAAGGAGTTAGATAATAGATCTTATAGGTCTGTTGTCTTTACAGTAGAAGTCCCACACGTACTAAGAGTGTTGGCAGGTAATAAGCATTTAACTCTTCTCTTTATTAAAGCTTCCCTCTTTGTATTTATAGAAGGCTATAGCTATTTATTTACCTAGACCTTTATTATTTAATTGAAGGGTTCTTTGTATTTAGCGCTTTAATTTAAATTGTCCATTTGCGTTATATTGCACTGTAGTAATATATTTAATCTTTATCTCCTTAGATTAATTTACAAGGTGTTTAATAGCAGATAGTCCTAGGTGTCTAAGCCTCGTATGCTATATTATAGCTGTTGCTCTTTGTAGTAATCTTTTATTTTAATTTATATGTATATAGAGCGCTGCTGTATATATATTTAGTTGCTTAATTACCTACTGTCTAAAGCTTTCCGTTAGGATAGCTATTATAGAGCTGTCTCTTTGTTATAGCATTATTAGATTTTCTTAGTTATCCTACCATATTCCTTGTCTTTAGAGTAGCCTAAACAATACTAGGTTGCAGAGGAAATCTAGGCACTACGTGTTATGGGCTTAGACCTTGTCTAAGCCTTAAGCGAGATAGGGCGGTTACATGCCCTATAGACATATTAGAAGGACACGCAACGTGTTACCTCCTTAAGAGATATAATACTATATTAACCCTTATTACATCCTACCTTAAGGCTAGTCTATAACATTTATATCTCTTCTTCTAGAAGAACAGCTAGCATTTATACTATGTTAGCTAGCTCCTAGAATAACCCCTTAGACAAATCTGTCCCCTTAACCCTTTAGGAATTTATAGCCTAGACGTTATAGTTTATAACAAACTTATAGTAAGCTTTATTAGCTGCTAATAAGCGTATAGTATTGCTTAAGCGTAATAATTCTAATATACGCGCGTTTGTAGAGTCTCTAGCATAAACAGCTAACGCCTGTACTAGACCTGCGTTTATAGTCCTATTGTCCTCCTTAAGAGCAACGCTGTACCTATTAACGTCTACCCTAGCCCCTAACCCGCCTTATAAAGCGCTGTTTTTAGCGTCTACCCTAGACCTGTATACCCTTATGCAGACGTCTGTAGCCTATAGTAAACCTCTTCCTATAGGTAAGGCCTTTACTAGGGACAAATCCTTATTTAAGGTGTAGTAGGTTATAATAGACTACAAGCTATAGGTAGATGTGTTCTTTATTAGTAGGCTATAGGACATGTTTACCTTTATATAGTCCTAGCTTAGTATATCTATATAATAAGATATAGCTCTGTTCTATAAGATTAGAGGTACCTAAGGTGTATAGAGCCTAGAGGACTTCCTAATATACCTAGAATTCTGCTACAGCAACAACTACAGCTAGGAATAAGCCTAGGCGAAACTAGAGAGCGTCTGCTAGAGTCCTAATAAGTTGTTCCTAGACTTTTTTATCTAGGCTAAGCAGCTACTAGTATAAAGTGGCAGCCTCTACTAGGACAGAGAATAATGCCTATTAAAGCTCTGCTAGGCCCTAAACGCAAACATCTATAATATAGCAATAAACTAAGGAGTAACTTATATAGATTATAATATAGCTGTTGCAGAGTATAAGTCTATTACTATAGACGTTAAGACTATAGCTATAGAAAACTAGCTATGCTATATCCCTACCTAGACGCTACCTAAGTATAATAAGGACAGTAACGTTAAGATAACAGTTATGTCTGCAGTTTGCACTAGCAGTAGTGCTAAGTGTAGGAGTTAGAAGTAGTCTACTCCTAACCAGGCTACGTAGGTTCCTAATAAGGTATTTTAGCAATGCTAGGAGGCTAACCTGTGTACCTATTACAGTAAAGAGGGACATATTTACTAGGATTGTGCTAATGTAGTAGTAACTACAGTATAGGAAGTAATAATCTTAGGTAAGAAAGAGGCTAGTTTATTTAGAGGAAACTAGCTGCTCCTAATATAAGTCTAAGTTAGGAGTGCTGTAGAAGTATATTAGTAGAGGAGACTACTAGTGCAGGGGCATTATAGGCTGCTAGGGGAGCTATTACAGACTCTATAGATAAGCCCCTATTCTGCGTTCTATTATTTATTAATAGGGCAATTTAGGCTAACGTGCTAGTAGACTTAGGGTATAAATGCTTTAGTGTAGTAAGTAATAACTTTGCTGCGCATTTAGGAGGAGACTTTATTAAGGTGCTGCTATAACGCTTAGCATAAGCAGTAGGTACTAGTAGGAAGTCTGTAATCTCCTGTTTAGTCCTGTTTAGGTATAACTTAGACAGGTAGCACTTGCAGGCTGTAGCCTACGTAGTGCTAGGTCTAAGCTAGGATGTTATTTTAGGGAAGCCCTAGCTCTAACAAGAGGGTGTAGTGTTAGACGCAGAAAAGGGCATACTAAGGATATAATAGGTAGGGAACCTTATTATCTATAAATCCTTATAGTGTATAGCAAACATTTACATAGCTCTCCTATTAGCAACTAAGTTTAATAAGACCCTAGCTAATAGGCTCTAGAAGCGCCTGCCTAGGGACTAGTTTGTCTCTACAAGCCTCTACAACATCACTAAAATCCTCTTAGTTTAATCCCTAGGAGCGTAAGGGACGGCGGAGGAGGTAGACCCTCTTCCCCCTAAGTTAGTCTAGTTTTAGGACCTATTTAATAAGAGTAAGGCCTCTAGCCTCCCTTTATATAGGGGCTAGATAGATTACTATATATAGTTGCAACGCAACCAGTCTAGGAAAGAGGAGCCTCTACCCTAGGGTCCTCTGTACAACATACTAAGGGACCAGCTACTTAAGCTACAGAAATAGGTGTTAGCACTAATAGACAAGGGGTAGATCTACGCCTCCTCTTCCCTAGTAGGGGCCCTAGTCTTGCTAGTTAAAAAGTCCTCTTGTAGGTAGCGTATATGTGTGGACTATTACGCACTTAATAGTATTATAATTACTAACTAGTACCTACTCCCTCTTATTAAGGAAACCTTGCGTACACTAGGGGTTGCTTATTAGTTCTCTAAGGTTAATATCTGTTTAGTATTTTACTAGATTTGTGTTGTAGAAGGAGATAAGCACCTTACTACGTTCTGTACCTGGTTTAGGCTCTTTAAGTAGCTAGTCTGCCTGTTTAGCCTAGCTAGAGCACTAGCGTCCTTTTAGCGTTATATTAATAGCGCGCTTTAAGAGATATTAGGCAACTATGCTACTGCGTACCTAGATAATGTCCTAGTTTACAGTAGTAGGTCTAGGACAGACTACTTAAGGAAGGTTAGCAGAGTCCTTACGCTTCTACGCAATACAGGGCTATATTTAGACCCTAAGAAGTGTATATTTATAATAAAGGAAGTACACTACCTAGGATATATTATAGAAGCTAGAAAGGATATTTATTCTAATCCTAAGTAGGTTAAGGCTATCTATAATTAGGAAGCCCTACTGTTAGGCTCTTAGCCTTACTCTCAGCCTTAGGCATGTGGATGCGTCCACCTCTAACCTATAGGGCAATAAGTACTGTTCTAGCCGCTGTCTCACTATCAAAGTGAGCATTGTTACCTTTTTGGCATGCTTGGCACGGTGGGCAGAGCCGTGGCCTTAACACCTATAGTCTTTACGCGGGGTCTACAGTTTCCTAGGGTTTGCTAACTTCTACTAAGACTTTATTACAGCCTTCTCTAATATTACTGCCCTACTTAAATAACTTATAGGGAAGGATATCCTGTTTAGGTAGGGGCAGGAAGAGGATGTAGCGTTCTACTAGCTAAAGAACACATTTATAACAGAACTAGTCCTAGCCTAGTAGGACCCTAAGTAAGAAACACTATTAGAGGCAGACTGCTCTAGTAAGGCTCTAGGTAGCTGCCTTTCTTCATAGCATAGGAAGGTGCTTTACCTAGTAGCGCACTACTCTACTATACTTATAATAGAATAATAGAACTACACTATCTATAACAAGGAGTTAACTGCTGTTATAAAGTGCCTAGAGGTCTAGGCAGCTAAATTAGGGTCTATTGCTAGGCTGTTTACTATCCTAACTAACTATAAGAACCTCTAGTACTTTACAACAGCGCGTAGGCTAATTAAGAGACAGCACTAATAGGCAGAGGAGCTGTTAAAGTTCTGTTTCTACCTTTGCTTCCGCCTAGGACGCCTAGCAGCCTAACTAGATGTGCTAAGCCGCTGGGAACAGGACTATAATAGGAGGTTAGGGGGGGTCTATAGGATAATAACCCTAGTTTTAGTATTAGTAATTAGTATACTAGGCTCTAGTACGCCTCTACTTTTTATTAATACACATATATAATTACTGTAGGATAAAGGTGTTTAGTAGAACGTAGAGTATATAGTGCGCCTGTCTACTATCTATAATAGGGCCTACTAGTTCCCTTCTAAGGCTAAGACTACTTAGTAAATTGCAGATTGCACGCTTAGTGCTTACAGCACGCTGCTATAGTGTAGGGTTACGTAGGTTCTGTGTTAGAAGCTACTTACAACTATAATAATCTAAAGAGCACACAAATCTAACCTAACAGGCTATCTAGGTGCTAACGCCATGTTCTACATTATTAGACGCAACTTCTACTAAGAGAGGATATTACAGGATGTTTAGTGTTATATCTGTATCTACTACTTTTTTAGCGCGTAAGTATTGCAGCGCTAACAGTAGGGCTTACTCTAGCTATTACCTATTACTAACTGTTTTTAGTCCTAGATTTCTATAGACTTTATAGTTAACCTTTCTTAGGCTTATAAGAACGTACTACGCTATTTCTTAGTTATTACAGATTACCTCTCTAAGTATGTGTAGCTTAAGGCAATAACTTCTATAACTGCAGAATATTGCGCTAAGGTCTTCTGCAACATATAGTAGCAGTTCTAAGGCTTTCCTAGCTCTATAATCTTAGACTGTAGCTTAGACTAGCTAGGATATTTTTAGACAACGCTGTGTAGCCTTATAGGGGTAGACTAGCTACTCTCTACAGCCTACTACCTGCAGATAGATAGAGGGACAGAGTGTGCTAACTAAGAGGTATAGGCAGTCCTACAGGTTATAGTTAACTTCAAACAGAATAACTAGCCTAACTATCTTCTAGCCTACTAACTAGCACTTAACAATTGCAACTCTTTAGTTACTAGGGCTAGTCTTAACCTGCTCCTCTATAGTTATAATATAGACCTCCTACAGACAACAGTACTACTAACTATTAGCTAGAACACACTACAGGGACAGGTAGTCTATTTTCTAGACTACCTCTAGCAAGGTATAGAGCTTACCTAGGCAGCTATAGCATAGGTGTAAAAACGCACCTAGAACACAACAGACTATAGCTGTTAGCCTGCAGAGTAGTACTACGTAGGAGATAGGGTGTAGTTTTCCCTCTACAACATAAAAACTAACAGGCTAAGCTAGAAGCTTAACTAGTTACAAGCCTAGTATACAGTAGTTATAGTTCTTACCCCTCTAACAGTTACCTTAGATTTACTAGGTAATCTCTATAAGATAGTGTATGTAGACCTACTAGAACATACAGCTTCTAACCTATTACTAACACAGCGCCTGTAGGAAAGTAGACTAGGCCTGCTGGTTATCCTAGAGGAGGACAACCTAACCCTAGCTAAATAGGAGGTAGAGTCTATTCTAAAAGAAAAGAGGGCTTGTAGGTAGAATAAGTTATAGGTTCTAGTTAAATAGAAGGGATATACAAAACTAACATAGGAACTGCTAGAAGCGTTACAGGATATAAAGGCCTAGGAGGCCTTTACAGCAATACACACAGCACGTAAGAAGTAGATATAAGAAAGAAGAAACTTTTATTATTTATAATAACCCTTATAGGGTCCTATTAGGAGATTCTGTATAGGGTATAAGGCCTAGCGCAGGAGAGCTTAGGGACCTTACAGCGTTAGCATAACGCTACCTTAAGCTCTATACTATTAGACAAACAGTAGTAAGCCTTAATGCTTAAAAAAGATAGAGTTGTCTACAGACAGGGAGCGACAGGCAGCAGTAGCTATGTCTTAGGCCTAGTTCTGCGCAATTGTCAGATAATATGCTTAATGTGCAAAGATGATGATAAAGGTAATCAATTGATAATTATCTATCTTAATGGCTCATTTTATGTGTGTGTGCCGCTAGCCCCTAAGTTAACCAAGGTTAACCCTAAACCCCCAACTTGGCTCAGCAAGGTCGGTTATCTGACACACCCCCTTAGCTTTAAGGCCCTTTTAAAGCTAGACACAATTAGCTCTTATTATACCTCTAGGTTAGCAAGCTTTTAGTTAAGTAATTCTATCTAGGTGTTAGCTAGCTTTCTTCGTTTAGTATGTTTCTTTAGTCCTAGCTGCCTTAGAAAGGTTAACTACTTGCTTACAGGCAGAGCCTTTATAAGTCTATTAGCTAACATCTTAGTAGATAGGATATAGGTTACTGTTATAGTGCCTTTATTTACCTCTTATTATAGCTAGTAGTTGTAAATGTCTATATGTTGTAGTTTAGTTTAGAGTTTTAAGACTTCCTTATTAATTAATTAGATAGTCTAGGTATTAATATATTAAATAGTAATTATTAATTATAAGAGGTGTATGCTAAGTTCTAATAATAGTTGTAAGATAAAGATAGCTTCCTTAGCTACCTATGCTAGGGCAAGTAGCTCTGCTTTAGTTGTTAATGTAGTAACTGTGTCTTGTTTATTAGCTCTCTAGGTAATAAGTCCTCTATATAGTTTAATAGTATATCCTTAGAAGCTCTTCCTATTAAGAATATTATTAGCAAATAATGTATTACTAGCAACTACTAGGTGCTTATTGCCTCTAAAGGTAAGGGATAGGTCTTGTGTCCCTTGTAGGTACAATAGTACTTAATCTACTGCGTTATAGTGCTGCTGTCTAGAGTTAGTTAGAAATTGTGCCAGCCTAGATGCGGCAAAGGCAATGTTAGGCCTAGTAGTAACCGCAGCAAAGAGGAGAGATCTAATCTTTCTCTAGTATTTGTTAATTTCTAATGCTGCAGCTTCCCCTTTATTTAGTAGAAGCTTAATGCTTAATATTAGTGTGTTTTGTTGTATGTCTGTCTTATCTGCTAAGGAGACAATTTTGTTAATATATAACGCCTATAAGAGAAGAATCCTTAGGTTGTCTTAATCTTAGGTTATCTCTACTTCTAGGAACTATTGCAGATTGTTACCTCCTGTAATAGAGTATTTGTTAGTAATATAGCTAAGGGCCTTATCTGCCTTATGTCTTCTAGTTAGGTAATAAGCTATAATAATATTGTCTACATAGAAGAAGATAGTAACTCTATTCTTAAGTAAGCAGCAGGGTTTATAGGGAACAGCTGCAAATCTATAGCTTGTTAGAGTAGATATAAATTCCTTCTACTAGAGGAGTAGAGAGATTCTTAGTCTGTATAGTGCCTTATGTAGCTATAGGACTATACCTAGTTTCTAATACCTATATAGCATCCTTATATAGACCTCTCTATTAATTTATATATAAATAAAGGCGTTTATAACATTAAACTACTTAAGTTCTAGGTTCTGTGCTACTAAAATTACTAAAAGTATTCTAAAGGACCTGCTAGCTAGTGTCGCTGCGTAGGTATCTTTAGAAGTAATGTTTTATTACTAGTTACTTTAGACTACTAGTTGCGCCTTATATTTAAGTAGGTAGTAGTTCTTATTAAGCTTATGCGTGTATACCCACATACAGTCAAGTATCTAGTATCCTACTACCTTAGTCTTTATTAGGGGTACTTTAGACTATAACTTTATAGTCTAATAGCTGCTAAGGTGTTCTTGCTTAGCTTCTTTAAACTATTAGTAAAGCGGGTGGTCCTCTAGGTTTAATTGTGCCGTTAGCTCTAGTAGGAGTTGGCTTTAATAAGGCTTAAGCCCTTTTATTAGTATTTGTTTTAACCTAGCCTTATTAATATTATTGCCCTAGTATGTGCCTATGCATCTGCCTTATATACTAGCTATAAATGCAGCTTTCTATAGGATAGTTTATAAAGTTCCTTAAGATTACGCTAGCGTTAATTCTAACTAATTAGCAGTTAACTAGTGCTACCTTCTAACTCCTGATTAGCTGTTACCTCTTGCTGACTGGAATAACGACAGCGTGTTTATTAACAACGCGACTAGTAGTAGAGTTAGAGGAGGGGTTAGATATATATGTCCAGCTTTCTGTCTATTATTATAACCTAGTTAATCTTCTGTAGTATTTAAGTGTGTAATAGTGTTGTCCTTATAGAATAACTAGATTTTAGCCTTATTTTAGGGTAAAGGTAGAAGCTCTACGCTCCTTATCTATATTACTATCTCTTTAAGAGTGCTGTGTATAAGATTGTCTATTAGGTCCTAAGTCTAGCTACTAAAGACAGTATCCTTATTAAAGATTATATCTCTTATGCTAATAACTTTTACTAAGGTTAGAATCTATATCTAATATATGTTTAAGGATTAGTATCCTACTAGGTATCCTACGTATGCTCTTAGGTCTAGTTGCTAGAGTTATAACTTTCCTTAAAGGGTGTTACTTATAAGAGCAAAGGCTTTACATCTATATACTTTTAGATGTGCCTAGTTTAGTTTCCTACTTTATGTGTTTAGGCTAGCTAGTTAAGCTGTATAGGTGAAGAACATATTATAGGGTGTTTTCTAGTTTTTTAATAACCTTAGTATTTAGTTGTGTAGGTATACTACTGCCCTTACAATCTCTAGCTATATTTCCTATAGTAGGTTTACGTCTAATCTTATAGTGCATGCCTTATCTTTTATTACACCCCCTAAGCGTTTAGCACCTCTGTTCTGTGCTTAGGTGTCTGGTGCAGAAGGCTTAAGCCTAATTAATTATGCAGCGCACTATCTTAATACTTCTAGTTTTATTATACTAATTTTACTATTACACTTAATTACCTTAACCTAGATCTTGTTTTGTTTTAACAGGAATTATGTAAGATTGTCTAGGAAGTAGATAATTATCTTTCCTAGTTAATTATCTTTAAAATAGAAGTCCTAGAGGAAGCTAGATCGCCTGTTAACAGCAAGCAGTTAGCTCTTTTCCTTAGTAAAGCTTCCTTCTTTATATAAGTAGAAGTTAATTGCTATGCATTCTCCTAGTCCTTTATCGCTTGTTTGTAGTGTTTAACTAATTTGCCTCTTAGTCTTAGCTTGTCTGTAAGCATTACATTAGACTGTAGTAATACCCCTAACTCTTACCCCCTAAGATTGTTAGATAAGGTGTTTAATAGTAGCAGCTCTAGCGTGCCCTATTCGCATGTGCTATAGCAGAGCAGTAGTAGTCTTAGGTATTTAGCTTTGTGTTAATTATATTGCAAATACTGTCTGTAGCTGTTCCCTAAGTACCTATTGTCTATGTTATTTATCTAAGGATGTTATAGCTGTATTGTCTACTTGTCTAAGCTAAGTTAGATCTCTTTTTATGTCCTACTAGATGCCCTGTTAACGTAGTTGTTAAAAAGAGACAAGGTTACAAAGTATGTCTAAACACTATGCTACGTTGTGTAGTTTAAGAGTAGTTAGTTAGTTTGTGTTTAATAGATAGAGATAGACAGTGCTATATCCCTATATCTATACCTAGGAGTTTCCTACCTATAGGTAGTTGTTTAATGTAGGTAGAGTAAGGTCTTATATCTAGTCCTTGTTGTTTATAATATAGATAGTTAATCCTAAGTTAAGGATAAAGGAGTTCCTAAGAGGGTACCTTAGTAGCTCTGTATTGTATAATTCTTTAACTAGACTTATATTAATTGTTAATAGCTTCTGTCCCTATAGTTATCCTAGAGCTGCCTCTAGTGTTTAGGATGTCTTAATAGCTAGTGTCTTAGTGCAAGCTTGTTTTGTAGATCTAACCTAATCTTAAAGGTTAGTATTTTATTCTATCCTAAATTGTACTATCTTACCAATTCTATTATATAGGGTAAACTATTCTAGTGCTTTATCTTTATAGACGTAGTAGCAATCTTCTACTCTATAGCGTTGTCTATAAGTAGGGCATTTTGCTCCTCTAGCTACTGCTGTATCCCCTCTTAGGGGCTGCTTAGATGTAGTTATTTAACTAAAGTTCTATTTTTAACAAGGTCTTCCCTAACTCCCCTCTGTAGTAGGAGTAGATAATACGTCTTTAACAACATAAGAGGCGTCCCTGTTAGTGTCTAGAGTAGATTTACTACTAGCAGTAAGAGTTAAGTTGTTCCCTGCAGCAAAGGCGCCCCTTTACTGTCTCCTCTTAGGGTAGTACTTACTTATATACTCTTAGAAGCGTTTTATTATTTCTTTATAAGTTATGTTTTATTCTTGTCCACTATAGTCCTAGAATATTGTTACCTAGGTTAGCGCTATCTTTATTACTAAATCTAAGAAGTCTTAGACAGTGCCTTATATATTGTATATTTCAGTAATACCCTCTATTTTAGCGTTAGTTGCAGCATAATTATACTTAAGGAGCTAGGTATCCTAGCTCCTAGGTTGTCTTATTAGTTTAAGGACTGCTAGGTATTAGTGGCGTGCGCGTAATTGTTCTTCTTTAGCATTAATACTAACTGTGTGTTTAAGGCTAATAAGCTATGTTTAAATTAATTTACCTAGTTAGCAGCAGTTCTTTATAAGGTAAGGTAATACTAAGCTTTAGATAAACATTACTACCTTGTCTAGGTTAGTTTGTTCCTTGCAGTAGTCTCTATCCGCTATCTTGTAGGATTTAAGGCAGCTCTTCTAATAGTTATTATCTTCCTTCTATGCCTTTAGGCTGTTAGCTGATAGTTTAGATAGGATTTTAGGAAGCTAAGGGTTTCCTTGTTTATTATTGCTAAGGGCTAGGCTCCTCTTATAGTTAGTAATGTCTAGGGCGTTAGGCACTTATAGCTTAGTCCTTAGAGGGGCAGTCTAATTTAGGTCTATCTTCTCCTATACGTCTAGAGAGGCGCAGTAGGTCTGTAGTTAATGTAACTAAGGTGTGTAGGTTATATAATCTATAAGAATTGTTATTAAATTACGCATAGTTAAAAGCGACATATTAAAAGGGTATTTTAGTAGTGTTAGTAAGACTCTTAATTGTTAGATAATATGCTTAATGTGTAAAGATAATAATAAAGGTAATTAATTAATAATTATCTGTCTTAATGGCTCATTTTATGTGTGTGTGCCGCTAGCCCCTAAGTTAACCAAGGTTAACCCTAAACCCCTAACTTGGCTCGGCAAGGTCGGTTATCTGACAGCAATACAGCGGCAGCAGTTAACTTTATAGTTATTGTTATTATCTACCTTATCTACCTTAATAGTGCTGCTATGTGTTAGCTATAATATCTCCTTAAAGTTGTAGTAGGGTGTGTGCGGCTCTATAATAGATAGTAAGCAGTAATAGTAGGTAAATAAGCGCAGCTCTATAGGGGAGGGGGAGTAGTAACAGCGTAGGGGCACAGGTAACTCTATAAGGAAGGGAGCGCAGTAACAGCACAGGGGTGTAGGCAACTCTATAGGGGAAGGAGAGTAGTAATAGTAGGAAGGCAAGCAGAGCTAACAGACAGATAAGCAGCGCTTATTAGGGGAATTAGAGCAGTAGTAGTAGGATAAGCAGGACAGTAGAGCGTACTCTAGGCGGTAGTAGAGCGTAGTAAGCAGGTGCTTAACTTAGTTAATAGCATCCTTTAGATTAAGTTAGCTGCGTACCTAATATAGGCAGAAAAACTTATAGTAGTATAGGCCTAGACTACCTCTATCTAGTTTATACGCTTAGTCTAGGACTAGAAGGCTAACCCTATAGTAGCTATAAACTGTTAGAGGTATATATTAAGCTAGTTACTACTATAACACCTAGACAACAGTGTAGTAGGCAGGGTAACCTAGGTACTAGGCTTAGCAGGGGCATAGGCAGCGTAAGAGGTAGTTAGCCGCTTTGCCAGCATAGGGTTAGCTAGGGCTAAGTTAAGGGCAGCCTTATACACCTGCCTATGCTTATAGTAGGCGGCTAATAAGACTGTTATGTTAGAAAGGAAGACCTACAGGGGTGCTAAGGGGGTAACTTACAGTAGAAGACAGGCCAACGCCCTTAGTTAGCCTTGTTAGCGCCTATACCTTAGGTGCTAGGTGTCTTAATATAGGCGTTACTAGTACGCACTAATACCTTAACTGTAGTTAGTTAGGAATATAGGGCTAGGACAGAGATATATACTTAGATGTACTACTTAAAGTTACGCTAGGCGTAGTAGAGCTTAGCGTTTATAGTAAAGAGGTTGTTATTATATATATAAGTGCGCTTATACTTAGCGCAGGTATAGCACGTCTTACTAGCGCTAGAAATGTAGTTAGCTGTAGAAGGTTAGTAGGTAGGTAGGCTTATAACAGAAGTAGGACACGTATAAGGCTAACTAGTAAGGATAGTAAGAAGGTAGTATAGGCAGCATAGAACAGCGCTAGTAGAGATAGGGACTAGGTCCTTATTATCTAAATTGCCCTTAACCTTATAGTTGCCTATATAACAGCAGTAAGCTTTCTATATACACTGTTAGGCCCTATAACTAAACTAGAAACTATAGAAATAAAAATACTAGAGGTACATTATAGGCGGAGGGGAGGGACTGTAGCAGACTATAACTGCCCCCTCTAGGGGGACTACCAGCTCCTTAGCTAGTGGCCTAGTAGCTGTAACTAGAAGTAATAACAGATATAGCAGGTTAAGCATAGGCGTAATATAAAAAAATAGGGTAGGTGTAAGACAGGTAGTTTAGTAGGAGTGTAGAGTGGTATAGTGGCTAACTTAGGCAGGTACGCTAGATAAAACAAAAACAACCTAGGTGCGCGTAGGGACTACCCTAGGTAAACTACAGACTAGACTAGCAGCTAACTTACTAAGAGGTGGGCCCTTACGTAACTATAACTAGCTCTAGGGTTTACCTGCTACTAGTGTCCCTCTAATCCACGTAAAATGTAGAAAGGACCTTGCAAAATATATTTAGCTAGGGAGAGATAGGGAAAGGAGGTATGTTATAGGCTTAGACCTTGTCTAAGCCTTAAGCGAGATAGGGCAGTCACGTGCCCTACAGACATATTAGAAGGACACGCAACGTGTCACCTCCTTAAGAGATACAATACCATATTGACCCTTATTACATCCTACCTTAAGGCTAGTCCATAACACTACGCAACATTGTCTAAGCGTAGCATTAGTTTGCCTTAAGATCCCTCTGCTGATACCTTAACAGCACTGTATCCTTTTATCTAGACTTTAGAGTTCCTAGTCTAGATATAGTCTTCTATTCCTAGTTAGTATACATCCTTAAATCTTAAGAGATTATTGTAGATGTGCGTAGTTGTGCTAGAGTCTAGGATAAACGCATCCTTTAATAGACATCCTTATTAGCTTACGCTATATACTGCTTTTATTATACCTTCTATAAGTTTTACTACTTTATATCTAGCTAGTTAGTCTATAACTATATTAGGAGTTTACAGTGTCTTAATATAGAGGGTAATTAATTATAACACTGTTATTGTTTAAGGTTCCTTAGTTCTAGAGACATTTTCTATATTCTTCTCTATAAGCTAGTATTATGTTCAAGCTTATAGTATACTAGTTTTATAATACTTCTATTTAGCTTAAACTACTAAGGTGCCTTAGCTGTGTCTATATAGTAGTAGTTAGATATACTATAACACTATTTACAGGCAGAATATATGTCTTTAGCTCTTACTGTATTCCTCTCTAGGAACTGCTTAGTTCTTATAAAGAGTGTAAAGAGTGTACAAGGCGATTACAAGGGAGGATAGGGTTAAAGAGAATAGTAGGTGTATTAAGGTACGTAGTTGTTAGATAACTAACCTTGCCGAACCATGTTGGGGGGTTAGGGTTAACCTCGGTTAACTTAGGGGCTAGCGGCACACACACATAAAATCAGCCATTAAGACTAATAATTATTAATTAATTACCTTTATTATTATCTTTTATTATAGACTAGCCTTAGAGTAGGATGTAATAAGGGTTAATATAGTATTGTATCTCTTAAGGAGGTAACACGTTGCGTGTCCTTCTAATATGTCTGTAGGGCACGTAACTACCCTGTCTTACTTAAGGCTTAGACAAGGTCTAAGCCTATAACATACCTCCTTTCCCTATCTCTCTCTAGCTAAATATATTTTATAGGGTCTTTTCTACGTTTTGTATAGATTAGAGGGACGCTAGTAGTAGGTAAACCCTAGAGCTAGTTGTAGTTGCGTAAGGGCCTGCCTCTTAGTAGATTAGCTACTAGTCTAGTCTGTAGTTTACCTGGGGTGGTCCCTACACGCACCTAGGTTGTTTTTGTTTTATCTAGCGCACCTGCCTAAGTTAGATACTGTACTACTCTACGCTTCTACCTAACCTACCTATAACGCACCTACCTAACATTTTATACACGCCTTTACCCTACCTACTATATCTGTTATTACCTCTAGTTATAGCTATTAGGCTACTAGTTAAGAAGCTAGTAGTCCCTCTAGAGGGGGCAGTTATAGTCTGCTATAGTCCCTCCCCTCTGCCTATAACATACCTGTAGTATTTCTTATCTATAGTTTCTAATCTAGTTATAGGGCCTAACTATGTATATAGAAAGCTTACTGCTGTTATATAGGTAACTATAAAGTTAAAAGTAACTTAGATAATAAGGACTTAGTCTCTATCTCTACTAGAGCCGTCCTATACTGCCCCTACTGCCTCTTTACTATTTTTACTAGTTAGTCTTATAAGTGCCTGCGTCTGTTATAGGTCTACTTACTCGCTAATTTCTTCTATAGCTAACTGCGTTCTAGGTGCTAGTAAGACCTATTATACCTGCGCTAAGCGTAAGCACGTTTAAATTTATAATAATAACCTCTTTACTACAAACGCTAAGCTCTACTATACCTAGTGTAATTTTAAGCAGTATATTAACATACGTGTTCCTGTTCTAGCCCCTTATTTCTAACTAACAGTAGCTAAGGTATTAGCACGTGCTAGTAACGCCTATATTAAGATACCTAGCACCTAGGGTATAGGTAATAACAAAGCTAACTAGGGGCGTTAGCCTGTTTTCTACTTTAAGTTACCCTCTTATTGCTACTGTAGGTTATCCTTTCTAATATAATATTTTTATTAGGTACCTACTATAAGCACTAGTAGGTGTATAAGGCTGCGCTTAACCTAGCCCTAGCTAACCCTACGCTAGCAAAGCGGTTAACCTCTACTTACGCTGCCTGTTCCCCTGCTAAGCCTAGTACCTAGGTTACTCTACCTACCACGCTGTTGTCTAGGCGTTATAGCAGTAACTAACTAGATATCTACCTCTAATAGTTTATAGCTACTATAGGGTTAGCCTTCTAGTCCTAGACTAAGCGCATAAACTATATAGAGGCAGTCTAGGCCTATACTACTATAAGAATTTCTGTCTATATTAGGTGTGCAGCTAACTAGATCTAAAGGACGCTATTAACTAAGTTAAGCACCTGCTTACTACGCTCTGCTGCTGCCTAAAGTACGCCCTAGTATCCTGCTTATCCTGCTGCTGCTGCTCTAACTCCCCTAACAAGCGCTGCTTATCTGTCTGCTAGCTCTGCTTGCTACCCTACTGTTACTGCTCTCCCTTCCCTGCAGAGTTGCCTACGCCCCTACGCTAGCGCTGCTCTCTCTTCCTTATAAGGTCCCCTACGCCCCTTGCTATCACTACTTCCTCTTCCTTATAGAGCTGCGCGCGCCTACCTGCTATTACTACTTACCTTCCCCTATAGAGCTGCGCACGCCTAACTACAACTTTAAGAAAATATTATAGTTAACGCGTAGTAGTACTATTAAAGTAGATATAGAGGGTAGTAATAATAACTATAAGGTTAACTACTGCTGCTATAATATATATAACTAGGCCCTAGATATAGCTACTACTACCTGTTATTCCCTATCTATAAATAATAACATCTTTTTTAAGTCTTAAGGCTTACTGCTAGTTACTAGGTAGTGTATAAGTAAGGCGGCAGTATACTGTTGCTGTAAGGTCCCTAAGCTCTTCTGCGCTAGGCCTTATGCCCTACACAGTATCTCCTAATAGGACCCTATAAGGGTTATTATAAATAATAAAAGTTTCTTTTTCTCTATATCTACTTCTTATGTGCTGTGTGTATTACTGTAAAGGCCTTCTAGGCCTTTATATCCTATAATGCTTCTAGTAGTTTCTATGTTAGCTTTATATATCTCTTCTATTTAACTAGAACCTATAACTTGTTCTGCCTACAAGCCCTCTTTTCTTGAAGGATAGACTCTACCTCCTATTTAGCTAGGGTTAGGTTGTCCTCCTCTAGGACAACTAGCAGGCCTAGTCTACTTTCCTGTAGGCGCTGTGTTAGTAATAGGTTAGAAGCTGTATATTCTAGTAGGTCTATATACACTGTCTTATAGAGGTTACCTAGCAAATCTAGAGTAACTATTAGAGAGGTAGGAACTATAACTACTATATACTAGGCTTGTAACTAGTCTAGCTTCTAGCTTAGCCTGTTAGTTTTTATATTATAGAGGGAAAACTACACCTTATCTTCTATATAGTACTGCTCTACAGGCCTACAGCTATAGTCTATTGCGTTCTAGGTGTGTTGTTACACCTATGCTATAGCTACCTAGGTAAGCTCTGTGCCTTACTAGAGGTAGTCTAGGAAATAGACTACCTGTCCCTGTAGTGTGTTCTAGCTAACAGTTAGTAGTCCTGTTATCTGCAGGAGGTCTATATTATACCTGTAGAGGAGTAGGTTAGAACTAACCCTAGTAACTAAAGAGTTGTAATTATTAAGTGCTAGTTAGCAGGCTAGAAGATAGTTAGGCTAGTTATTCTGTTTAAAGTTAACTATAACCTATAGGACTGCCTACACCTCTTAGTTAGCACACTCTGTCCCTCTGTCTATCTAGAGGTAGTATGCTGTAGAGAGTAGCTAGTCTACCCCTACAAGGCTACACAGCGTTGTCTGAAAATGTCCTAGCTAGTCTAAGCCGCAGTCTAAGATTATAGAGCTAGGAAAGCTTTAGAACTACTACTATATGTTATAGAAGACCTTAGCGCAATATTCTACAGTTATAGAAGTTATTGCCTTAACCTACATATACTTAGAGAGGTAATTTATAATAACTAAGAGATAGCGCAGTGCGTTCTTATTAGCCTAAGAAAGGTTAACTATAAAGTCTATAGAAATCTAGGACTAAAAACAGTTAGCAATAGGTAATAGCTAGAGTAAGCCCTGCTGTTAGCGCTGTAATATATGCGCGCTAAAATAGTAGTAGTTATAGACATAATACTAAACGTCCTATAACATCCCCTTCTAGTAGAAATTGCGTCTAATCATGTAGAACATAGCGTTAGCCTCTAGATAGCCTATTAGGTTAGATTTGTGTGCCCTTTAGATTATTGTGGCTATAAGTAGCTTCTAACACAGAACCTATGTAACCCTGCGCTACAGCAGCGTGCTATAAGCACTAAGCATGTAATCTACAATTTACTAAGTAGTCTTAGCCTTAGGAGGGAACTAGCAGGCCCTCTTATAGATAGCGGACAGGCGCGCTACATGCCCTGCGTCCTGCTAAACACCTTTATTCTACAGTAATTATATATATATATTAATAAAAAGTAGAGGTATACTAAGGTCTAGTTTACTAATTACTAATACTAAAACTAGGGTTATTATCCTATAGACCCCCCCTAACTTCCTATTATAGTCCTGTTCCTAGCAGCTTAGCGCATCTAGTTAGGCTGCTAGGCGCCCTAGGCAGAAGTAAAGGTAGAAATGGAACTTTAATAGCTCTTCTGCCTATTAGTGCTGCCCCTTACTTAACCTACGTGCTGTTGTAAAGTACTAGAGGTTCTTATAGTTAGTAAGGATAGTAAACAGCCTAGTAATAGACCTTAATTTAGCTGCCTAGACCCCTAGGCACTTTATAACAGTAGTTAACTCCTTATTATAGATAGTATAGTTCTGTTGTTCTATTATAAGTATAGTAGAGTAATATACTACTAGGCAAAGCACCTTCCTATACTATTAAGAAAGGCAGCTACCTAGCGCCTTACTAGAGCAGTCTGCCTCTAATAGTGTTTCTTACTTAGGGTCCTACTAGGCTAGGACTAGTTCTGTTATAAATGCGTTCTTTAGCTAGTAGAACGCTACGTCCTCTTCCTGCCCCTACCTAAATAGGATATCCTTCCCTGTAAGTTAATTAAGTAGGGCAGCAATATTAAAGAAGGCTAGGATAAAGTCCTAGTAGAAGTTAGCAAACCCTAGGAAACTGCAGACACTGCGCAAAGACTGTAGGGCTTCCTAATTACAGATAGCCTTAACCTTCTTAGGATTAGAATAAATGTCCTTTCTAGCTTCTATAATATATCCTAGGTAGTATACTTCCTTTATTACAAATACGCACTTCTTAGGATCTAGATATAGCCCTACATCGCGTAGGAGCGTAAGAGCTCTACTAACCTTCCCTAAGTAGTCTGTCCTAGACCTGCTACTGTAGATAAGGACATTATCTAGGTACGCAGTAGCATAGTTACGTAATGTCTCCTAAAGCGCGCTGTTAATATAACGCTAGAAGGACGCTAGTGCTCTACCTAGGCTAAACAGGCAGACTAGCTACTTAAAGAGCCTAAAATAGGTGTAGAATGTAGTAAGGTGCTTATCTCCTTCTATAACACAAATCCTGTAAAATACTAAACAGATAATAACCTTAGAGAACTAACAGGCACCCCCTAGTGTACGCAACGTCTCCTTAATAAGGGGAAGTAGGTACTAGTTAGTAATTATAATACTATTAAGTGCGTAATAGTCCACGCACATACACCACCTACTAGAGGACTTTTTAACCAGCAGGACTAGGGCCCCTACTAGGGAAGAGGAGGCACAGATCTACCCCTTATCTATTAGTGCTAACACCTGTTTTTATAGCTTAAGTAGCTAGTCCCTTAGCATGTTGTACAGAGGGCCCTAGGGTAGAGGCTCCTCCTTCCTAGACTAGTTGTGTTACAACTGTATATAGTAATCTATCTAGCCCCTATATAGGGGAAGGCTAGAGGCCTTGCTCTTATTAAATAGGTCCTAAAACTAGACTAACTTAGGGGGAAGAGGGTCTACCTCCTCTGCTGTCCCTTGCGCTCCTAGGGATTAAACTAAGAGGATTTTAGTGATATTGTAGAGGCTTATAGAGACAAACTAGTCCTTAGGCAGGCGCTCCTAGAGCCTATTAGCTAGGGTCTTATTAAACTTAGTTACTAACAGGAGAGCTATATAAACGTTTACTATACACTATAAGAACTTATAGACTATAAGATTCCCTATATAACATATTTTTAGTATACCCTTTTCTATATCTAACACCACGCCCTCTTGCTAGAGCTAGGGCTTCTCTAAAATAACATCTTAGCTTAGAGCTAGCACTACGTAGCCTACAGCCTATAAGCGCTACCTGTCTAAGTTATACCTAAATAGGACTAAACAGGAGATTATAGACTTTCTACTAGTGCCTACTACTTACGCTAAGCGTTATAGCAGTACCTTAATAAAGTCTCCTTCTAAGTGCGTAGTAAAGTTATTGCTTACTACGCTAAAGCATTTACACCCTAAGTCTACTAGCGCGTTAGCCTAAATTGCCCTATTAATAAATAATAGAATGTAGAATAGGGGCTTGTCTATAGAGTCTGTAATAGCTCCCCTAGCAGCCTATAATGCCCCTGCACTAGTAGTCTCCCCTGCTAATATACTCCTACAGTGCTTCTAACTTAGACTTATATTAGAAGCAGCTAGTTTCTCTATACAAACTAGCCTCTTCCTTACCTAAGATTGTTGCTGCCTCCACTGTAGTCACTACTACGTTAGCGCAATCCTAGCAAATATGTCCCTCTTTGCTGCAACAGGTACACAGGTTAGCCTCCTAGCGTTACTAGATACCTTATTAGGAACCTACGTAGCTGTAAAGAGTGTACAAAGCGATTACGAGGAAGGATAGGGTTAAAGAGGATAGCAGGTGTATTAAGGTACGTAGTATGTAGTAACAAGACTAATTACTAGAGTATTAGTAATAACCTCTAACACCTTTATATAGTCTGGGCTGACTAGCCCTATAGTAGCTTGCCAAGACTAGTAGAGGTACCTCTAGGCCCAGCGCCTAACAATGCCTCCCTTCTCTAGATTGTTTAGCTTAAATAATGGTATAATTAGTAATACTGTATTATTTTAGCCTAGTTTTAGACGTGTTTACTCTGTCTGTCCTGTTATAGCTAATTCTAACTAGTTTTAGGCGTTTTAGACGCCCTGTAAGGCTAGATAGGGCTTAATACTAATTCTGCCTTTACCTAGTAAAAGTTAAATAGAAATCCTCTCTTACCTCTTACTTTACCTCTAGGGTCTAGGCAGCCGTCTGCGCAGGCTAAAGCTCTAAGTAGGTAGCTAGCAGCATAAAAGCTATCTATACCTCTAGTTTTATTAGTTACTACTATATCCTACTTTATTTTAGTAAGTACTAACCTATTCTGTCTAGCACTTTTGTAAGGATAGCTAAGGGATTTTCTAGGTCTTTCTAGCTCGTTCTAATACGTTTTAGCAGATAGCACCACATAACACGCCCTAGTAACCTTTTTAGACTATTTCTAACCGCTACTGCCTACTACTAACTATTACTAACTGTTACTAACTACTATTTGCTATAGCTGTTATGTTAATACCTGCTTACTACAAGATTAATATTGCTAAGAATAGTAGGACTGCTAAGTGGTGCTGTATGCTCTGTCTCTACTATATTGCTAATAGTAATATCTATAGGGACTATTGTTTCTCTGCTAACCTAGCTTTGTAGGGTAGCCTGTGCTATAGGGAAGCACAGGCCTACTACTACAGAGAGTGTTATAATAGCAATAAGAATTACCTATTAGTATGTGTTTTGTCTCCTTTTAGCTTATTTTAGCATCTTTTAACACGTTTAGGGCCCTAATAAGTATGCTAACAGCTATTTAAGGCTTTCTAGCAACATAGCGCGCCTTTACTCTAGTTGCTACCTAGTTACTACTGCTTGTGCTGCTATTGTTAATGCTGCTGTGCCGGTGCACACGGTGACTTCCTTAGTAAGAACTAGGATGCTTAGCTAGTGTACGTAATCTGGCCGGCAGAGGGGTATAAGAGACCTTAACAGGAACTGTTAAGGCAGGACACCTACGACAACAACTGGTAACGCTTACTTATGGAATTCAACTACCGTATCACTCGTCTCTTTAACCCTTAACAATGATGATGATAAGTATCCTTCCTAATGTGCCTGCTAACGAGATGCTTCGATACTTATACTGGAACACTGCTAGCGTTAAGACTACCCCTGTAACACCTGCTACTACTACGCCTATATCTATTAATAAGAAGACTGCAATAGGCAAGTCTATTATTAACTAGGCTAGCTTGTTACTAGGTATAATTTAAGAGTATGTTCTGTCTTATTTAGGCTTATTATAGTATAATCTAACCTTTATAGGAACTATTTGCTGCAGGAAGAGCTACTTACACTCTATAATAGCAACACTTATACACGTAAGTTAACCTTATCTAGCATCTACGTTAAGAAGTAAGATTAGTCTAAGGCTAGCGCTGTTAAGGCTAAGATAAAGCGAAAGAAGACGTTAGAGGAGAGCAGTGGCGAGTCTGATCTAGATGCGCCTATTACCCCCTGTAAGTAGGTATTATAGCACGTTTTAACCTATTTTAATAATATCTAACTTCTCTTATAGTTGAAGTAATAGATTACAGGCACTAGAAAGACACTTAGTTAACTCTAAGAGGAGCGGGAGGAGCAGGAAGCTGCCAAACAGGCTGCCGCTAATGCTGCTGCTGCTGCTGCTGCTGCTAAGAAGCCTTATAGTGGTTGCAAGGCTACTACTTATACCTGTAGAAGTAGTTATAGTTAGTAGATATTTCCTATAATAGAAGGTTTAGATTAATAATACCTAAGTTTGTAGTTAGTAGATAGTTTTAGGCTAATATAGCAATTAGGTGTATTACACTCTTAGATAGTCTAAATAATACTAGGAAGGTGTTCTTCTATACTGATTCTCCTATATTTGCTTATAATTGTAACTGTATAATATAGTATATAACTTTCTTTATCTCTTTATATTAGAAATAGCTTTAATAGGCTAAAAGATATCTGCTTTAGCTAGTCTGTATTTCTTAGGGTAAGGCAGGGTTATGTTTTCCCTTAGCGTAAACTATTAAATACATATTAATTAAAAAACTCCTGTAGGGAAAAATTATAATTAAGTAAAGGTATTTAGCCTTTTTGTCCCCCCCTTTTTTAGACTTTAACCTTAACGTCTTATTACGCGGTCTAAGTAGTTACTTTATTCTTCTCTAGTATTGTTTTAGCGCTTCTTTAGAAAGATTTGTGCTAATTTCCTAGAAGTTTTCTAAGTTAGGGAATCTGTCCTACTTAATAAGGTATTCCTACTGTCTGTTGTCTAGTTACCTTCTGTTAAGGACTTTTTCTAAATTCTATACCTTCTCTTCTCTTTTAACTATAGGTTCTTATATTTATTCCTATATAATTAGGAGTTAACTTCTTAGTGTGTATAGGTCTAGCAGTAACGCATAGAATACTAGATAGATCCCTTTTATTCCTAGCAGGTCTACTCTGTATACACTAGGGCTAATCTAGGCTATAATAGTCCTAGGTCCTAGGTATTTCTAGTCTAGCTTCTTTTTTAGGCGTACTGTCCTAATGTTCTTACTAGAGACTAGTACTTTGTTGCCTACTTTAAAGGGTGCCAGTAGTTGTTGCTTATCTAAGTGTTTCTTTTAATACTTATTTAACTTTTCTATATTTACTTTGCAGGTAGCCTGTAAGGCAATAACTCTAGCAGCTAATTCCTTTGCAAGGGGAGAATCTCTACCTTTTAATGCTAAAGTAGGCTAATCTATGCCTCTTAGATCTATACTGTAATAGGCTTAGAAAGGTGTTACCTTTATAGATGCGTAAATGCTATTATTATACGTAAATTCCGCAATTAAAATCTATAGGGCCTAATTGTCTTATTCTAGAGTAGAGTAGCAATGTAAGTACTATTTAAGAGTCTAATTTTACCTTTCTGTTTAGCTATCTGTCTAGGGATAATAGGCTAACCTTAAGACTTGTCTTAAGTTTAAATAATAGTTAAAGGTTTCCTACGTCTTTAAGTTTATTAGCAGCCCCTAATCTAAGATAATTTGTACTAGCGCGCTGTGTAAGTAGATAATTTCTCTAATCTAGGTGTGTACTAGGTCTTTTCTATCCTAATTATCCCTAGCTGGTATGTAATGTGACATTTTAGTTAATTTGCACACTACTACTAGTATTAAGTCGTACACTAACCTAGCCACCTTACTAGAGGGTAGTTCTGTAATAGAATCTATTATTACGTCCTTCTATAGTTAGCTTAGCACTAGTAAAGGTTATAATAACCTGTACAGTTTATGTTAGGTAGTAGTTAATCTCCTACATACTAAGCAGTTATGGCAGTAGTTAGATATATCCTAAGTAATGCCCTTCTAGGTGTATCTGCGCTAAATCTTCTCTAAGGTCCTTTGTGTTCTAAAGTGTCCTAATATTAGGTTATTGTAACGTTCTTTAATTACTTATACTTTATCTTTTAGCCTTATAAGTACGATACGCTTCTCCTTAGCTATATTATCTTTTTCTAGGTTATTTTGTCCTATTTTAACGTTGCTTAACTCTTTTTTAGTACTAGAGAGTTTGTCTGTGTTGTCTAAGTCCGTTATTAGCTCTGTGTAACTGTTCTCTCTTAACCCTTCTCTTTTAAGATCCCTTATTTTCTTTCTTTCTTTTACAGACAAACAGAGGGTTATAGCCGCTACTAGGGGAGTATTAGGGTTCCTCCTAGTTAGGATCTCCTAAAGCAGTTATATAAAAGCCTTATTATACTTTTATAAGGGGTCTTACACCTCTCTTATGTAATTAGGACACTGTAAGGGTCTATCTGCAGGGTTTGTAGACCCTAGGTAATAAGTAATTATAAAGTTAAACTTAGATAACACTAAGTATGCCCTTACTTGCTAATAGCTAAGAACCTTTGTCTCTATAAACTATTTTAGGTTTTAGTAATCTGTTAGTATCTTAAAGAAGGTACTGTCTAGGTATCTTTGCTAATGCTGTAGGCTCTAGACAATTATAAGAAGTTCCTAGTTATAAGTATTATAGTTGTACTCTACTTAGATTAACTTCTTTAAATAGAAGTCTACAGGCCTCTATTATGCCAGCTTCCCCTCCCTAGGGACTAGTTAACTAAGGATTCCTAAGATAGCGCCTCTAGAGGCATCTACTTCTATCCTAGTCTGTCTCCTAGGTACAAAATAAACTAAGATAGGTACGTTAATAAATAAGTCCTTTATATTCTGGAAAGCTTATAGGGATTCTTTGCTTAGCTTAAGAGGCTAACTCTCCTCCTTCCTTATTACTTAACTAGATTTAGCCAAATTTAGCCCTTTCTAGGTTAATTAGGTTAATGGCAAGGCTAATTTAGAAAACCCTATAATAAACCTCTAATAGTAGTTTATAAAGCCTATAAATAATTAGATATTACAAACTATGCGCAGGATTATCTATTCTTAGATTATTTTAACCCTGTCTAGGTTAATACTTACCCCTTTAGGTAAGACTATATACCTAAGGTACTCTGTATATTAACAGTACTATTTACACTTATCTAAGCGCATATAGAGGTTTGCTTTGTAAAGCCTCTCTAAGACCTCCTTAACGTGTCTAACGTGGTCTTCCTCTGTCTTAGAGTATACTAATATATCGTCTAAATATACAATATAAGTTATATTAAGTAATTCTATTAGTACCTTGTTTATATAGGTCTGAAAGTAGGGAGGAGCATTTATAAGTCTAAACAGCATTACTGTATACTTAAAATGTCTAAACCTAGTTTAAAAAGCAGTCTTCTACTTATCCCCTTTCTTAATTTATATATAGTAATACGCCTTACGTACATCTAGTTTAGTATAGAACTTAGCTTACGCTAGTTGTTCTAGTAACTCTGTAATTAGTAGCAATAGATAGCAGTTTTTAACTGTTATCTTGTTTAGACCTCTATAGTCTACACACAGTTATAGGTTGCTATCTTTCTTCTTTAAAAAGAGAATAGGCGCCCCTGCTAGTAACCTTAAGTGTTATATCTAGCCACGTTGTAGATATTCTACCAGATACTTCCTAAGTATCTCTAATTCTGTTGTAGACAGCCCGTATAACGGTTAGTAGGGGGAAGTAGCTCCTTCTACAATATTAATTGCTAGGTTATGCTCTCTATGCTCTAGTAGGACCTAAGTATTATCCTCTAATCCTAAGTACATATATTCGCAATACACTTCTAGGATTAGGCTCTTTTTAGCAGATATTAGGTTATATATACCTACTAAGTTTACTATACATATATAAATGTCTACTAAGGAACTTCTTATAGTGCGTTTAAACTCTTTAGTATCTTCTAACACTATTTTTTCTAGTTTAGGAGAGTCCCTATACTTCTTCCCTTAGAAAAGCATACGCTAGTTTAAATATCTTAGCTTAGGGTTTGTCTAGTTAATCAAGGGTAATCTAAGGTATATCTTGTACCTTTATAGGTCTATAACTACAAAAGGTATCTATTAGACCTTCTGTCTTCCACAGGAGTTAACAATAGACACTTCTGCTGTAGTTACTCTGTAGATAGGCAATTCTGCTTCGCCTACACCTTTAGCTACTATTTTATTTAATAGTGTAACCTCTAGATCCTGCTCCTTTACTAGGAGAACTAAAATTAAGTTTAGTTGTAACACTCTATCTATTAGGGCTTCTATATTCTCTGTGTTGCTAATAGATACTTTAACTGTAAGTAGGCATATATATTCTAAGTACACTACCTTATAAAGAGAGATATTCTCTTTCTTCTTCTTAGACAATTTAATATAGGCTATAAGAGAGGAGATTAGGTCTTAGGCCCCTTGACTTTTCCTAACTTATATAGGGCAGGGTCTTTCTAATTTAACTTTAGCTTTACGTAGTTAGGGCAGTAGTAACTGGTTTCTCTGCACTTAAGGCACGCATTTTAGGTCTTGTGTAGCCTATCTTAGCCTTTTTTGCCCTTTACTAGCTCCTTACAGAACTTCTTAGACTTAAATAACTTTTTTAGGGTTTTTGTATTCCCCTCTAACCTAGAGTTACTAAATTGGCGCTTCTGTAGTCCTTTATTAGTTGTCTTACCCTTAGCTAGAGTCTTCTTAGGTAGCTGTTAGCTATACTAACCTAGTCTCTAGTTAATAATATTAGCTTATTCCTCTACCTCTAGGATTATGTCCCTTTAATTATAGGGAATAAGGAATAAGTCCTTTTATATGCTAGGGAGCAGTACAGTAACATATTCTAGAACTTAAAGCTCTAGCGTATGTAAGTTGCCTAGTTCCTCCTATAGTAGACGCATAAAGTCTAGCAGATCTATAAGGGACTAAGATTTCTACTACTTATATTACTTTAAGGATTTATACGCCACTTACGTGCGTTTAGCTAGCATTCCTAGGGCATCTAGCATAATTCTTTTTAGCTCTTGCTACGTTAGTTCCTAGATTAGCTAATTACAGTAGTTAGTTGTGTAGTAGGCCTACTATAACATCTTTAGGTTCTCTAAGAGGTACCTTATACTAAAGTTAATCTTTTGTTCCTCTATAAGGAAATTAACTAGAGATTAGAGGAAGTATCCCTTATAATCTTTCTCCTAACAGTTATATTTAGCATAGTTGCGCTTTACGTACTTCTATAGGAGTTTAGGTTATAAAAGGTTTACAGATAGAGAAGATTGTAGTTTCTCTACCCCTTCTAGTACTTTTTAGAAGGATAGGATTATTGCTAGATCTCCTTTGTTGTATTTGCGTTAAGGTTTGCAAAGAGAAGAAAGTTCCTTACAGTCTTTTGTCTCTTACAACTATTTACGCAAGTTTTCTAACTCCTGTTATTAATTACCTACTTCTAGGCTATTCTAGCCTTCTTTAGCTAAAGCTGCCCTATAGATGCAAATTCTAGAGTAAGGTGTACTGCCTAGAGGACCTACAGATCCTCTTAAGGCACTATAGACACTTAGTGTCTGTTAAGGTATCTCCTTATCTGCAGAGGGAGGTGTTACCTTACGCTCTACCAGCTCTCCTACAGGTAGGTTGTCTTAGTCCCTCTCTAAGGACAATAAGCCTAGATAATTTAGTTTAAGACTTATAGTAGCTTAGGTCTATCTTTAATTATAATATAAGAGTAATTAGAATATAAGAATTATACAAAGCAACTACAAGGAAGGATAGGGTTAAAGAGGATAGTAGGTGTATTAAGGTACGTAGTATGTAGTAACAAGACTAATTACTAGAGTATTAGCAATAACCTCTAACACCTTTATATAGTCTAGGCTAACTAACCCTATAGTAGCTCGCTAAGGCAGGCAGAGGTACCTCTAGGCCCAGCGCCTAACACTCTTACTTTAGCACAGATACAAGAAGGGGAGAAGGCAGCTTTAGATAAGCTAGATAATCTCTTTAAGCTACTAGCTTGTCCTAGTCTAGAAACAGAGATTATAGAAGAAGAGCAACACAGTAGTAGTACTAAAGAAACTAGTCTATTACCTCTATCTCGGCGAGAACGGCGGCTGCAAAAGAGAGTAAGGCTACTACAGTATTAGGATACATAGTTCTGTAATAAATAGCTGTTATAAATAGAGAAAATCCCAGAATTCTGTCCTCTATTTAAATCTTTTAAAATTAAGTGCTTTGCGTATACAGCATTTCTAAGTAGCATACTATTAAGTATGTTGTCTGTAGTATTATAGAAAATTAGGTAACTTTAACCTACTCTACCCTACCCCTACCTAACCTCTACCTAACCTCTACCTAACCTCTACCTAACCCTACCCTACCTAACCCTACCCTACCTAACCCCTACCTCTACCCCTAGTCCGTGCAGACTGTACCCTACCCCTACCCCACGCTAGAGGTACCTCTACCCTACCCCTACCTAACATCTATGTAGACCCTACCCTACCCCTACCCTATATAGACCCTACCCCTACCCTACCCCTACCTAACGTCTGTGTAGACTGTACCTAACCCCTACCTAACCCTAGAGTACCTCCTACCCTTTTGCTAGCGTACTTATTACTAGTTTATATTATATAATTCCTAGAGGTAGTAGTGCCTTTAGTTGTATGCGTTAGAGTTATACTCCTTTAGGATCTACTAGCAGCTATATATATTATAATTAGCACTTATTCTTAAGTTAGCAGTACTAGGAGACCTAGTTGCTTAAGTTAGTAAGAGTAACCGTCGCGTCCCTCTAGTTCTGGTTTGTTGTTATTTTACTTATAGTTGGCGCTTATTATAGCAGCAGTAAGACTCTTAATTGTTAGATAACGTACCCTACGGGCGAGCCGCTCAACAGGCGAGCCGCTCACTTTTGCCAAGCCCCCACCAAACTCCACCCTATTATGGCCCAAAACAACCTAGTTTGGTGCTGCAAAGTGCAGTATGGCCTGTAATACTATTTAGAAACTACTTCTACCTCTTTCTAACACGTTCGCGCGTTGTGTCCTGTCTGATTGCACTGTCCACAGCGTCTTTAGGAGGGCTCACCTCCTTCAGCGCGCACCTGCTTCTTTGCCTTCTTCCTATCACTACGCGCCCTAAACTCCTTTAGAGTTGTTAATCGCAGGCTATCCTTAACTGTTAGGGTCCCTTCTGCCTAAACTTGCTTTCTTTTGTGTAATTTTTGTTGTGTAGCTGCCTTATTAGCAGCTTAAAGCTAAGTAATCTCCTGTTGCGCCAACACTAGCTTATGCGCAATTATTGCTGCCCCTTTTGCTACCTTCTTAAACGCCTTAACTATAGAGGTAGGCAAACTATCTATATACCTCTAAATCCTTGTCTTTACAAGCGTTAATTGCGACCTAAGTTTAAGGGTGTTGCTTAGGGTTTACGACTACTAGAGCTCGTTGTTAACAGGTAGTAGTAGTGATAGAGTGCGCAACTTTATATTAAGGGCTATTATAACCCAGTCTAGGTTAAATAGGACTAATCTAGCACCTTAGAACCCTCCCTAGATGTTCTTAGAAGTAATTGCAGCATTATAGGCGCGTATAAAGCATGGCAGGAACTCTATCTTTATAATATAGTTAATCTAGTTATATATAAGTATTTTAGCTTAGCGCCTATACGCCTTCTTTAAAGCAGTAAAACAACCTACATTAAGGGGCTGTGTAAGGTGTAATAAGTAAGGAGGCAAACAGAGAGTAATAATCTTATTATCCTTGCAGTATTACTGGAATTTAAGAGAGTTGTAGCTCTTATAAATATTAATAATAAGCAAATAGTAGGTGCTAATAGTACGCTCCTTTATATGCCTGTTAAAGTGCTTCAACCAGTTAAGACCAAGCTTGTTAGTAGTCCAGCCGTTATCAGAGACTCCAATAACCCAGTCGTAAGGCAGATCCTCTTCTTTGTACCAGGCAGAGAGGTAGTGGTAGGCTTTGAAGATAAGGAAGGCCGGAATGGCCTATCCTTTAGCATTAATGCTTACTATAGCCGTAGCCCACTCTTAGTTGCCTGGCTAGATAGCCTTTAGCCGACCCCGTCGTTCTGAAGCTGTAACAACTGCTCCTAGGGAGATCTAGCCTATTATGAAGCCTGTCTTGTTAAAGTTGTACATGTCTTCATCCTGGATGCTATACTTAGCTTTGATATTAGCTACTAGGCTAAACCAGCCCTGTAGAACCTCAGAATCCTTACAGAGGGCTCTCTTATAGTTGTACTTGCGATTAAACTTAACTTTAAGCTCTAGGTGTTGCTTAACAAACGTACTAGGCCAGTTTACGCTAATAGGGCCTAGATTGCGCTTAGCGCGCAAAGAATTGGCCATAGTAGCTACATCTAAGAGCTAAGGGGAAAATCCTTACGCATCTAGCTTAAGAACATGCTTAATAATTACCTCCTCCTTATTGTTGTCTAGCTTCTGTAAGTTAGCTATAGAATCTGTGCGTGAAGGTTGTCCTGTGTGTTAGTTGCTTAGTGTCTTTTAAGGGACCCTGTAGATAGCTGCAGCGCGTCGCTAAGAGAGATTTGTGTCTTGTTTAAGAGCCTGGAGCGCAAGCTGTATCTGAGCTTCCTTTAACGCGTCTAAATGGTGTTGTTAAGAAGACATTGGTGTAGGAGGAGAAGTTTGGTGGGGGCTTGGCAAAAGTGAGCGGCTCGCCTGTTAAGCGGCTCGCCCGTAGGGTACGTTATAATAATAATTATAGTAGGTTAATAATAATGTATTAATGTATGTTCTTGTTCTATATAAGGGTGATTTTAGTCTAATATAGGTTCTAGTGGGGGCCCCTGCACGGTTTCTTGGCAGGTATATTACCTAACCCATTTCTCTAATACCTTTCATTTAACACAAACGTACTAGGCCAGTTTACGCTAATAGGGCCTAGATTACACTTAGCTACGGTGGCAAAAGTGATGTACCCCTACCCTACCCTACCCCTACCCACGCTAATTCCATGCCAAGAGGGTAGGGGTAGGGTAGGGTTCACATGGGGTAGGGGTAGGGGTTGGGTAGGGTAGGTGTCAGCGTCCAACTCTTTAACTAAAGCAGTTATCGCAAAACTTTGTACTGCAGAAATGTAGGGCAAAAGGAGCGCCTTCAAACGGTCCATATACTGTGAGATTCCGAGCAAAACTGGTAGAGTTACAGCAGTTGTTGTGTAAATCCTAGGTCGTTACAATGTAGGCCTACGTAACAACTACTCTAGCTCTACTAGGTTTGCGCGAAATCTCACGGTATATAAACCGTCTGAAAGCGCTCCCTTTCCTCTACATCTCTTCAGTACAAAGTTTTGCAATAACTGCTTTAGTTAAAGAGTTACACGCCGACACATACGGGCCCTACTTAGGCCTACCTCTTCCCTACCTCTACCCCTACCTGTAACTTTTACAGTAAAGCAGCTATTAAAAAATTCTGTACTAGAAAGATATAGAGCAAAGAAAGCGCTTTTAAACAGTCTATATTCCGTGAGATTCTGAGGGAAACTGGTAGAGCTGATTCTCCACCGTGCGCATTTCCTTTTCTACCGCTGCTCTGACCGTACCCGCCGGAATTTTGCCATTTTCGCCATTTTCGCCATTTTCGCCATCTGCTCTGGAGATGTCGACTGTGACGTTGGGCACGTCGATGGGAGCGAGGTTAGCCCTGTTAGTGTGATGCTGGCTTGGTGCCGTTCTAGGAATGGCGCTTGGTCCTGCAGGTACGCTTGCACCAGCCACCACAGCCCAGGAACGCGCGCCTGAGGACGCTGCTGCCGCCGCAAGGTCTTTAATGCGCGTCTTGAGCTCAGCGACTTCGTCGATAAGCTTGACGTTGTGGTCGATGATGGCTTGCTAGTTCTGTCTGATCTCCTTGGTTTCGCGTTCAAGGTTCCTGGTGGTCTTAGTATGTCACCGGATAATCTCGGTTATAGCGACAAGCTGGTCTTTGTTAGCTCCTCCTAGTTTGCGAGTTGGGTTAGCTGCTTTCAATCAGGATGATGTCGGAGTTGTTGGCTGATGGGTTTGGCTGTGATAGTGGTCTGCGGTAGTGTCTACTTTGCGCGGTGGTGTTACTTGGGTGTCTCTTTCGTGGTGCTGGTAGCTTAAATGGCAAGGATAACGCATCGCGATCACGTTTGCGGTCACTTCCCGGTCGCGTTCAGGGGTTGAGAACGCCACCTCTCTCACCCGCCCAGATCGCAAGCTTATCCCCAAGGTTCCGTATCACAGTTTGAAACAGTTCTAAAATAGATCTCCGCGAACCCCTTCCTTTGTTGCTACTGTAAAGCCGTACAGGTTTGCATAAAATGCGCATCTCAAGAAGATTTTTTAGACTCCTCGCTACATGGAGAAAGTGCAAACCTATTAATTGTTTAGACGAGCGCATATGTGTTTTCGCCGTCATCGCGTGTATGTCTCCATCTTACTCAGTTTCACACAATCTACGAGACTGTTATACCTCTAGTTTCCCACCACAATTGCAGGTCCAAGTTCACAACTATCCTTCCTGTTGACATGAGCTTGATACGTGGCAGAGCGACACTAGTGACATGGGGATCTGGCTTGGAAAGCCCGTCGGAGCAGGAGATAAAGACAGGCTTCATGTGGGACTCTTAGACCTTGGGATTATTATCATATATGAAGTTGGTCAACTTTATGTTTTTTTACATGATAGATGCGACTGTGCGTACCTACTGCATTCTGTGCCTAGGAAGTCTTTAATAAGCCATCACCGAACACGGAATTGGCACAATAGGAGGAGCTGCAATATGGACAAATAAAAGGTCCTCTACTTATGTTTTTATTATATTGCATCAAGAGTGCTGTATATGAAGATGATAATTCTAGCGTTCCACTTTCCTCTCCTTTAGATATGTATCCCAACCATTGGCCCTGACATAACCTGTCTAATACTCTACATCCCCTTCCGCAAAGCTTTACAAGTCTCCAATCAAGACATTTACGCAACACCAGTAGTAGCCTGAAAAGTGATGTTGTGAGCGGATCCACCCTTGCCGCGAATAGGATCGAGCTTAGTAGTGAAGGGCTGCGAGGTACCCATAACAGTAACATTAGTACCGCTAAGCTCTACAGTCTGAGTAAGGGTCAAAGAAGAATCTAATAACATATCTCGTTAGCAACCGATAGCACAACAACCACATACTCCACGCTCAACGACATAAGAGAAATTTGGGATGAGAATTACGTACCAGTGGTGTTGTACACGTAGCTGAAAGACGCAGGAGTGCAGGTCAGGGTCGTAGGATCGTTTCCGGAGAAAACCTTTCCATCGCTCACTGTCTGCAAGAGACAGTCGACAGCAATGTTGTCCTTAAGCTCCGCGTTGGCGTATACGCCGTAGACGTGCTCAGAGTGCGACCTGTCGGCTCCGCCGCTCTGGACGTAGGATACGTTCCAGCCGCCGAGGTCGGAGCGCGGGAGTACGGTGGCGCTGGCGGAGGCGGCTATGGCAGCGATGGTGGCGATGGTGAAGCGCATGGTGATTTTTTGTTGTTGAGGTGGGTGGCTTGTTGGTGTGTGGGAGTGTGGGGGTAACGACTGTGCTTGATCAACGGAAAGCTTGAGTAATGTCTATCAGAAAGCAGAGAAGTAACCTCTTATATACTATGGTAGCTGGCATAAGTAGTGTAGGTGGGTCCGGCATAACTAGGGTGTCATCCGAATGACCCGGAATGGCCCTACTGACTAGATTACACCGAATCCCCCCTATTTTAGTATATAATACAGTGTAAACCTGTCTTTAACTACATCAACGTGTCATAGATGCCCATGGTGGGTACACAAAGTACTGAGTAATCAATTCAATTCACCTGAAAAATACAGCCGAACACCCCTGTCGTGCTTCCCCACCTACACTACTTATGCCAGCTACCATAGTATAACCAGACAACACTATTCCTCGTATCCGACGTTAGTGATGACATGAGGGTCGACATGGTATAACGCAGGAGGCGTGTTTATTTTTAGGAACGGCATTATATAACCTGTGGCGGGACGTGCACATCGTATTTCTCCCTACTAAAGATAGACACGAAGGAGGGGGAAATGTATAGGGTGACTTTCGTACAAACTTGTTGTTTTTCTTGCCCTGTCCCCCATATAGTCAAGTTGCGCAAGTTACAGCTGGAACTGTTCCAACATGCTACACAATCCTTTGTTTACTAGACCCCGACCCCAAAAAGGCTTGTTCTTAACTGCAAGAAGGGCAGCGTACATGATCGTGCGGATAGTTCCTTAGCACAGGAAGTTTAGACCGACGTCGTACAACGCAGCATGAAGGGCGGATCGCAAAAACTGCTGCCGCGGCTAATCGAAATTTTAGGGATGACGCTATCTCAAGGGGGAAAGTATGGGAGCGAAGCCCGTTGCTGGGTACTGCATGTGCATGTGTGATGGGCGCGTTAGTATTAAGAATACTAAACACAACGCTATGCTAGACGTGGGCAGTGATAAATGTTGCTTTCTGGTGTGTATGGGTGGTGTGTATCTAGCTGACGGCGGCGTGCCCCTTCGTATCCAGAGTTTTGTTGCGCTACGGACTAAGTTTCCTAGACTGACGTACGAGCTTCGATACTGGCAATGATTCCCAGACAACTTGCTGGCGGTGAGAAATTGCAGGAAGGTGCACAGGTAGGTTGCAGAATACCCACATTAACGACCCTCCCTAGCTAGGTGCTGGGACACACACTGCTGTGGCTTATGCAGGGGCAGCCCTTTCGCACTGCAACGGCAGCTGCGCAATCCTACAGGGACACAGATCCTATGCCGCGATGCCATCGGTTTTTGCACAGCACAGCACAGCACAGCAGAGTACAGTACATACAGTAGTGGCAGGTGACGGGGATTTCGTCGAAGAGCTTCTATGGAGCCCGTTCATGGTCGCCCCTTGCAGACCTAGTGGCGGACGGGGCTTTAAACATCCGACAAAATGCTGAGGCGCAAATAGCGTCTATGATCACAACACCCAAAACCAAGGCATTCTCCTGATACACGTTCTTCTGGCTATTTCCCACTTCCAGAAATTTGTGCGTGTGCCATCCACATGCAGAACGACGACACCTGTTCGCCTTCCTAGCTTGGAGATCTCAAGCTCATCAACCCCACTTGCCACTTACAGTAGTGGCGTCCGTCTTGGGGAACACGTTGCTGCTCAAGTCCAGGACAGGAAATGGGCATGAGATGTTAACATCTTCGCAAGCGGTTGTAACGCACCAGTCACCCAAAGCCTTGTCCGATTCCTCTCCGACTCATCACCGACTCAGTGCCGTTACATCCGTGTCCACCCCACACCCCAGGCCAGCACTCTGATTCTTTCTAACTCTTATAAGGTATAAAAGGCACAAGGTTAACAGGCATAGATAGCTAGTTTTTAAGTATTCTTTTGTACAAGACCTATAGGAATAGAACAATTCTCTGTGTGAACTATCCCAGTGCTCCCATACACCTCGTAGCGGATGCCCACATCTATCAGAGACTTCTATCATCCTGCGTCGTTACAGCAGTGAGGATAGCTAGATACCAATAGTGCACAAGACCCATAAACCCAAGACCTCCTACAATGTGAGCAGCTTGTTGATATGCTCTAAATTGGCCTTTGTTGTGTCGTGCCATACACAACAAGCTAGTAGTGGCAATTAAGAATTACAGCATAATTAGGTAGAAGAAAGTTAAGGTGAAGAACATTTTGAGATCGTGAGGAGCGACGGCACCGTGGAAGCCGCGAAGGAGGAGAAAAGTCGTTGTACAAGGGCCGGGAAGCTACTAGAATCGAGCAGCGATAGGCCCTTTCATGATGCAGAAAAAGCGGGATATAAGCCCGGGCCACCCACCAAAATCAGCAAGGCACAACCACAGTAAATAAAGCTCAATTGCAGCACAACTACGTAGTATTAATAGCTAAAGTTTTGTTACACGTTCTTGTGTAAAATTCTAGTATTTTATAAGGCGCTTTAGATAGCCTTAATAGTTTTATTAATGTTACGTAAGTCTAAACTTACCTATATCTAATAGAACTAAACTATTCTCTTACATTTTGACCTATATATCTAGGTCTCTATAATTAATAGGTCTAGAGACTTTATAAACTCTAAGATATAGTTCTAGCTATAAAGATGTATATAACGTACTCTACAGGTAAGCAGATTAAACAGGTAAGTAGATTACTCTGCTAAGACCACACTAAACCTCCACTATACCACGCAATGCCTTAATAATAACATTAATCTACACCCTTAAGAGAAGCTGCAATATAGCTTACGCTCTAGGCAATTAAATAAGACGTAACACTTACTCTGTAACGCGCTGCAGCTATATATAACGCGCCTTACAGTATATAATATGCTTAATATATAGAATAACCTATATAAGCTAATTATACGCTAGTTTAACAGATTATAGACTAGACTAAGGAGGACATAATTACTAAGTATATCCTTAAGCTAGATACACAAGGATTTGCCTCTTAGCTAGCTGCTGTAGCTAATATAGCTAATTCTTTGCGTGCTAAGCGTAATATAGGCTATATTAGCACAAATTAGCCTAATATATTTATTAAGCGCTGCCCTAATCTTAAAGTAAAGTTGAATTACAAGTACAACTATAAGAGAGCCCTCTATAAGGATCTAGAGATTATACAAGGCTAGTTTAGGCTTATAGCAAATATTAAAGCTAAGTATAGTATCTAGGATAATAACACATATAACTTTAATAAGACAGGCTTTAGAATAGGCTAGATATTAACAGGAGTAGTTGTTATAGGCTTAGAGCGTTAAGGACAGCTAAAGGTAGTGTAGCAGAGTAACTGTAAGTAGACAATAGTTATACAGGGCATTAATAGCATAGGGTAGGCTATTCTACCCTTTATTATCTTTAAAGGCTGCAACTACCTCTCTACCTAGTATAAAGAAGACAATCTGCCCTATAATTAGGTTATTAGAGTCTCTAAGAATAGATAGACTACTAACAAGCTTAGTCTAGACTAGTTACAGCACTTTAATGCCTATACAAAGACGCGCACCTAAAGAGTACACTAGATGCTCCTTATTAATAGCTACAAGAGCTATAACTCCCTTAACTTCTAATAATACTATAAGGAAGTAAAGATTATTATACTATGTATACCTCTACACTTATTACACCTCTTATAGCTACTAGATATAGGCTGTTTTGCCCCTTTAAAGAAGGCGTATAGGCGCTAAGCTAAGGATCTTATATATAACTACATTACTTATATTACTAAAACTAAGTTTCTACTATGCTTTATAGGCGCCTATAAGGAGATATTTACTTCTAGCAATATCTAAGAAGGCTTCTAAGGCGCTAGCATAGTCCCCTTTAACCTAGAACAGGTTATAATAGGTCTTAATGTCCGCCTACGTACCCTACTGCTACCTCCTGTAGAAGATACTCTCTAGTAGTCCTAAACCCTAAGTAATACGCTGCAATTAGGGTTGCAATTAACGCTAGTTTAAGAGACAATTTAAAGGCATATAAGCAGCTTACTAATTTTAATAGTTAAGGCCTTTAAAAAGCTTACTAAAGGCGTAAATATTTTTGCGTATAAGCTAGTGTTAGCTAAAAAGGAGATTACTAGGCTTTAAACAGCAAATAAGGCTGCTATGCAACGCAAATTAAATAAAAGAAAGCAGTTACAGGAGGAGGGGGTCCTAACAGCTAAGGAAGGCCTTTAATTAACTACTTTAACTAAGTTTAGGGTGTGTAGTAATAGTAAGAAGGTAAAGAAGCAAGTGCGCGCTAAAGGAGGGGAAGTAACCTAAAGACGCTGTACAAAGTGCTACAATGTTAGATATAACTTACGTACATGTAAGAAGGCTGTAGAAGATAATTCTAATTAACATAATGTCTTGCACTACTATATATAAGGCTAAAGTAGGCTGATGTAAGCTATAATAGAGTAGAGGTTTAGTGTGGTCTTAGTAGAGTAATCTGCTTACCTGTTTAATATGCTCACCTATAGAGTACGTTAGTTAAAATTCTTTTATAGTATATATAATAAGTTCTTATCTATATACAATGTCTACCTACTACTATAGTAGAACAGCTCTGTCTATAATATAGATAAAATAATTCTAGTAAAGATCTTACTATTTATTTTACTACTACTATAAGTTGTCTTATTAGATATATACTATATAAAGTTATATTCTAGTATAATATACTCTATATATAAGTTGTCTAAATAGACAAGTTATCTACTTTTACTAAGTCTCTACTAAACTACTCTTTCTACACTAATACCTTCTTAACACTACTATTTAGACATATTAAAGAAAGCTTAGATATAGCTTATAATCTAGAATTTTAAACAAAACGTAACTCTCTCTTAGTAATATACTATAGCTATCTATAGAGTTTCTTAAAAGACACTAAGTAACTAATATATAGAATAATCCCTACATACTAATTCTATAGCTAACTTATAAAAGCTAAATAATAATAATGAAAAAATATTTATTAAATATATTTTTAAGCTATACTTGCAAGAATTTTCCTCTTAGCTTTTAGATATAGCTGCTATAGCTAATTCTTTACGCGCTAAGCGTAATCTAGACTCCATTAGCATACACTAGCCTAGCATGTTTGTTAAGTAATACCTAGAGCTTAAAGTTAAGTTTAATTATAAGTATAACTATAAAAGAGCTTTCTATAAGAATTCTAAGATTCTAGAGAGCTAGTTTAGTCTAGTAGCTAACGTTAAAGCTAAGTCTAGTTACTATAGTATATAGAATAAAGATATATATAACTTTAACAAGATAGACTTTATAATAGGCTAGATCTTTCTAGAAGTAGTTGTTATAGCTTTAAAACAACAAGGTTAGCTAAAGACTATCTAACTAGATAACTAGAAGTAGACTATAGCTATAGTAAGTATTAATACTAAAGAATAGGCTATTCTAGTCTTTCTTATCTTTAAGATTTACTACTACCTCTCTACCTAGTATAAAGAAGAGAATCTACTTTAAAACTAGATTATTAAAGTCTCTAATAATAGCTAAACTACTAATGTAGTGGAAGGTTATGCTTGATGCAAAGTGTAGTGTATTGTTGATCGTCCCCAACGAGCCCAATGGCTCATTGAGTCTATCTCGTCACGTGCTAGCTTTGCTACCTTTTCCGAGCCCTAATGAACCATTGAGATGTAAGCCTATTGGAGGGGATTAGGTGCTTTTCTGTGTCGTACTTACTAGATTTCGGCAGCCAACTGGGTTGGGTATAGCGGGTCGCTCACCCCTAACTAGCTCTGGTGGGACTTTAGACAAGACAAAAAATAAGGTTTACAGCAGAGGGGTTTAGGTTAATTAAAGTACAGTAAATCTGGCATATTAGCAATTGTCTTTTTTTCTTAGATTTGTTAGCAAACACATATATAATATAGACCCTAATTAACACCTCCCAGTGATTATACGAACAAAGACAGTGTATTTGTTCGCTTTGCCTATGTAAATTTTAGCGTGAGCACAGACACTCGACTGTATTTGTTCGCTTTTTCAGCGTGAATTTGTTCGCTGTTCCTGAAGTCAAATATTGCTGCAACGATTGCGGAACGTGTACAAAGTGCGTCCCAATTGTATGTTGAATTTCTAGAAGAATCGAGCATACAGTACGTGAGTGGAATATAGTAGATGTTTCAATATTGATGTTTGCAATGTTATAGGGCAGTATCGATAAGGTATGTAGCACAATGTTCAGAGTTAAGCGCAGGTAACATCTACTCTACAGGATGGAACAATTCAAGCAAAGTTAGCTGACGCAACCGCAGAGCTGGCATAGGACTCTTCAGCGAAGCATGACTTTGCTCTCTAGTGCTGTCGTCAACGCTGTTGTCAGTTTCGTCGTCTTCGCTGTCTTGAATCTCTTCCACCTCGTAGATGGTTGCTGGCGCCTCCGCCTCAATGCTCAGCGTTTTCTTCTCGTTGATGGGCCCGCCAGCAATTCCCTCTGGCCCTAACCAGTTCTTAAGTGCCTTGCTAGCTGCACAAATGTCTAGACACTCCTTCTTAAGTAGCTCAATCCAGACATGCAGCTGGCCTATACAGAGGGTGCGTTCTATCTAGCGATTTACAATCTCGTCGTGTGGTATCAGGGTCAGAATGCCCCAGCCTAGCTCCTGACTAATGGAGTACCAGCGCATGGCTTGGCCTAACCGTCGTCTAAACACCTGCTTGTCCTTCTCAGTAGCGTTAGGACTAACTAACTCTACTAGCGCTGCAACTGCCTCTGTGCGGATCTGTCCCTTTCCGTATCAATTTTGCGTCCTGTCGTTGCTAGATACAAAGTTGTTATGCCAGATCTGCGCTATCTTGTTAGAGTATGCTTGACCTAGGAGAGCTGACGCCCATCGAGACTCGATATAGACAGCTGCTAGCTCTGCTTCGTAACATGTGCACATGTTCCAGGCAAAGCAGAAATCCCTGTCAGCATTATTGCGCACACTCAGCAGCTGCAAGCGCTTAGCTCCCGCACCGGTCCTGCTCTGGCTGCCAGCGAGCTCGCCGCCACCTCTGAAGGGTGAGCCACGTTCTCGCTAAGCCTGCAGGAACTGGGCAGCGTGGTACCGAGAGGACTGGTTTCTAAGCACGCGCACTTTCTCTAGAAGGGTGCAGGCCGTAAGGTAGGGAGTTTGGGTGGAGCTGTAGAAGTCCGTGTCATCAGAGACCGGCTGCTTAATGATCCAGGCGACGACAGACTCGTCCTTTTGCACAATAGAGGTGTAGGCAGCCTGCTCTGGAAGAGGAGCCTTGTTGCCAGGTGCTACCAGACCAAGGGCAAGCCGCTTCTTCGCACGCGAAGTGGCGAGTGTCCTGCTGCGTTTTTGCTCCGCACGGCGGTTGTTGTTAGAGATGGTAGTGATGTGCAGAGGGGAGTCTTTTAGCTGCTTATCTGGTTCGCTAGGCTGTGACAGCTAAGGGCTGGCTGGATGTGTCTTATTGGTAGTTGTTCGAGCGCGCTTTGGTGTAGGGGCCGGCGCAGATAGGTGTGGCCGCTTCTTTTGTTACGGGGGTGGAGCGGAGGCCTGTTGTGAAGGGGAAGCAAAGGGCTTCTGCGCAGACGGCGGCTCTTCCATCCCGTCCTCCGCAAGCGACTCGGCCGCGCAGACCAGACGATCCCAGATATTGTCAGGCAGGACGTCGTCGGCGAGCGTCTCGCGCAGAAGCCAGATCGCTGACAAGACGGAGTAGGCAATGAAGACGGGCTTGCAGACGCTGGCATCGTCACGGGTGGGGATCAGCCATCCTGCGCTGTGCGGACGAGCACCTGGATCACGCTGCGAGCGTAAGATAGTCGCTCGGCAGAAGAAGAGCTTCTTGTAGTCCTCATTCGGCGGCTCGTACGCGTAGTTGCGAACGAAGTCAGCTTCGCTGGCCAGAGGAAAGCTCCAACGACCGCCATCAAACCGCTCTGCGGCGCTGTCTAATGCTGCCAACCAGTGCATTATCGACTTGTGTACTGCAAATGAGGTTGCAAGCAGAAGTTTGGACGAAGGTTGTGCGGAAAGGGGGTTAGGTGTTGTTGAGGTTCTGACGCGGTCACACCGCGGCACCGAAAGTCAGGCCGCACACGGATGTACCACGACGCCCTCACCAACCAGCATTAGCAGAGCTGGGAGCGCAATTAAACCAAAAGCAAGATCGATACACAGTCTGTCGATCAATATGCCAGGGGATAGCAAACACTAGGCCAACGGACGTGTTGCATAGCGCCCACTTGTGTCCCTTCTGCTCCTTACACTATAGAACTATTTGCGCAGCTGTTTAAACACCAGCCTGAACTTCAAGTCGTAGTTTGTAAACCATGTGCCACTGCTATTCCACCAGCGCAGATCGTTACGCACCTCAAAGAGCGCCATCCCAAGGTCACAGTCGCTACGCGCAAGAGCCTGGCGGCAGCTGTACGCGCGCTACCAAACCTTGCGTAGAGTCCAGGAGACGTGCGTGTACCAAGGCCGGCTAAGGAGCCCATCTTTGGTCTGAAAAGCCGAGAAGACGGGCTGGTATGCTTGTCGGAGCGTTGTTGGTATACCTGCATCTCGCTGCAGGGCATGCAGAAACATTGCAAGGATGAGCATGGCTGGGTGAACAAACAAAAGCGAGGGGGAGATATAAGGCAAAAGAGCAAGCACTCGCGCAACCAAGTATGGCGAGACAGCCAATCCTGCCAGCGCTTGTTTAGAGCTGTTGGCTGGCCGGCGTATGTTGCAGTCGAGACGAGCGTTGGAGCTGCGACTCTAGCAGACATCTCCCAGAGAGTGAAGGCAGATCGCCAGCATCAGCGAGAAGAGCGTAAGGCAGCAGCAGCGCAGGATAAGATTAAAGAGGGCATCCGTTCGCAGGCTGATCCGTGGCTAGAGCTCACAGAATGGGTCCCGCACCTACAAGGTATCCCAAGGGCGGCACTTCTGCGCGCTAAACAGCTAGCTGGTGGGGAGGTAGACGCGCGTGGGAAGGAAGAAGTAGCGTTTAACGACACGGGCTTACGCGATGTTTGCAAAGCTATAGAGCGGCTGATACAAAAAGCGTTCAATAGCAGCCAAGCTGAGGTTGTCGGCAGACTCGCACTGGAGATTATCGAGCGACGTGAGGCAGGCGCAGAATCGAACGAGCGGCCCTTCTACGCTAGGCATTGAGTCGGTACGATCAAGAAGTACAGCCAGAAGCTGGTAAGCATCCTCTGCTACCTGTGGCGCACATATGACCAGGTCGAGCGGCCGCCATACAAACTTACCAGCACGCAAGACGCCCTCTTGGTGTCACTCCAGCAAATAGCCCGCTCAGACAACGCTGCGAAGAAAGAGAAACTAGAAGAGCGATGCCTGCGCTTTTGGATCGCCTTGCTCAACCACAGCCTGACTGGCGACGAGCACGAGAGCGCACTGCTGAGCGGAGTGGCTGTCCTCGGCCTCAAGCCTGATCACCATGGCGGTGGGTGGGTTCCGGCGCACGAGTTCTCGCCAACGCTGTCTGCTTTAATCACTACCTCGAAAGCGCTTGTAGTGCATCATGCCCGCTGCCAGCGAGATAAAGCGCTTCAGAAAGACCCTTGTACAGCACCTACTGCGTATGAGCTAGTTAAAGACATGTCTGAACAGTTTATGACGCTGTCCGACTTTAAAGGCACACCTAGTCCTATGAATCGAATGCTCCGCTTGCGTACGCTAGCTAGAACACAGGCAAAGCGACGTAATACTCCCGGTATCGTGTCGTGGGATGGAGATCGGCTTCTCATTGACAAGCAGAGCTTTTCGCTAGCCGATCTCCGGTCGATAGTGAAGGGACTCTGCGAGACAGTGCGGTTGCAGCTATTTAAGGACGTCCTACTCTTGGATCTAGACGAAAGGGGTTGCGTGCGACCCGGGACCACCCCGCTTCCAGAGGTGTCCGTGGACAAACTCGTCGATCAGCCAGCCGAGCTGGCTACGGGCTGGAGCTTTCTGAAGCACCCCGACAACCAGCTAGATAGATAGCAAGACTGGCTTCTAGACCGGGTGTTGGACGAGGCTCCGCTAAGGGAGAGATTCATTCGTGGGATAGATAGCACACAACGGCCGGAACGGACGCTATGGCGCAATGACGCTGTAGCTAGGTACATGAAAGGAGTGCGTTAGTTTAAAGAAGGCCTCTTCACGCTTGTTCACATGTCTGGCGGCGGGCCTGGTCGCGGGACAGAGATTACCTCGATACAGTGCGAGAACAGTGCAGACGGGGTAGGGTATCAGGGGGTGTTTGTAGAGGGTGGCCTGGTATCCTTCACCACTACGTACCACAAGGGGTATAGCTTTAGCAAGCGTGTTAAGACGATCCACCGCTATGTTCCCTGGGAGGTGGGTGAGCTGGTGGTGTACTTCCTTGGGCTCGGTCGACCGTTTATAGATGATCTCCAGATGCTGCACAATGGCGTTGCCCGCCCTACCGCTTTCATCTGGGAGCCAGAGCCGGAGGAGCAGTGGGGCGACGAGAGCGATAGCGAAGAGAGCGACGACGGAGACGAGTACGGCGAAGCCGACCGTAAGAAGGCACGATCCGCTAACCCAGACGGGTACTGGGGCACCAATCGCATACGCCGTGTCCTGCGCAAGCAGACCTTTCAGTACATGAACACCGCTCTCGGCACCCGCGCCTGGCGGCATGCCTACCCAGCCATCCACCGAGAGCTGGCAAGAGATGGACAAGCACGCGACTGGTTGGAAGTGCTCTACTAGAACAAAGCGCCGGCGAAGAGCAACGCGCAAGCGTTGCAGTCCGGCCACAGCCTTAAAACAGAGGAGGGCAACTACGGCCGCTCCATAATGGAGTCTCCCTTTCAGACCATGGCTAAGCAGGAGGAGTTCCGGCGGGTGAGCATGGACTGGCATCGCGTGCTGGAGTTTGCATCCGCCTGGGAGGACGGCCGCATGCACCCCGGTGTTTGCGCAGAGATGGTAGCGCAGCAAGAGAAGCAGGCGCTCCAGCGCTGGTCGTCGCTCGCGATGGTGGACCTCAAGGCAGAGTTCAGGCGACTCGCTGGACGGCCGGACGCCGAGTATCGTGGCAAGCAAGAAGAAAGCCTCAAGGCTGTGATGCAGCGACGGCTGCGCGTGCTAGTTGTTATGGCTACCGGCACCGGCAAGAGTATGCTGTTCATGCTGCCCGCGTCTGTCTCGCCAGGCGGCGTCTCCGTGGTCGTGGCTCCGTTGAATGCCTTGCGAGACGATCTGCAAGATCGCTGCGACCAGCTCAGCATCCCCTGCGCGAAGTGGGATGGAAGAAGACCGCCGTACTGGGCTCGTATTGTGCTAGTGACGCCTGAGAGCGCAGTCACGAAGGCGTTCGGCAGGTTTATTAACGAAAAGCGCATGCTCCATCAGCTAGATCGTATCGTGATAGACGAGTGCCACGTGCTGCTGGAGTCGACACAGGACTGGCGGCCAGACCTCCTCAAGATGGTGGAGATGACGGAGAAGGGCACACAGGTTGTCTACCTGACTGCAACCTTGCCGCCCACGCTGCAGCCCGCCTTCTTGCACACCGCAGGGCTTGATGCCCAGACTGTAACCATATACTGCGATGAACGCACCACGCGAACGAACATTACGTACCAGGTGCTAGAGTACACACGTAGCACGCTAGAAAAAGTACTTATTAAGCTCGTGGCTGCGAAGAGGAGTAGGTACGGACCCAAGGCGCAGATCATCGTCTATTGTCCAACTGTGGACGAGACGAAACGGCTTGCGAAGCTTCTGCAGTGCTCTGCATACTACCGTCAGATGGGCTCAGACGAGGAAAAGGCACGCATGGTGCGAAGCTTCACCCTAGGCATAGAGAAGCTTTGTACAGCCACGAACATGCTAGGTCTTAGGCTTGACGCTGCAGGCGTCTGGGTGGTGATCCACGTTGCCATGTGTCCCCTGCTGCTCCAATATGTGCAAGAGAGCAGCCGGGCGGGACGAACGGGGCTCGACAGCGAGTCTATTGTTATGAGAGCGTGCTATGTAACAAAAGAGGGGAGGGTAGAGAAGGCGCTCGGCTACAAGCTGGAGCGACCTGCAAAGGAGTTTATGACAGTCGAATCCTGTCAGCGAATCGCGATAGACAAGCACATGGACGGCAGACAGAACAGGCAGCAATGCAAGATGGGAGAGTCGAAGTGTGATCTATGCGAGCGACACCCCGGTAGTACCAAGCGACAAGCCGTCGAAGAAGAGCAGGAAGAGCCAGAGGAGACGCAGGCCGACACTGCGGCGGTGGCAGCAGAGGAGCAGCGCAGATGTATAGAGCGAGCTATAGTCGTTAAAGAGCGGAGGGTTAAGATCTGGCAACGGCGAAGGACAGAACAAAAAGTATATGACCTGGAGCGGCTAGAGCAGCACTTCCAGCGCTGGAGCAATGCGTGCGCCATCTGCATGGCCACTCAGGCTGACCCGGCGCGCCACGACTGGAAGGACTGTTCAAAGGCCAGCGGAGCGCAGATGATATTAATAGAGTCTAAGGTGAAATCTATGCACTAAGTGAAGTGGGAGAAGTATGCGCGGTGTTTTTACTGCTGGGCGCCCTAAGCCATCTGCAACAAGTGGGAGGAAACAAGCATACAGGGTGCGTTTAAGACACAAGGGATGCATGTGCCTTGCTAGTACGATGGAGTGCTCCAGAGAGCAGTAGCTGCGCTGCTTGCCTGCCAGCCACTGATGTGCACGCCATGGCTGGAGCAGCAGATGCAAGACGCCGCGATTGTGCACGGTAGCGATGAGCTCCGGCTTTACAAGTGGCTCGGATTAAAGATCAAGATGGGCTAGAGAGACGCGAGCCAGATGTGTCGTTTCCTATATGCTTGGGAGAAGGGGCATGTGCAGTCGTATTTAGCAGACTAGAAAGAATGTGTTTGATATAACCGTAACCCGAAACCTTAGGTCAGGAGAAGTCAGGAGAAACGTGCTGTAGGCTGACTTGCGACTACACAGTGATCACAAGTCAGAAAGTGCAAAACAGCCAAATAGCAACACAGACACTTCAGAGACGTAGAAAGAAACGCCCAGAGAAGGGCCACCAACCAAAGTAGTCCCCACAACCCGAGTGATACCCGCCAACCCAAGTAATACCCGCCAACCCAAGTAGAGCCCCCCAACCCAAGTAGAGCCCCCAACCCATACGGATCCCCCAACTTAAGTAGAACCCCCAACCCAAGTAGAGCCCCCAACCCATGCGGATCCCCTAACCCAAGTAGAGCCCCCGACCCAAGTAGAGCCCCCAACCCAAGTAGAGCCCCTGACCCAAGTAGAGCCCCCAACCCATGCGGATCCCCCAATCCACGTAGTCAGCACCAACCCGCATAGTCAGCATTAACCCGCGTAGTAAGCATCAACCTGCGCAGTAAGCATCAATCCACATAGTTACATGGTCAGCATCAAGCCGCGTAGTCAGCACAAACCCGCGTGGTTCCCCAAGTAGTTCCACAAGTAGTGCGTCAACCCAAGTGGTTGCCCCACCCGAGTGGCACGTCCAACCCGAGTAGGTCCCCTAATCCAAGTGGTTCCTAAGTAGTTCCCTACGTGGTTCCCCAAGTAGCGCGCCAAGTAGTGCGCCACCCTAAGTGGTCCGAAAGTAGTCCCCCAAAGTGGCCTGAAAGTGGTCCCTGCAAGCCAAGGGAGTCCACATCAGTGCCCCCAAGTAGTAAGAGCCAATCATTTAAGAAGAGCCCCCGATCCAGGAAGAGCCCACAATCCGGAGAGAGCAGACCAAACCAAGTAAGTCCCCATCCAAAAGCAGCCGTGCGTATTGAAGAAAGTGAGAGTCAGGACAAAGTAAATTTGGATAGATAGTAGAGTAGTTGAGAAAGACATGCGCAATAGGTAGAAGAGCCAGCAGGATGGTGGATGGGAGAGGTACAAGAAGTTATTCGTGCAAGAGGGCGTCAATCGCGTTAATCGCGCGAATTTAGATTAGGCAGGGTTGGTTGCTTTGTAAATCGGGTATAAGAATGAATGGTAGAGGGAAAGGGCATTTGAACAGGGTATCAGGTAGATTGGAAAGATAGAACAGGATAAAAATGACGTGGAGCAAGGTGTTTTGGGCGTTTACATAGTATTGTCACAAGATAGAACAGTAGTTAGGGGAAGTTTGGCAAATCCGATTGTGGTGCCGCAGCCCAGAAAGGCATTCCTGAACCTGTAGATGCCGTAGTGCGTAAGAGAGGGGCGGGCGGAGGGCCCGTCAGGTGTCACAAAGCAGTTGGGCAGGGCGGTAGAGGGTAAAGGAGAAAGAGGGGAGGTGGGTGGGGCCGTGATAAGGCATCACGAGCAAAGGATGAAGGAGAGAAGAGAGTAGAATAAGGGTGGGCGGTGGGCCCGTGATAAGGTATCATGGGAGAGGGGGGTAGAGGGTTGGGCGGGGGGGCCCGTGGATGTGCCCCCGGAGCGATGCGGTTAAGAGTGAAGGAGGGGAGGTGTTTAAGACCGTGAAGCGGGATAGAGAAGAGTAGCAGGTAAGCAGGGTGAAGAAGAGAAAGTGGGTGGGCGGTAGGCCCGTCAAGTGTTACACAAGAGTGAAGAGGCAGTTATAGAGATAGATAAGCGGTATAGAGAGCGGTTTTAAGGCGAATTTTTTTCAGCAACACAATGGTAGTAGCAATCAGAGTAGTGTTGTTCATGCAGCAGTATAACAGCGCGCAAGTAGCAGAGATAGGGTTAAGAGATGTATAAAAGAAGAAAAGGAAAGAAAAGAGAAATGAAAGAATTGTTAAGAGAAGAGAATAGTAGAGAGGATAAAGTAAGAAGAGAAGTAGAAAAAGGTAAAAAATTGTTAAAAGAGTGTTAGTAGGATAGAAAAGATAGTTAAATGTAGTATTTAATAAAGAGAGAGTGTAAAAGTATTAGAAAAGATATTTAAAGTGATTAAGATGTAAAGATAGTAAATGAAGAAAAAAGAGTAGAAAATAGAGAAAGATGAAAAGAAAGAATTAAAAAGAAGAGAAGAAAGTAGAAGAAGAAGTTAGTTTATTAAAAGATGTATGAAATAAAAGAGTAGTTAAATAGAAGGTGAAAAGAAAAGAAAGATTAGAAAGAGTAAAAGTTGAGAAAAGAAAGAAGGTTGAAGAGAAAAAGTGTAGAAAGAGGAAGGAAAGGAAAAAGTAAAGTAAAAAGGAAAGTTGTAGTTTGTTAGAAATTTAAAAAGGTTGAGGAAGAAGTAAATAAGGAGAAAAGAAGAGAAAAGGTATAAAAAGAAGTAAAAAGTAGAGAGTATATGTTTAAAGAGTTTATAAAGAGTTTAGGGAAAGAGATAAGAGATAGAAAGAAGAGAGAGATTGAGAAGAAAATTTAGAAAAGTAGAAAGAATAAGAATAGAGTAAAGAAAGTAAGAGGTAAGGATAGAAGAAAGAAGTAGAAGAAAAGGAAAAGAAGTTAAAAGAGGTTAGTTAAGAAGAAAATAATGTTTAAGAAAGAAAGATAAGAGAGTAAAGTAGGTTAAGAAGAGAGTAAGAATAATAGGTAGGTGTTAGTATAGAAAGAGAGTATAAGTTTAGAAAAGAAAAGTTAGTAGGGTAAGAAGTAAAAGTAGAAATGGGGTAAAAAGAGTAAGAAGAGAGAGGTAAAGGTAGAAAAAAAAAAGGTAAGAAAGAGTAGGAGAAGTAGAGAGAAAAGTAGGAGAAGTAAGAGGGAAGTTAAGAGAAGAAGGAAAAGGTGAGAGAGTAAGTGTGAGGGTTAGGGTTTTAGTGTTTTAAGAGGAGTTAGAAAGAGAGGTTAGAGAAGTTTAAAGGTAGGGAAAAAAAGGGTGGAAGAGGAAGAAGTGAAAAGAAAAGAGAGGAAGTGGAAGGAGAAGAGGAGGAAGTGAAAAAAAAAGAGAAGAAAGTAAAGTAAAGTTTTAAAGAGTTGTAGAGAGTTGAGAAAGAGGTAAGGGTGAGTTAGAAGAGAGTGTGAGTGAAGAGTTAGGGTTTAGGGTAAAAGTAGTAGTAGAAAGAGAAGTAAAGGTAGAAGGAAAAGTAGAAGAAAAAAGGGAAAGTGTAGAGAAAAAGAAAAGAAAAGAGAGGAAAAGGGAAAAAAGGGTGTAGAGGTGGAAGTAGTAGAAGAGAAGAGGGTTAGGGTTTTAGAGTGGGAGAGTGTTAGGGTTAGTAAGTAAAGTTAGAGAGAAAGGGGTGTTGAAAGGAGAGGAGTTTGGATGGAAGAAAGTGGTAGTTGGGAAGGAAAGGAGTAAAGAAGGGTTTAAAAAAGGGAGAGAGAGATGAGATTGGAAGGGGGATTGGAATAGGGTTAGGGTTAGGGTTAGGGTTAGGGTTAGGGTTAGGGTTAGGGTTAGGGTTAGGGTTAGGGTTAGGGTTAGGGTTAGGGTTAGGGTTAGGGTTAGGGTTAGG